>NC_140011.1:40765387-41107887 GCF_964263955.1 Coregonus lavaretus | reverse complement strand
GAAACTATAGCTTTCCCCCTGTCTCTGTCTCTCGCTCGCTCTCGCTCGCTGATGACCTAGTTCTCGTGTGTGTGTGTGTGTGTGTGTGTGCGCGCTTGCATGCGTATGTGTGTGTGTGTGGTACAGTATTGATTAAACCCAGGCTTATCTCATATCTGTGAAATTCCCCAGGGGACCATGTTCTGTCAGAGAGAGAGAGAGGGAGGGAGAAGTGGGTGGGGGTTCTTAATGTGTCTCCCTCCTACCCTGCATTGACATACTAGATAGAATGAGGCACTCAACTGTTACACATCACTGGATCTACAGAGGTTATACTGCTGATGACATGGGTGAGAAAGAGCCCGGAAGTTAAGAAAAAGAGAGAGAGAGATCCCAAACATTATCCTACAATTCAAATCATTGATGAATCTTTGACATTTAAGAAAGAAGTATACCTATTTAGTACTCTCTCTCTCTCTTTCGCTCTCTCTTTCTCACCTGCATGCCCGCCAGACTACAATCCCTGTAATGCCTGAGCTGGTGTCAGATCTTGTCACTCAGCCCCTCTAACCCCGGCGAGATGTACCGGATTAAACGAGTCCCTGGCGGCTCTGGCTGACTCAGTGACTCACTGACCGAGTCTGGAGGCCAGTTCTTTAAAGGTGCAGACACCGCATGCAGTCGGACATCACCACCAGCGTTCATTGTCTCTCAAGCAGAGTTCTCTCGGGGGGTTTCAACTTGATGAGTAATTCCTCTTCTATAAAGTTACTAATTTATTGTATAATCACTAAAGTTATGTTTCTTTATACACTCTTATTGAAGCCCTTCGTAAACTACAGAGCTCTTTCTCTTTGCCGCTTATTTCAGCACCACGGGGAAGGGACAGTGCCAGCAGCCGAATGGATCGTTTGCTGTGGTGCTGAACTGGCTACCAGTCTGTTCTTTGCTGTTGACAGCTTGTCAACTTGACAAATAATCAACGGTGTAGCGTTGTTGAATGGCGAAACAACCTGGCCCTTCAGCTATGGTACGACACTGCAAAAAATCGCCAACTAATGAAATGTTGGGGAAGCTAAAATAACTAAGTTGTGTCAACATTTCTGTGTGGGTTTAATTGAGAAATCATATTATATTATGCTTTTGAAATTCCTCTGCAAATATGCTGAATTAACTGGCAGATTCAAATCCAGTCAACATATTTTTTGTCCAGAACAGCCACTAGTGCGTGCTCTGTCACAGGAAGCATGCACATTCAAGGCAATTTCAAATTCAGATGCAAAACATTGGCGTTATCCATTTGTTGTATAATCACTGCCGCCTATTTCAGTCCCACGGGGAAAGGGACAGCGGCGGACGTTTACGGTGGTGCTGTCCCTGGTGCTGATCTGGCTACAACATTTACATTTTAGTCATTTAGCAGACGCTTTTATCCAGAGCGACTTACAGGAGCAATTAGGGTTAAGTGCCTCGCTCAAGGGCACATCGACAGATTTTTTACCTACTCAGCTCGGGGATTAGAATCAGTGACCTTTACGGTTACTGGCACAACGCTCTTAACCACTAAGCTACCTGCCGCCCCGTAGAAACCCAGTAACCGAAAAAAGTATGTTTCTACTGTAGCCAGTTTGTCAACTTGGCAAACAATCAACAATGTAGCTTTGTTGAATGGCGAAATCTGAGTCTGTTAATCAGGCTATGGTCCTAGGCTACCGTTCTGTATTACCTGGGGTTCACTAGCTGTCCTCTGATGTTAGAATGACTTCACAAAATGTCAATTCTTCCACAGGATATTGTCTCTATACAGGCTAGGCTAGACTTCTTCTGCTAGTTTTGTCTATCAGTGTGTAGCCTACTGATGCCGTAGACTACATTCAGTAAGGAGTAGGTTTTTTTCTCCATCTGTTTATGTACAGCTTCTGTGTGCCTGTTAACATGGCTCCAGTGGTTTCTCATTGGTACAGCTTCTGTGTGCCTGTTAACATGGCTCCAGTGGTATCTCATTGGTACAGCTTCTGTGTGCCTGTTAACATGGCTCCAGTGGTTTCTCATTGGTACAGCTTCTGTGTGCCTGTTAACATGGCTCCAGTGGTTTCTCATTGGTACAGCTTCTGTGTGCCTGTTAACATGGCTCCAGTGGTTTCTCATTGGTACAGCTTCTGTGTGCCTGTTAACATGGCTCCAGTGGTTTCTCATTGGTACAGCTTCTGTGTGCCTGTTAACATGGCTCCAGTGGTTTCTCATTGGTACAGCTTCTGTGTGCCTGTTAACATGGCTCCAGTGGTTTCTCATTGGTACAGCTTCTGTGTGCCTGTTAACATGGCTCCAGTGGTTTCTCATTGGTACAGCTTCTGTGTGCCTGTTAACATGGCTCCAGTGGTATCTCATTGGTACAGCTTCTGTGTGCCTGTTAACATGGCTCCAGTGGTTTCTCATTGGTACAGCTTCTGTGTGCCTGTTAACATGGCTCCAGTGGTTTCTCATTGGTACAGCTTCTGTGTGCCTGTTAACATGGCTCCAGTGGTTTCTCATTGGTACAGCTTCTGTGTGCCTGTTAACATGGCTCCAGTGGTTTCTCATTGGTACAGCTTCTGTGTGCCTGTTAACATGGCTCCAGTGGTTTCTCATTGGTACAGCTTCTGTGTGCCTGTTAACATGGCTCCAGTGGTTTCTCATTGGTACAGTTGCTGTGTGCCTGTTAACATGGCTCCAGTGGTTTCTCATTGGTACAGCTTCTGTGTGCCTGTTAACATGGCTCCAGTGGTATCTCATTGGTACAGCTTCTGTGTGCCTGTTAACATGGCTCCAGTGGTTTCTCATTGGTACAGCTTCTGTGTGCCTGTTAACATGGCTCCAGTGGTTTCTCATTGGTACAGCTTCTGTGTGCCTGTTAACATGGCTCCAGTGGTTTATAATCTACCCCTCCAACTTCTTCACTGCAAAAACAGCTGAGACGAAACAATGATTAACCAACCAACTACACCGAGCTACCTGACTACCGAGCCCATTGTTGTTAACCAGTGTTTGTGGTTTAGTTACCTACCTACCAAGCTTGTTGTTGTTAACCAGTGTTTGTGTTTTAATTACCTACCTACCAAGCCTGTTGTTGTTAACCAGTGTTTGTGTTTTAGTTACCTACCTACTAAGCCTGTTGTTGTTAACCAGTGTATGTGTTTTAGTTACCTACCTACTAAGCCTGTTGTTGTTAACCAGTGTTTGTGTTTTAGCTACCTACCTACCAAGCTTGTTGTTGTTAACCAGTGTTTGTGTTTTAGCTACCTACCTACCAAGCCTGTTGTTGTTAACCAGTTTTTGTGTTTTAGCTACCTACCTACCAAGCTTGTTGTTGTTAACCAGTGTTTGTGTTTTAGCTACCTACCTACCAAGCCTGTTGTTGTTAACCAGTGTTTGTGTTTTAGTTACCTACCTACCAAGCTTGTTGTTGTTAACTAGTGTTAGTGTTTTAGTTACCTACTGAGCCCATTGTTGTTAACCAGTGTTTGTGTTTTAGTTACCTACCTACCAAGCCTGTTGTTGTTAACCAGTTTTTAAGTTTTAATTACCTACCTACAAAGCTTGTTGTTGTTAACCAGTGTTTGTGTTTTAGCTACCTACCTACCAACCTTGTTGTTGTTAACCAGTGTTTGTGTTTTAGATACCTACCTACCAAGCTTGTTGTTGTTAACCAGTGTTTGTGTTTTAGCTACCTACCTACCAAGCCTGTTGTTGTTAACCAGTGTATGTGTTTTAGTTACCTACGTACCAAGCTTGTTGTTGTTAACCAGTGTTTGTGTTTTAGTTACCTACCTACCAAGCTTGTTGTTGTTAACCAGTGTTTGTGTTTTAGCTACCTACCTACCAAGCTTGTTGTTGTTAACCAGTGTTTGTGTTTTAGTTACCTACCTACCAAGCTTGTTGTTGTTAACCAGTGTTTGTGTTTTAGCTACCTACCTACTAAGCTTGTTGTTGTTAACCAGTGTTTGTGTTTTAGTTACCTACTGAGCCCATTATTGCTAACCAGTGTTTGTGTTTTAGTTACCTACCTATCGAGCTTGTTGTTGTTAACCAGTGTTTGTGTTTCAGCTACATACCTACCAAGCCCATTGTTGTTAACCAGTGTTTGTGGTTTAGTTACCTACTGAGCCCATTGTTGTTAACCAGTGTTTGTGGTTTAGTTACCTACCTACCAAGCTTGTTGTTGTTAACCAGCGTTTGTGTTTTAGCTACCTACCTACCAAGCTTGTTGTTGTTAACCAGTGTTTGTGTTTTAGTTACCTACTGAGCCCATTGTTGTTAACCAGTGTTTGTGGTTTAGTTACCTACCTACCAAGCTTGTTGTTGTTAACCAGCGTTTGTGTTTTAGCTACCTACCTAACAAGCTTGTTGTTGTTAACCAGTGTTTGTGTTTTAGCTACCTACCTACCAAGCCTGTTGTTGTTAACCAGTGTTTGTGTTTTAGTTACCTACCTACCAAGCCTGTTGTTGTTAACCAGTGTTTGAATTTTAGCTACCTACCTACCAAGCATGTTGTTGTTAACCAGTGTTTGTGTTTTAATAACCTACTGAGCCCATTGTTGTTAACCAGTGTTTGTGTTTTAGCTACCTACCTACCGAGCTTGTTGTTGTTAACCAGTGTTTGTGTTTTAGCTACCTACCTACCAAGCTTGTTGTTGTTAACCAGTGTTTGTGTTTTAGCTACCTACCAAGCTTGTTGTTCTTAACCAGTGTTTGTGTTTTAGTTACCTACCTACCAAGCTTGTTGTTGTTTACCAGTGTTTGTGTTTTAGTTACCTACCTACCAAGCCTATTGTTGTTAACCAGTGTTTGTGTTTTAGTTACCTACCTACCAAGCCTGTTGTTGTTAACCAGTTTTTAAGTTTTAATTACCTACCTACCAAGCTTGTTGTTGTTAACCAGTGTTTGTGTTTTAGTTACCTACCTACCAAGCCTATTGTTGTTAACCAGTTTTTAAGTTTTAATTACCTACCTACCAAGCTTGATGTTGTTAACCAGTGTTTGTGTTTTAGCTACCTACCTACCAAGCCTCTTATTGTAAACAGTGTTTGTGTTTTAGTTACCTATCTACCAAGCCCATTGTTGTTAACCAGTGTTTGTGTTTTAGCTACCTACCTACCAAGCTTGTTGTTGTTAACCAGTGTTTGTGTTTTAGTTACCTACCTACCAAGCCTGTTGTTTTTAACCAGTGTTTGTGTTTTAGTTACCTACCTACCAAGCTTGTTGTTGTTAACCAGTGTTTGTGTTTTAGCTACCTACCTACCAAGCTTGTTGTTGTTAACCAGTGTTTGTGTTTTAGCTACCTACCTACCAAGCCTGTTGTTGTTAACCAGTGTATGTGTTTTAGTTACCTACCTACCAAGCTTGTTGTTGTTAACCAGTTTTTGTGTTTTAGTTACCTACCTACCAAGCCTGTTGTTTTTAACCAGTGTTTGTGTTTTAGCTACCTACCTACCAAGCCTGTTGTTGTTAACCAGTTTTTAAGTTTTAATTACCTACCTACCAAGCTTGTTGTTGTTAACCAGTTTTTAAGTTTTAATTACCTACCTACCAAGCCTGTTGTTGTTAACCAGTGTTTGTGTTTTAGCTACCTACCTACCAAGCCCGTTGTTGTTAACCAGTGTTTGTGTTTTAGCTACCTACCTACCAAGCTTGTTGTTGTTAACCAGTGTTTGTGTTTTAGTTACCTACCTACCAAGCTTGTTGTTGTTAACCAGTGTTTGTGTTTTAGTTACCTACCTACCAAGCTTGTTGTTGTTAACGAGTGTTTGTGTTTTAGCTACCTACCTACCGAGCTTGTTGTTGTTAATCAGTGTTTGTGTTTTAGCTACCTACCTACTAAGCCTGTTGTTGTTAACCAGTGTTTGTGTTTTAGTTACCTACCTACCAAGCTTGTTGTTGTTAACCAGTGTTTGTGTTTTAGCTACCTACCAAGCTTGTTGTTGTTAACCAGTGTTTGTGTTTTAGTTACCTACCTACCAAGCCTGTTGTTGTTAACCAGTGTTTGTGTTTTAGTTACCTACCTACCAAGCTTGTTGTTGTTAACCAGTGTTTGTGTTTTAGTTACCTACCTACATTTTACATTTACATTTTAGCAATTTAGCAGACGGTCTTATCCAGAGCGACTCACAGTTAGTGATGTTGTTGTTAACCAGTGTTTGTGTTTTAGTTACCTACCTACCAAGCTTGTTGTTGTTAACCAGTGTTTGTGTTTTAGCTACCTACCTACCAAGCTTGTTGTTGTTAACCAGTGTTTGTGTTTTAGTCACCTACCTACCAAGCTTGTTGTTGTTAACCAGTGTTTGTGTTTTAGCTACCTACCAAGCTTGTTGTTGTTAACCAGTGTTTGTGTTTTAGTTACCTACCTACCAAGCTTGTTGTTGTTAACCAGTGTTTGTGTTTTAGTTACCTATCTACCAAGCCCATTGTTGTTAACCAGTGTTTGTATTTTAGCTACCTACCTACCAAGCTTGTTGTTGTTAACCAGTGTTTGTGTTTTAGCTACCTACCTACCAAGCTTGTTGTTGTTAACCAGTGTTTGTGGTTTAGTTACCTACCTACCAAGCTTAATGTTGTTAACCAGTGTTTGTGTTTTAGCTACCTACCTACCAAGCCTGTTATTGTAAACAGTGTTTGTGTTTTAGTTACCTATCTACCAAGCCCATTGTTGTTAACCAGTGTTTGTGTTTTAGCTACCTACCTACCAAGCTTGTTGTTGTTAACCAGTGTTTGTGTTTTGGTTACCTACCTACCAAGCCTGTTGTTGTTAACCAGTGTTTGTGTTTTAGTTACCTACCTACCAAGCTTGTTGTTGTTAACCAGTGTTTGTGTTTTAGCTACCTACCTACCAAGCTTGTTGTTGTTAACCAGTGTTTGTGTTTTAGCTACCTACCTACCAAGCCTGTTGTTGTTAACCAGTGTTTGTGTTTTAAATACCTACCTACCAAGCTTGTTGTTGTTAACCAGTGTTTGTGTTTTAGTTACCTACCTACCAAGCCTGTTGTTTTTACCAGTGTTTGTGTTTTAGCTACCTACCTACCAAGCCTGTTGTTGTTAACCAGTTTTTAAGTTTTAATTACCTACCTACCAAGCTTGTTGTTGTTAACCAGTTTTTAAGTTTTAATTACCTACCTACCAAGCCTGTTGTTGTTAACCAGTGTTTGTGTTTTAGCTACCTACCTACCAAGCCCGTTGTTGTTAACCAGTGTTTGTGTTTTAGCTACCTACCTACCAAGCTTGTTGTTGTTAACCAGTGTTTGTGTTTTAGTTACCTACCTACCAAGCTTGTTGTTGTTAACCAGTGTTTGTGTTTTAGCTACCTACCAAGCTTGTTGTTGTTAACCAGTGTTTGTGTTTTAGTTACCTACCTACCAAGCCTGTTGTTGTTAACCAGTGTTTGTGTTTTAGTTACCTACCTACCAAGCTTGTTGTTGTTAACCAGTGTTTGTGTTTTAGTTACCTACCTACATTTTACATTTACATTTTAGTAATTTAGCAGACGGTCTTATCCAGAGCGACTCACAGTTAGTGATGTTGTTGTTAACCAGTGTTTGTGTTTTAGTTACCTACCTACCAAGCTTGTTGTTGTTAACCAGTGTTTGTGTTTTAGCTACCTACCTACCAAGCTTGTTGTTGTTAACCAGTGTTTGTGTTTTAGTCACCTACCTACCAAGCTTGTTGTTGTTAACGAGTGTTTGTGTTTTAGCTACCTACCAAGCTTGTTGTTGTTAACCAGTGTTTGTGTTTTAGTTACCTACCTACCAAGCTTGTTGTTGTTAACCAGTGTTTGTGTTTTAGTTACCTATCTACCAAGCCCATTGTTGTTAACCAGTGTTTGTATTTTAGCTACCTACCTACCAAGCTTGTTGTTGTTAACCAGTGTTTGTGTTTTAGCTACCTACCTACCAAGCTTGTTGTTGTTAACCAGTGTTTGTGGTTTAGTTACCTACCTACCAAGCTTAATGTTGTTAACCAGTGTTTCTGTTTTAGCTACCTACCTACCAAGCCTGTTATTGTAAACAGTGTTTGTGTTTTAGTTACCTATCTACCAAGCCCATTGTTGTTAACCAGTGTTTGTGTTTTAGCTACCTACCTACCAAGCTTGTTGTTGTTAACCAGTGTTTGTGTTTTGGTTACCTACCTACCAAGCCTGTTGTTGTTAACCAGTGTTTGTGTTTTAGTTACCTACCTACCAAGCTTGTTGTTGTTAACCAGTGTTTGTGTTTTAGCTACCTACCTACCAAGCTTGTTGTTGTTAACCAGTGTTTGTGTTTTAGCTACCTACCTACCAAGCCTGTTGTTGTTAACCAGTGTATGTGTTTTAAATACCTACCTACCAAGCTTGTTGTTGTTAACCAGTGTTTGTGTTTTAGTTACCTACCTACCAAGCCTGTTGTTTTTAACCAGTGTTTGTGTTTTAGCTACCTACCTACCAAGCCTGTTGTTGTTAACCAGTTTTTAAGTTTTAATTACCTACCTACCAAGCTTGTTGTTGTTAACCAGTTTTTAAGTTTTAATTACCTACCTACCAAGCCTGTTGTTGTTAACCAGTGTTTGTGTTTTAGCTACCTACCTACCAAGCCCGTTGTTGTTAACCAGTGTTTGTGTTTTAGCTACCTACCTACCAAGCTTGTTGTTGTTAACCAGTGTTTGTGTTTTAGTTACCTACCTACCAAGCTTGTTGTTGTTAACCAGTGTTTGTGTTTTAGCTACCTACCAAGCTTGTTGTTGTTAACCAGTGTTTGTGTTTTAGTTACCTACCTACCAAGCCTGTTGTTGTTAACCAGTGTTTGTGTTTTAGTTACCTACCTACCAAGCTTGTTGTTGTTAACCAGTGTTTGTGTTTTAGTTACCTACCTACATTTTACATTTACATTTTAGTAATTTAGCAGACGGTCTTATCCAGAGCGACTCACAGTTAGTGATGTTGTTGTTAACCAGTGTTTGTGTTTTAGTTACCTACCTACCAAGCTTGTTGTTGTTAACCAGTGTTTGTGTTTTAGCTACCTACCTACCAAGCTTGTTGTTGTTAACCAGTGTTTGTGTTTTAGTCACCTACCTACCAAGCTTGTTGTTGTTAACCAGTGTTTGTGTTTTAGCTACCTACCAAGCTTGTTGTTGTTAACCAGTGTTTGTGTTTTAGTTACCTACCTACCAAGCTTGTTGTTGTTAACCAGTGTTTGTGTTTTAGTTACCTATCTACCAAGCCCATTGTTGTTAACCAGTGATTGTATTTTAGCTACCTACCTACCAAGCTTGTTGTTGTTAACCAGTGTTTGTGTTTTAGCTACCTACCTACCAAGCTTGTTGTTGTTAACCAGTGTTTGTGGTTTAGTTACCTACATACCAAGCTTGTTGTTGTTAACCAGTGTTTGTGTTTTAGCTACCTACCTACCAAGCTTGTTGTTGTTAACCAGTGTTTGTGTTTTAGTTACCTACCTTTCAAGCCTGTTGTTGTTAACCAGTGTTTGTGTTTTAGTTACCTACCTACCAAGCTTGTTG
This sequence comes from Coregonus lavaretus, assembly GCF_964263955.1. Taxonomy (NCBI): domain Eukaryota; kingdom Metazoa; phylum Chordata; class Actinopteri; order Salmoniformes; family Salmonidae; genus Coregonus; species Coregonus lavaretus. Next base: position 41,098,392 of record NC_140011.1, on the reverse strand, counting down.
TTGTTAACCAGTGTTTGTGTTTTAGCTACCTACCTACCAAGCTTGTTGTTGTTAACCAGTGTTTGTGTTTTAGCTACCTACCTACCAAGCCTGTTGTTGTTAACCAGTGTATGTGTTTTAGTTACCTACCTACCAAGCTTGTTGTTGTTAACCAGTGTTTGTGTTTTAGTTACCTACCTACCAAGCCTGTTGTTTTTAACCAGTGTTTGTGTTTTAGCTACCTACCTACCAAGCCTGTTGTTGTTAACCAGTTTTTAAGTTTTAATTACCTACCTACCAAGCTTGTTGTTGTTAACCAGTTTTTATGTTTTAATTACCTACCTACCAAGCTTGTTGTTGTTAACCACTTTTTAAGTTTTAATTACCTACCTACCAAGCTTGTTGTTGTTAACCAGTGTTTGTGTTTTAGTTACCTACCTACCAAGCCTGTTGTTGTTAACCAGTTTTTTAAGTTTTAATTACCTACCTACCAAGCTTGATGTTGTTAACCAGTGTTTGTGTTTTAGCTACCTACCTACCAAGCCTGTTATTATAAACAGTGTTTTTGTTTTAGTTACCTATCTACCAAGCCCATTGTTGTTAACCAGTGTTTGTGTTTTAGCTACCTACCTACCAAGCTTGTTGTTGTTTACCAGTGTTTGTGTTTTAGTTACCTACCTACCAAGCCTATTGTTGTTAACCAGTGTTTGTGTTTTAGTTACCTACCTACCAAGCCTGTTGTTGTTAACCAGTTTTTAAGTTTTAATTACCTACCTACCATGCTTGTTGTTGTTAACCAGTGTTTGTGTTTTAGTTACCTACCTACCAAGCCTGTTGTTGTTAACCAGTTTTTAAGTTTTAATTACCTACCTACCAAGCTTGATGTTGTTAACCAGTGTTTGTGTTTTAGCTACCTACCTACCAAGCCTGTTATTATAAACAGTGTTTTTGTTTTAGTTACCTATCTACCAAGCCCATTGTTGTTAACCAGTGTTTTTGTTTTAGCTACCTACCTACCAAGCTTGTTGTTGTTTACCAGTGTTTGTGTTTTAGTTACCTACCTACCAAGCCTATTGTTGTTAACCAGTGTTTGTGTTTTAGTTACCTACCTACCAAGCCTGTTGTTGTTAACCAGTTTTTAAGTTTTAATTACCTAACTACCAAGCTTGATGTTGTTAACCAGTGTTTGTGTTTTAGCTACCTACCTACCAAGCCTGTTATTGTAAACAGTGTTTGTGTTTTAGTTACCTATCTACCAAGCCCATTGTTGTTAACCAGTGTTTGTGTTTTAGCTACCTACCTACCAAGCTTGTTGTTGTTAACCAGTGTTTGTGTTTTAGTTACCTACCTACCAAGCCTGTTGTTGTTAAGCAGTGTTTGTGTTTTAGTTACCTACCTACCAAGCTTGTTGTTGTTAACCAGTGTTTGTGTTTTAGCTACCTACCTACCAAGCTTGTTGTTGTTAACCAGTGTTTGTGTTTTAGCTACCTACCTACCAAGCCTGTTGTTGTTAACCAGTGTTTGTGTTTTAGTTACCTACCTACCAAGCTTGTTGTTGTTAACCAGTGTTTGTGTTTTAGTTACCTACCTACCAAGCTTGTTGTTGTTAACGAAGTGTTTGTGTTTTAGCTACCTACCTACTAAGCTTGTTGTTGTTAATCAGTGTTTGTGTTTTAGCTACCTACCTACTAAGCCTGTTGTTGTTAACCAGTGTTTGTGTTTTAGTTACCTACCTACCAAGCTTGTTGTTGTTAACCAGTGTTTGTGTTTTAGCTACCTACCAAGCTTGTTGTTGTTAACCAGTGTTTGTGTTTTAGTTACCTACCTACCAAGCTTGTTGTTGTTAACGAGTGTTTGTGTTTTAGCTACCTATCTACTAAGCTTGTTGTTGTTAACCAGTGTTTGTGTTTTAGCTACCTACCTACTAAGCCTGTTGTTGTTAACCAGTGTTTGTGTTTTAGTTACCTACCTACCAAGCTTGTTGTTGTTAACCAGTGTTTGTGTTTTAGCTACCTACCAAGCTTGTTGTTGTTAACCAGTGTTTGTGTTTTAGTTACCTACCTACCAAGCCTGTTGTTGTTAACCAGTGTTTGTGTTTTAGTTACCTACCTACCAAGCTTGTTGTTGTTAACCAGTGTTTGTGTTTTAGCTACCTACCTACCAAGCTTGTTGTTGTTAACCAGTGTTTGTGTTTTAGTCACCTACCTACCAATCTTGTTGTTGTTAACCAGTGTTTGTGTTTTAGCTACCTACCAAGCTTGTTGTTGTTAACCAGTGTTTGTGTTTTAGTTACCTACCTACCAAGCTTGTTGTTGTTAACCAGTGTTTGTGTTTTAGTTACCTATCTACCAAGCCCAATGTTGTTAACCAGTGTTTGTATTTTAGCTACCTACCTACCAAGCTTGTTGTTGTTAACCAGTGTTTGTGTTTTAGCTACCTACCTACCAAGCTTGTTGTTGTTAACCAGTGTTTGTGTTTTAGTTACCTATCTACCAAGCCCATTGTTGTTAACCAGTGTTTGTATTTTAGCTACCTACCTACCAAGCTTGTTGTTGTTAACCAGTGTTTGTGTTTTAGCTACCTACCTACCAAGCTTGTTGTTGTTAACCAGTGTTTGTGTTTTAGTTACCTACCTACCAAGCTTGTTGTTGTTAACCATTGTTTGTGTTTTAGCTACCTACCTACCAAGCTTGTTGTTGTTAACCAGTGTTTGTGTTTTAGTTACCTACCTACCAAGCCTGTTGTTGTTAACCAGTGTTTGTGTTTTAGTTACCTACCTACCAAGCTTGTTGTTGTTAACCAGTTTTTGTGTTTTAGCTACCTACCTACCAAGCTTGTTGTTGTTAACCAGTGTTTGTGTTTTAGCTACCTACCTACCAAGCCTATTGTTGTTAACCAGTGTATGTGTTTTAGTTACCTACCTACCAAGCTTGTTGTTGTTAACCAGTGTTTGTGTTTTAGTTACCTACCTACCAAGCCTGTTGTTTTTAACCAGTTTTTGTGTTTTAGCTACCTACCTACCAAGCCTGTTGTTGTTAACCAGTTTTTAAGTTTTAATTACCTACCTACCAAGCTTGTTGTTGTTAACCAGTTTTTAAGTTTTAATTACCTACCTACCAAGCCTGTTGTTGTTAACCAGTGTTTGTGTTTTAGCTACCTACCTACCAAGCCCGTTGTTGTTAACCAGTGTTTGTGTTTTAGCTACCTACCTACCAAGCTTGTTGTTGTTAACCAGTGTTTGTGTTTTAGTTACCTACCTACCAAGCTTGTTGTTGTTAACCAGTGTTTGTGTTTTAGTTACCTACCTACCAAGCTTGTTGTTGTTAACGAGTGTTTGTGTTTTAGCTACCTACCTACTAAGCTTGTTGTTGTTAATCAGTGTTTGTGTTTTAGCTACCTACCTACTAAGCCTGTTGTTGTTAACCAGTGTTTGTGTTTTAGTTACCTACCTACCAAGCTTGTTGTTGTTAACCAGTGTTTGTGTTTTAGCTACCTACCAAGCTTGTTGTTGTTAACCAGTGTTTGTGTTTTAGTTACCTACCTACCAAGCTTGTTGTTGTTAACCAGTGTTTGTGTTTTAGTTACCTACCTACATTTTACATTTACATTTTAGTAATTTAGCAGACGGTCTTATCCAGAGCGACTCACAGTTAGTGATGTTGTTGTTAACCAGTGTTTGTGTTTTAGTTACCTACCTACCAAGCTTGTTGTTGTTAACCAGTGTTTGTGTTTTAGCTACCTACCTACCAAGCTTGTTGTTGTTAACCAGTGTTTGTGTTTTAGCTACCTACCTACCAAGCCTGTTGTTGTTAACCAGTTTTTAAGTTTTAATTACCTACCTACCAAGCTTGTTGTTGTTAACCAGTTTTTACGTTTTAATTACCTACCTACCAAGCTTGTTGTTGTTAACCAGTTTTTAAGTTTTAATTACCTACCTACCAAGCCTGTTGTTGTTAACCAGTGTTTGTGTTTTAGTTACCTACCTACCAAGCTTGTTGTTGTTAACCAGTGTTTGTGTTTTAGTTACCTACCTACCAAGCTTGTTGTTGTTAACGAGTGTTTGTGTTTTAGCTACCTACCTACTAAGCTTGTTGTTGTTAATCAGTGTTTGTGTTTTAGCTACCTACCTACTAAGCCTGTTGTTGTTAACCAGTGTTTGTGTTTTAGTTACCTACCTACCAAGCTTGTTGTTGTTAACCAGTGTTTGTGTTTTAGCTACCTACCAAGCTTGTTGTTGTTAACCAGTGTTTGTGTTTTAGTTACCTACCTACCAAGCCTGTTGTTGTTAACCTGTGTTTGTGTTTTAGTTACCTACCTACCAAGCTTGTTGTTGTTAACCAGTGTTTGTGTTTTAGTTACCTACCTACATTTTACATTTACATTTTAGTAATTTAGCAGACGGTCTTATCCAGAGCGACTCACAGTTAGTGATGTTGTTGTTAACCAGTGTTTGTGTTTTAGTTACCTACCTACCAAGCTTGTTGTTGTTAACCAGTGTTTGTGTTTTAGCTACCTACCTACCAAGCTTGTTGTTGTTAACCAGTGTTTGTGTTTTAGTCACCTACCTACCAAGCTTGTTGTTTTTAACCAGTGTTTGTGTTTTAGCTACCTACCAAGCTTGTTGTTGTTAACCAGTGTTTGTGTTTTAGTTACCTACCTACCAAGCTTGTTGTTGTTAACCAGTGTTTGTGTTTTAGCTACCTACCTACCAAGCCTGTTGTTGTTAACCAGTGTTTGTGTTTTAGTTACCTACCTACCAAGCTTGTTGTTGTTAACCAGTGTTTGTGTTTTAGTTACCTACCTACCAAGCCTGTTGTTGTTAACCAGTGTTTGTGTTTTAGCTACCTACCTACCAAGCTTGTTGTTGTTAACCGGTGTTTGTGTTTTAGTTACCTACCTACATTTTACATTTACATGTTAGTCATTTAGCAGATGCTCTTATCCAGAGCGACTCACAGTTAGTGATGTTGTTGTTAACCAGTGTTTGTGTTTTAGCTACCTACCTACCAAGCTTGTTGTTGTTAACCAGTGTTTCTTTGTTTTACCTACCTTCCAAGCCCGTTGTTGTTAACCAGTGTTTGTGTTTTAACCAGAGGGAGTCATATACAGTGGGGAGAACAAGTATTTGCAGGTTTTCCTACTTACAAAGCATGTAGAGGTCTGTATTTTTTATCATGGGTACACTTCAAATGTGAGAGACGGTATCTAAAACAAAAATCCAGAAAATCACATTGTATGATTTTTAAGTAATTAATTTGCATTTTATTGCATGACATAAGTATTTGATACATCAGAAAAGCAGAACTTAATATTTGGTACAGAAACCTTTGTTTGCAATTACAGAGATCATACGTTTCCTGTAGGTCTTGACCAGGTTTGCACACACTGCAGCAGGGATTTTGGCCCACTCCTCCATACAGACCTTCTCCAGATCCTTCAGGTTTCGGGGCTGTCGCTGGGTAATAAAGACTTTCAGCTCCCTCCAAAGATTTTCTATTGGGTTCAGGTCTGGAGACTTGCTAGGCCACTCCAGGATCTTGAGATGCTTCTTACGGAGCCACTCATTAGTTGCCCTGGCTGTGTGTTTCGGGTCGTTGTCATGCTGGAAGACCCAGCCACGACCCATCTTCAATGCTCTTACTGAGGGAAGGAGGTTGTTGGACAAGATCTCGTGATACATGGCCCCATCCATCCTCCCCTCAATACGGTGCAGTCGTCCTGTCCCCTTTGCAGAAAAGCATCCCCAAAGAATGATGTTTCCACCTCCATGCTTCACGGTTGGGATGGTGTTCTTGGGGTTGTACTCATCCTTCTTCTTCCTCCAAACACGGCGAGTGGAGTTTAGACCAAAAAGCTATATTTTTGTCTCATCAGACCACATGACCTTCTCCCATTCCTCCTCTGGATCATCCAGATGGTCATTGGCAAACTTCAGACGGGCCTGGACATGCGCTGGCTTGAGCAGGGGGACCTTGCGTGCGCTGCAGGATTTTAATCCATGACGGCGTAGTGTGTTACTAATGGTTTTCTTTGAGACTGTGGTCCCAGCTCACTTCAGGTCATTGACCAGGTCCTGCCGTGTAGTTCTGGGCTGATCCCTCACCTTCCTCATGATCATTGATGCCCCACGAGGTGAGATCTTGCATGGAGCCCCAGACCGAGGGTGATTGACCGTCATCTTGAACTTCTTCCATTTTCTAATAATTGCGCCAACAGTTGTTGCCTTCTCACCAAGCTGCTTGCCTATTGTCCTGTAGCCCATCCCAGCCCTGTGCAGGTCTACAATTGTATCCCTGATGTCCTTACACAGCTCTCTGGTCTTGGCCATTGTGGAGTCTGTTTGACTGAGTGTGTGGACAGGTGTCTTTTATACAGGTAACGAGTTCAAACAGGTGCAGTTAATACAGGTAATGAGTGGAGAACAGGAGGGCTTCTTAAAGAAAAACTAACAGGTCTGTGAGAGCCGAAATTCTTACTGGTTGGTAGGTGATCAAATACTTTTGTCATGCAATAAAATGCAAATGAATTACTTAAAAATCATACAATGTGATTTTCTGGATCCTCTACATGCTTTGTAAGTAGGAAAACCTGCAAAATCGGCAGTGTATCAAATACTTGTTCTCCCCACTGTAGATGTCCTATAATATATGGCTCTGCTTTTAGCCGAAAATACGTTAGCCTTGTACCTCCTACTCTATGAGGACATAGAGTGAAGTAGGATCCAAAACACACGAACACACACGCACACAAACACACAAACACACACAGAGGAGGAGGAGGTGATGAGGAAGAAAGAGACTTGAGCCCAAGGGCCTTCTACTTCATAAGAGTTTTTCATCCTATCACCTTTCGCCCAGCGTCTACCTCGGCTAATCGCAGCGCAGAGGGAGTGCCCTCTGCTGTGGTTGGTTTCCATAGCACTGCCAGCTTCTGCTGCGCTCTGCTCTGTTCACGCGACGGTGTGTGTGTGTGTGTGTGAGAGAGACCAGTGTGCGTTAATACAGAACACGCCGATTTGGCCACATTATGACTGATAAGAATGAACCCTAAAACCTGACATGAATCTCAGAGCTAAAATAAAGTCATACATCTGTCCAATGTCCATACAGAATATAAACCCCTCCTGTTCGTGACTGCATATGAACTATTTCATAATTCTCATGATCTTTCTCGACTTCTAAAATATCACGGCGTGAGGATAGGGTAGCTCCCTCTCCGTCCTGCCTCCTCATGCCGCTGCGCCTACAAATGATGAATCAGATCAACGTCAATTACAATGAATGAACAAAGACTTTCATTGAAGCTTAATGCCATTCACCCTTCCCCTATATCCTCACCCACTCCTCCCCCTCCTTCCTCACTCTCCTCCTCCCCCCAGTGCCCCCCACACACGAGCCACTTCTCACCTCCCCTTCATGTTACCACCCAGCACGCTGATCACTGCGGTTGTAGTGTGTGCGCGTGTGTGTGTTTGTCAGAGCTGTGTGCTTTAAAGGGTTACAGTAGGTGACTGCGAATCATCTGCAATGTGCGTAAGAATGACGCAGAGCTGACTTCAACGCCGAATACACGTCACTGAGCTGAGATATATATTTTTTTAAATTTCAAGGAAACGCCGGACTGAGCGGAAATACACGGGAGGCGGGTGGAGGGAGGAGAGAGTGAGTCACAGGGGATATGATCATGAAAGAGCAGCGGGAAGCAGCATTGGTTTAGGTGGGGGGATGAAACACCGTAAAGAAAGGGTGGAGATGCAGTCATCATCATCACCACCGGAAACCTCCCAGTGCCACGCGCTCCCGGGAGTGGAGGAGAGAGGGGGTGGTAGAGAGAGAGGGAGAGAGAGAAATGACAACAAGGTGGCTAAAGAAGAGGTAGCCAGTTCAGCACCTTGGACAGTGACACGTGTAGAAAACAAGATGGATGTCTTATCCTGGTTTGAAAATATTTCCAAATGGATAGACAGCGACTCTATCATGGCATAGTCTATGTATCTCAAATCAAATCAAATCAAATCAAATTTTATTGGTCACATGCGCCGAATACAACAGGTGCAGACATTACAGTGAAATGCTTACTTATCTGACACTAGAAGGAGGGGAAAACCTTCAAAACATTCTCCATCCTTACCAGGTGTTGCGTAATGTATTTGAGAGTCATTAACAAGTTGTGCAGATATGTAGCCAACGATCCAGTCTGATCTTCCTCTATGCATTAAAGTATTTTGGAGAGAGAATGGCTCGAATGTGGAATGACTTGGCTATTCCAAAAACAAGTCGCAGTCGAGGCGAGTCTGGCCACATGTTCGGCGTTGTTCGTGTGTACTCGGGCTTGGTTGCCGATCCTAAAGCCCGTCTCGTCTATAGGCTGCATGCTGCCCACGTGCGAGAGAAAGTGAGTCACACTGCAGTAACTTTCAACCGCCGAGAAGAGGAGACCCGCGGTGCCACGGAGACCTAACGGTTTTAAGACTGCATACAAACGAGCCTTTAGCTCAATTACAATTTCAAAAAGTTAACTTTTTGATAAGAATGTTTTCGAATATAAGCCTATAACTACACCCCAAATAAGCCATTTATACCAAGCAATAAACCAATGTAGAAAACAAACCATGAGAAACAGTTTGAACTTACCTCACTCAACCTCCCATCTTAAAGTGTCCCAAACACCACCACAGCTGTCTGTCTTGCCGAGCAGAGAGAATAGTTACAGGAAAGATGCTGAAATAGGAACTTCAACAGATATTGTCAGTAGGGACTTATTTTTCGTCTTCTTATTCTTCTTCTGCTGTTGCAGGACAGTATATATATGTCACACACTCTCTTCCCAAGAACATCTCTTCTCCTCTTCTTATCCTCCTTCTTCTGTAAAGTTGTTCGTCTGAGCCGGATCTATGATAGGGTTTTATAGAGAAGCCGTAGTAGGCTAATAGTACCGGAGCCGGGACACAGGGGGAGGGGACAACTCATTCACTAAAAAGCATCACCTACACATCTACGTGCGCGGCCTACGTCATCGACGGAATGTTGTCAACCGAGAGGCTATTTATACAGTCAAGACGCGCGAGGGAGAGAAAGAGGCCAAGGTACCGTCCAACACTGCCCAAGGAGATGAAAATAGACTGTTTATACGTTCCTAATATAAAAAACGAGTTCTAAAATAGGCTATCTAATGTGTTAATGTTCCCTAATGAATGCGTCCATTTATTGATATTTTTTAATTCGCTCTGAAAAAATAGCTTCAGAAATAGGAACATATCCTAACGTCAGGATTAGTTGTTGGAGCGGACGCAGGCTGTAACGGAGCAGCTATTCGTTCGTTCTTTTGTTCGGTCAGTTGGTTCTAGAGCAAGGACCGAGGCTGAAGTAAATGGTAAAAGGAATAGCCAACCTGTGTGTTGTTTCAGACTAGCCACAGTATGACATGTGATTAAGGGCTGTAGCTTACAGCTAAAACATTTCTCAAAATCATGCAGCACATTATTCAGGTCATTCTGGTATCATGTTGATAATAATATAATGCCCCATCGGTATACAACGAAGGACATGATTCGTGTCATGGAGTGGGTAACTTCAATGTCAGAGTGAATGCTACAAATGTGACACAGACATTTTCCAATGTTAGGTTACATCTTCTGCAAGGTTAGCCTACTTGACAGAAATCTCTGCGTTTTGTCTCACTACTAGACTAATAGTTTGTGTATCAGCCCCACTGGAGAATGGACAGCGCCAGAGTGAAACGTTCGCAGTGGCACTGTCCATGGAGCTGAACTGGGCTGCGCGTGTATCTATTCCTCTCATCAGTTCCCAAGCCCTGAGCGACAAGGCAAAGCAGGAGTAGCTAGCTAACTGCATGCGGAGTTGATCATGATCAGTGCTTGCTTAGAGACAGCCGACGGTTTAAAACCCACTCGAGCAATACTTGCAGTGGAGCGTCGCGCGCTAGGATTGCCCTACTAAACATTCTGATGAGCGAGTCTGAGAAGAAAATAAGATTATCTCCCAAATCCAACAGACACTACAATCACATCACAGCGGTTATGAATGAGCATTGAGCAGGTCCACCACGCAGCGAGTTACTTTGATTGCCCGTTTATTCAGATAATAATTTCACTATCATTCAGTTGTAAAAGTGACATACTGTACACCACAGCAGAATTATCATCATAGCGTCACACCAGTATATAGACTAAGTAATTGGTCACAGACGTGTCCAATACAGCCTACTAAAAATAAATCGTGATCCGCCGTCATCCATCAAAGTAAAACACATACACACGGATTGTAATTATTCAGGTTATATCGATGATGCATAGCATACCTTTTCACTTTCTGTTTTCCTTCTCAGACACATCGATATCACACACACACACACACATACAGAGAAAGAGAGAGAGAGAGAGAGAGAGCGTGAGATCGGTTATATTTCACTATGTTGGTAGAATAAACCAAACCAACCGAGCCTAAATGAGTCTGGAAATGATCCAGGAATTTAACCCAGATCTGCGGTGGTTGTAAGGCGGCATGAGGGGGTTAGAGGGAGGAGGCACAATCATGAGTAAAACAATCCCAAGTTCCATATTCATGGTTACTTTTGGGGACACCTGCTCTGAGCACTGCGTAACAGAAAGTGTCAGACGTAGGTAGGCGTGAGTCCGGCGCGGGACCTCGCCGTTAATTGGGAGTTGTGGGCGCAAGGAGGATAGTGAGAGCGAGCTCGAGCTGGTATTCGTTGCTACGTGGTGGCTTCCTTCTTCCATCTCAAGGGAACATATTATTGTTTAAGCATATGTGTCGTGTGTTTCCGTGTGTGTGCCTGTGTTTGTGAGTCTTGGCGAGTTAACAAACCACAATAACACATCCCTCTTTTTCTATACTGCTATGTTCCTATCCGTGGTCCATTAAATGTCCCGCCTATTTCAGCACGGCGGGAAATGGGACGCGCCAGTGGCAGAGAGGGACGTTCACTGCAGTGCTGTCCATGGTTCTGAACTGGCTACAAGTCTCTGGGTGCTCCTTTCCTATCTCCTGAAGTGTACACTCGTTCACTACTTCCAACAAAACTAAAAGCATTAAATTGGTGTCACCGGCATGTGGAGGCAAAAGCGTAACGGTAATTTCTTTTAAATCAGTGAGGGGAAGTGAACAAATGCACACTTTGGCACACACGCGCACATCAGGTACACACATGGAAACACAAAGTTGAAGACTGCGCCACGCATGCTGACTGTTGTGTATCAGACGCCATAGTCTGTGTGCTCTATCAGTCGTGAGTCATATTGTAAAGACTTATTTACAAGTAAGTGCTGGCCTTTTTTCATGTTTTATGTTGTCACTACATGGCCATGTTAGGCAGGACAGGAAGTAGCCCCTTGATACAGGTTAGTCAGAGATTTGGATAGTCCAAATTGTCATACTATCAATAAACTATCTGTTGATAAGCAAGTGCTTGCTAAGGTTACGGTTATGGTTAAGTTTAGGGTAAGGGTTAGGGTTATGGTTAGGGTTAGTAGATAGTTTTAAATGTTACTGATAGTCTGTAGAGCATCTACAGATGGGCTATCCAAATAAATTGTTGCCCAGGAGGACAGTACCTTGGTCAAAACTGATTAGCAAAGCCATCAACTACTAGATTTGTTTAAGTTGGGTGCCTGGGTTGGACATAGAACTTACAAGGTGAATGGAAAGACAGGAAGTGAGAGATATGTGAGGTTAGGTTCTGGATGATGATGAGAGAAGATAGACAGATAGTCGAAATGACAGGAAATCGAGGGTGGAGGTAGAGAAGGTCACACTCTATTTGCATAGTCCCCTATATAAAATACACTGGAAACTAGAGGATGAATGTGAGGTTTAGGACAGAGAGAGGTTTAGGACAGAGAGAGGCCAATAAAGGCTTTTGAATGGAGAGAGAGAGAGAGAGAGAGAGACAGGAGAGAGAGAGAGAGAGAGAGAGAGAGAGAGAGAGAGAGACAGAGAGAGAGAGAGAGACAGAGAGAGAGAGAGAGAGAGACAGAGAGAGAGAGAGAGAGAGAGAGAGAGAGAGAGAGAGAGACAGAGAGAGAGAGAGAGAGAGAGAGAGAGAGAGAGAGAGAGAGAGAGAGAGAGAGAGAGACACAGAGAGAGAGAGAGAGAGAGAGAGAGAGAGAGAGAGAAGAGAGAGAGAGAGAGAGAGCTACATGGTCATGGACACAATAAAAAAAGACTATAAACATGATCATCCTCAGGCAGAAGGACTGTACAGTATGTTGTCTTCACATCGCTGTCATATAAGAGCAGTAATGACACATAGCCAGACTTCAATATGTAATTAGAATTAACTGCTGAAGAGTACTGAAAAGTGCAAGAGAAAACTGCCTGGAGACACCACTAGTCATTCTCTCTGTCTCTCTCTCTCTCTCTCTCTCTCTCTCTCTCTCTCTCTCTCTTCTCTCTCTCTCTCTCTCTCTTCTCTCTCTCTCTCTCTCTCTCTCTCTCTCTCTCTCTCTCTCTCTAAAACGTTGTTAGCTATAGTATTTTCAGTGGAACAAGCAACATCCTGATGAAGGCTATGCAGGGAATAAATGTGTTGGTTTTATCAATAAATACACTTTTTAAAATCAATTTCAATTGTCCTCCTGAGAGTTGCTGAATGTAGAGCGAGGTAGTAGCAGTGTTACCTTCCCGTTGCAGGGGAACAGGTAAAGCCAGGTTGCATGACCAACCACAAATCAACACACTATGCAAAGAGGACACAAAAGATCAACAGCTGAATGAAACAGCTACTACAATGATGTCTCCTTCTCTCTCTCCTTCCTTCTCTCTCTACTCTATCACTTCTGCCCACCACTCGCTTCCCTTACTCTTCAACGTTATGATCACACACACACACACACCTCTCTAGTCACACGTCATCATTGATACATTGATTTATAAAAAAAAATCCCCATTTCATTATCGACAAATAGACTTCATGACTTTCCTCATGTCTGAGACGGTTCGCAATTTATCAAATCATCAAACATTCTCTCCATGCTGATGTCGTTCCCTCCACCTCTCTGTATTCTGAACAGAGAATGCAGTCGGATCAATATGGGAGAAAAAACTCTCATCCCTACTTCCATATTCCGTTCTCTCCCCTCTCCCCCTCTCCCTCCCCCTCTCTGACTCATACTGAAATCCCAGCGTGCCTCCATCCTCCCCCATCCTCCCTCCCTCCTCCCCCATCCTCTCTCCCTCCTCCCCATCCTCCCCCATCCTCCCTCCCTCCTCCCCCATCCTCCCTCCCTCCTCCCCCATCCTCCCTCCCTCCTCCTCCATCCTCCGTCCCTCCTCCCTCCCTCCTCCCCATCCTCCCTCCCTCCTCCCCATCTTCCCTCCCTCCTCCCCCATCCTCCCTCCCTCCTCCCCCATCCTCACTCCCTCCTCCCTCATCCTCCCTCCCTCCTCCCCCTCCTCCCCCAATCCTCACTCCCTCCTCCCCCCATCCTCCCTCCCTCCTCCCCCATCCTCCCTCCCTCCTCCCTCCTCCCCCATCCTCACTCCCACCTCCCCCATCCTCCCCCCATCCTCCCCCCACACTCTCATTTGTGTTTTCTCTCCCTTTGATTTCCAAGCTGACTGGAATGAAATGAGCAGAGAGAGAGAGAGTGAGAGAGTGAAAGAGAGAGACAGTGTGACAGAGAGATGGGAGAGAGAGCGACGGAGAGGAGAGAGAGAGGGAGAAAGAGAGTGGAGGAGAGAGAGAGTGAAGAGATGGAGAGACAGTGTGACGGAGAGCGCGAGAGAGAGAGAGCGAGAGAGAGAGAGAGAGAGAGGGAGAGTGGTACAGCTCACTGCAGCCTGACGTGCATGTAATGAGGATTCCGTTGAAAGAGAGCAGAGGAAAAGAGCGGGAGGGAGGGATGGAGAGGGAGGTCTGACGCCAGTGGGTGCTGATTGGTGAAACCCCTCTCTCTCGCCCTCGCACAACTCTCCCGCTACTGTCTCACGCCTACGTCCCTTCCGCACACACATTTACACACACATACACGAGCACGCACGCACACACACTCACACCCACCCGCACACACGCATTCACATCCACCCACACGCATTCACACCCACCCACACGCATTCACACCCACCCAAACACACTCACACCCACACACACACACTCACTCACACACATATAAATGACATACTTCAGATAAGGCTTCGTACACACTTATATTCATTAGTTCACTTACAAGATGAAACACAAACATGCACACACACACACACACACACACACTGTCACACATCTGTGTTCTTATGGATGATGCTGTGTGTGATTCTGAGAAATATGACACTATAACTCTGTCTGTCTGTCTCTCCATCCATCAGTCCGTCCATCTGAGTGATTCAGATTCCAATACATACAGAAAGTATTCACACCCCTTGACTTTTTCCACATTTTGTTGTGTTGTAGCCTGAATTTAAAATGGATTAAATTGATATTTTTTTTGTCACTGGCCTACACATAATCCCCAATAATGTCCAAGTGGAATTACATTTTTCAAAAATTCTACAAATTCATTACAAATGAAAAGCCTTGAGTCAATACGTATTCACCCCTTTGTTATAGCAAGCCTAAATACAGTTTTTTACAATCACTTTGGCACTAATTTCAGAACCTTGACGTCATTTTTCAAAACTCTAGACACAAAGCTCAAAACGGTCATCACTTGTAACACAGGCTGTCCAATGTTCAAAACATTGCATTGTGCATTCATATCTTTAAAGAAATCTTGCACTTGCACAATTATTGATTCAAAAAACAAATGTATTGTGAAATACCAATGAAACGTTAATTTAGATCACCACACACAAGCAACCGATAGTTCAACTGTGTCATTGTTCGTACAATCATTAAATATTGTAGTACAAAATAGGTGATACATGTCTCATTATGGTACTACATGTAAATACATCCCTGTAAAAGTACTGCAGTGGTAGAGAGAATACTACAGACACAGTGGAATCATTGAACAAAATCTGAAATATATTGATGAAAAACAATACAGTACTGTAAAACATCAAATGCAGTGTTCCTCAACTTGCTTGCTTGTACTGTAAAAAGCAAAACATAGGAGTGATTACTGTACTTCTACATTTTCATCAACTCTGTCTTGTGGATTTGGCCACAGGTTCTCATCTACATCACAATGGATGTTTTCATTAGCCAAACATCTTGGAAAAAACCTTCGGGCATGGCGAATCCAGGCCTGACACTGGTCTGCCGTGATGTCATTGCATGCGTCATCCATGGCCTAGAGAAGAGTGACTTGTTCATGAGGGCACCTATCATAAACCTTCCATCTCCATGTGGAGAAAAATTCCTCAATCGGGTTAAGGAAAGGAGAGTAAAGGGGTAAATACAGGGTGGTAAATTGTGCATGGGCCTGAAACCATGCTTGCACCATATGAGCATGGTGGAACCTGACATTATCCCACACAATGACATAGGTCACGCCATCAGCTCTACAGACCTGATCGAGGTCATCAAGGAAGATTACAAGGAGAGCTGCATTATATGATCCAATACGAGGTCTGCGTCCCACCAAACCATCTTCTGATATAGCCGCACACATGGTAATGTTGGTCCCACGTTGTCCAGGTACTTGGATGGTTGGAAGGTTAAAGCCTGCCTCATCCAAATCTATGAATTTGTGATGGTTGTCATCAGCATCCAGCTCCATCACCCTCTAAAAATACATTTTGGAAAGAGATTTACTGATTACTGTACAATGTAGAGTTATTAGGGAATTTTATTACAACAGCCATCTTGAAACTGAACATACCTGAACATACTCAGTCCTCATTTGCTTCACTCTGTCTGCATTTCTTTCAAAAGGCACACGGTATAGTTGTTTTAAAGACACCTGGTGCCTTTTCAGCATGCGTGCAATAGTCTGCAAACTTATGGATTCCACATTGTTAAACATGTCTTCATTGTCCAAGATATGCTGGCGAATTTCTGTAAGGCGAATATCATTTCTGTCCCGAACCAAATCGACCACAGCCTGCTCTTGTTGGTCAGTCAGAATTTTGCCTCTGCCTCCCCTATTTGGCCTAGTCTCAATTCTACAGGGAACATTACAGTAAGAAGACACTTGGTCACATCACCTACTCTGTGGTACACATTGGTATGCAGTCATTTGACAATTGAGAGTAGCATAATGTTTAGTGATTGTGTAACCGGTGTGAAATAGCTAGCTAGTTAGCGGTGCGCGCTAATAGCATTTCAATCGGTGACGCCACTCGCTCTGAGACCTTGAAGTAGTTGTTTCCCTTGCTCTGCAAGGGCCGCGGCTTTTGTGGAGCGACGGGTAACGGTGCTTCAAGGGTGACTGTTGTCGATGTGTGCAGAGGGTCCCTGGTTCAAGCCCAGGTAGGGGCGAGGAGAGGGACGGAAGCAACACTGATACACATGCTGACAACTTACCGGTTCTCATTGCGGAAAGTTCTGATTATTGAGGCCACGGTTGACCTTCTGAGGTTTGGTTGTATCATTGTAGCCGCCTCAGTCATTGTCATGCCATGATTTATGACATGGTCTACAACTATTGCTCGGATTTCATTGGACACTCTTTGCTGTTGCTGCCGCTGTCTTGGTCCGTGGCCTTGTCCTCTTCTTGGTCCGTGGCCTTGTCCTCTACCACGTTCCCCCACACCTCTCAAACGAGGCCCACGACCACCTCTCAGAAGGGGTGCTTGTCCCCTGCCATTCCTTTGACCAACACGTCTTCCTCGTCTTCCTCCCACCACTGCTTGACCTCTATTGTGACCTGGATCACCTGCCGGCTCCATGTAACAGTACGTATCGCTATGTTGTTGCAAGTGCATACCAATCAATTCTTTATATACTCGTTCCACAATGTGAACTCAATCATCAGTAACGAGTTGGCAGAATTGGACAAGCAATTACAAGGGCCTGCATCCATACAGTGCAGTACTGTCAAAACTGTAAATAGTCTGAAAAGGTGGTACATGGGACCATAGAAACGGTGTCTGATAAAGAATGATGATGAAATATTACATCCATAGATAATGTAGTCTAATTGATTCATGCTCCACGCTAATTGGTGACAATGAATCTCGTTATCTTGAAACTTTCATGATCTAAACATGGAATATTGTTTGTCTGTTTCCATACAACTATGCATTAAGAGTAATGCAACAGTTACTTATCATTTTGAGCAGTTGTATCAATTGATAGTTGGATAATTGTAATGAAATGAATAGACACTCATCTGAAATGTAATGTGTGAATTGCCTTTTGAAATAGTTGTACTTTGATGTTAAGTTGTGTCATGTTGAACAGATGATTTTTGTTAAATGAACAAATGATCATAGTTTTATGTGTATTGTATCCAAGCAATTGAAAAAGTGTTAGAGTTTTGAAAATGTGAATTTTGATCATTGGTTGTGACTTTTGTGTCTAGAGTTTTGAAAAATGACGTCAAGGTTCTGAAATTAGTGCCAAAGTGATTGTAAAAAACTCTAAGTTCAGGGGTAGAAATGTGCTTAACAAGTAACATAAGTTGCACAGACTATAACAGTGTTTAACATTTACGTCATCTAGCAGACGCTCTAAGAGCGACTTCAAGTAGTGAGTGCATACATTTCGCAAGCACCGTGCTCTACCAACTGAGCCACACAGAACCATGAGTTTTGAATGACTATCTCATCTCTGTACCCCACAAATACAATTATCTGTAAGGTCCCTCAGTTGGGAGGTTTTCCAATGCCTCGCAAAGAAGGTCACCTATTGGTAGATGTGTAAAAAAAAAGCAGACATTGAATATCCCTTTGAGCATGGTGAAGTTATTAATTACACGTTGGATGGTGTATCAATACACCCAGTTTGGACAGTGTATCAATACACCCAGTCACTACAAAGATACAGCCGTCCTTCCTTACTCAGTTGCCGGAGAGGAAGGAAACCGCTCAGGGATTTTAAAACAGTTACAGAGTTTAATGGTTGTGATAGGAGAACTGAGGATGGATCAACAACATTGTAGTTACACCACAATACTAACCTAAATGGCAGAGTGAAAAGAAGGAAGCCTGTACAGAATATTCCAAAACATGCATCCTGTTTGCAATAAGGCACTAAAGTAATACTGCAAAGAATGTGGCAAAGAAATTCCCTTTTTGTCCTGAATACAAAGTGTTATGTTTGGGGCAAATCCAATGTAACACATTACTGACTCACACTCTCCATATTTTCAAGCATAGTGGTGGCTGCATCATGTTGTGGGTAGGCTTGTAATCATTAAGGACTGTGGAGTTTTTCAGGATACAAAATAATTGGAATGGAGCTAAGCACAGGTAAAATCCTAGAGGAAAACCTGGTTCAGTCTGCCTTCCACCAGACACTAGGAGATACATTCACCTTTCAGCAGGACAATAACCTAAAACACAAGGCCAAATCTATACTGGAGTTGCTTACCAAGAAGACAGTGAATGTTCCTGAGTGGCCGAGTTACAGTTTTGACTTAAATCTACTTGAAAATCTATGGCAAGACCTGAAAATGGTTGTCTAGTAATGATCAACAACCAATTTGACAGAGCTTGAAGAATTCTGAAAATAATAATAGGCAAATATATATATATATATATATATATATATATAATATTGTACAATCCAAGTGTGGAAAGCTCTTAGAGACTTACCCAGATAGACTCACAGCTGTAATCACTGCCAAAGGTGCTTCTACAAAGTATTGACTCAGGGCTGTGAATACTTATGTAAATGAGATATTTCTGTATTTCATTTTCAATAAATTTGCTAACATTTCTCAAAACATGTTTTCACTATCATTATGGGGCATTGTGTGTAGATGGGTGAGAGAGAAAAAATTCAATTTAATCAATTTTGAATTCAGGCTGTAACACAACAAAATGTGGAATAAGTCAAGAGGTATGAATACTTTCTGAAGGCACTGTAAATCCCCAAAGGATCCTTCATGAAAAAGTCACAAGCAGGCAAGGAAGAATAGCAACCAGTGTGTGTGTGTGTGTGTGTGTGTGTGTGTGTGTGTGTGTGTGTATGTGTGTGTGTGTGTGTTTGTGTGTGTGTGTGTTGATGATTCATGTTAGTTATGATTCATGTTAGTTATGACAATGAGTCTTCCGGTATGAGGCTCCCCACACTGCTGTTGTCCTCAATATAATACAACATATGGTGAAAGCCAAACAGAGCACTCTCTCTTTCCCTCTATCTATTCTTTATTTTCTCTCTTTCCCATCATCCTCTTTATTTTCCTATCCATATCTCTCTCTTTCTACCTTCCTCTCCCTCTCTCTCTTTCTACCTTCCTCTCTCCCTCTCTCTCTTTCTACCTTCCTCTCTCCCTCTCTCTCTTTCTACCTTCCTCTCTCCCCCTCTCTCTCTCTGCCTTCCTCTCTCCCTCTCTCCCTCTCTCCCTCTCTCTCTCTGCCTTCCTCTATCCCTCTCTCCCTCTCTCTCTCTCTGCCTTCCTCTCCCCCTCTCTCTTTCTACCTTCCTCTCTCCCTCTCCCTCTTTCTACCTTCCTCTCTCCCTCTCTCTCTTTCTACCTTCCTCTCTCCCTCTCTCTCTTTCTACCTTCCTCTCTCCCCCTCTCTCTCTCTCTCTCTCTGCCTTCCTCTCTCCCTCTCTCCCTCTCTCTCTGCCTTCCTCTCTCCCTCTCTCTCTTTCTACCTTCCTCTCTCCCCCTCTCTCTCTCTCTGCCTTCCTCTCTCCCTCTCTCCCTCTCTCTCTGCCTTCCTCTCCCCCTCTCTCTTTCTACCTTCCTCTCTCCCTCTCTCTCATTCTACCTTCCTCTCTCCCTCTCTCTCTTTCTACCTTCCTCTCTCCCTCTCTCTCATCTCCTCCCTCTCTCTCTCCCTCTCTCTCTTCTACCTTCCTCTCTCCCTCTCTCTCATCTCCTTCCTCTCTCTCTCCCTCTCTCTCTTTCTACCTTCCTCTCTCCCTCTCTCTCATTCTACCTC
This sequence comes from Coregonus lavaretus, assembly GCF_964263955.1. Taxonomy (NCBI): domain Eukaryota; kingdom Metazoa; phylum Chordata; class Actinopteri; order Salmoniformes; family Salmonidae; genus Coregonus; species Coregonus lavaretus. The sequence goes on along the minus strand of NC_140011.1, from coordinate 41,078,437 downwards.
CTCTCTCTCCCTCTCTCTCTTTCTACCTTCCTCTCTTCCTCTCTCCCTCTCTCTATCTTTCTACCTTCCTCTCTCTCCTCTCTCTCCTCTCTTCCTCTCTCTCCCTCCCTCTTCTCCTCTCCTTCCCTCTCACCTCTCCTACCCTCTCTCCTCTCCTTCCTTCTCTCCTTCCCTCTCTCTCCTCTCCTTCCCTCTCTCGCTCTCTCATCCCTCTTCCTCTTCATTCTGCAGCACTCTTTCTCCTTCTGCTACCCCATCCTCACTCCTCTTTTCTAAGCTAACTGCCTCCTCCATCTGTCCTCCTCCTCCTCTGCTGTCACTTTCAAAAGTCATCCCTCCATCCCACGAGAGAGGGAGGGAGAGAGAGAGATGGATGAGGGGGCAGTGGAAACCCCCCTGGTGTTAAGAATTCACCTGCAAAAAAAACAACTCCGCCTCCGCTTTCCTCATCTGTATTCAGTCCCTCCCTCTCTTGCTCTTTCTCTCCCTCCTCCCTGTCTCCTGACGTTCTGCATTGCTCTACCTGCACCAAAGCACTGCACTGACAATCAGAACCCTGTCGAGTTGAGAACCTTCTTGTGCATAACGCAGCAGTTGGTCCTCCTCTATATAATTTAGTGGAGTAAACAAACACACACACACACACAGAGAGAGAGAGAGAGAGAGAGAGAGAGAGAGAGAGAGAGAGAGAGAGAGAGAGAGAGAGAGAGAGAGAGAGAGAGAGAGAGAGAGAGAGAGAGAGAGAGAGAGAGAGAGAGAGAGAGAGAGAGAGAGAGAGAGAGAGAGAGAGAGAGAGAGAGAGAGAGAGAGAGAGAGAGAGAGAGAGAGAGAGAGAGAGAGAGAGACACACACCCGGCACTTCCGGCTCCCCCTCACCCTCCCCCTCACACACAGACACAGAGACACAAAGACACCACTCCAATGCAGAAACGACACATTCTCCACTACAGCACTGAATCACAGCACAGTCATAATCAAAACTGTATTGTACCACAAACAAAATTGATGTATAATCATAATATTAATGCTAACATGTATGTTAACGTCTGTCAAGTGAGTTTAATAAGACAATAATAACTGCAATCTATTTATATGTTGTATAATATATAAGAATCTCCATTAAGTATGAGATCAATCCTGAAGCTGTTGGTTCTATTCCATATTCTGGATTAGCAGGCTATTGCTCTTTCTCTGGTCTAATTAGAGCCAGTCTCTCCTCTTACCTCTGTCTCTCTCCTCTTCTCTCCTCTGTTTCTCTCTCTCTCTCGCTGTGACTGTGCTTCCCACTCTGACTGAGAAGCATTAGTGGTGCGTGGGTCAAATCACTGGGGAAACCAAGCTACCTATGTGTGGTGATAACTGCTCTATAACCTGTTAGTTCATACAGTTGATGTCAGAAGTTTACATACACTTAGGTTGGAGTCATTAAAACTAGTTTTTCAACCACTCCACACATTTCTTGTTAACAAACTATAGTTTTGGCAAGTCGGTTAGGACATCTACTTTGTGCATGACACAAGTAATTTTTCCAACTATTGTTTACAGACATATTATTTCACTTAAAATTCACTGTATCACAATTCCAGTGGGTCAGAAGTTTACATACACTAAGTTGACTGGGCCTTTAAACAGCTTGGAAAATTCCAGAAAATGATGTCATGGCTTTAGAAGCTTCTGATAGGCTAATTGACATCATTTGAGTCAATTGGAGGTGTACCTGTGGATGTATTTCAAGGCCTACCTTCAAACTCAGTGCCTCTTTGCTTGACATCATGGAAAAATCTAAAGAAATCAGCCAAGACCTCAGAACAAAAATTGTAGACCTCCACAAGTCTGGTTCATTCTTGGGAGCAATTTCCAAATGAACCCAAGTTCATCTGTACAAACAATAGTACACAAGTATAAACACCATGGGACCACACAGCCATCATACCGCTCAGGAAGGAGACGCGTTCTGTCTCCTAGAGATAAAATGCAAATCAATCCCAGAACAACAGCAAAGGACCTTGTGAAGATGCTGGAGGAAACAGGTACAAAAGTATCTATATCCACAGTAAAACAAGTCCTATATCGACATAACCTGAAAGGTCACTCAGCAAGGAAGAAGCCACTGCTCCAAAACCGCCATAAAAAATCCAGACTACGGTTTGCAACTGCACATGGGGACAAAGATTGTACTTTTTGGAGAAATGTGCTCTGGTCTGATGAAACAAAAATAGAACTGTTTGGCCATAATGACCATGGTTATGTTTGGAGGACAAAGGGGGATGCTTGCAAGCCGAAGAACACCATCCCAACTGTGAAGAACGGGGGTGGCAGCATCATGCTGTGGGGGTGCTTTGCTGCAGGAGGGACTGGTGCACTTCACAAAATAGATGGCATCATGAGGAAGGAAAATTATGTGGATATATTGAAGCAACATCTCAAGACATCAGTCAGGAAGTTAAAGCTTGGTCGCAAATGGGTCTTCCAAATGGACAATGACCCCAAGCATACTTCCAAAGTTGTAACAAAATGGCTTAAGGACAACAAAGTCAAGGTATTGGAGTGGCCATCACAAAGCCCTGACCTCAATCCTATAGAACATTTGTGGGCAGAACTGAAAAAGCGTGTGCGAGCAAGGAGGCCTACAAACCTGACTCAGTTACACTAGCTCTGTCAGAAGGAATCGGCCAAAATTCACCCAACCTATTGTGGGAAGCTTGTGGAAGACTACCCGACACATTTGACCCAAGTTAAACAATTTAAAGGCAATGCTACCAAATACTAATTGATTGTATGTAAACGTCTGACCCACTGGGAATGTGATGAAAGAAATAAAAGCTGAAATAAATCATTCTTTCTACTATTATTCTGACATTTCACATTCTTAAAATAAAGTGGTGATCCTAACTGACCTAAGACAGGGAATTGTTACTAGGATTAAATGTCAGGAATTGTGAAAAACTGAGTTTAAATGTATTTGGCTAAGGTGTATGTAAACTTCCGACTTCAACTGTGTGTCTTGCGACCGTGATAAACAGTGGGGGGAAAAGTATTTAGTCTGCCACCAATTGTGCAAGTTCTCCCACTTAAAAAGATGAGAGACGTAGGTACACGTCAACTATGACAGACAAAATGAGAAAAAACATTCCAGAAAATCACATTGTAGGATTTTTTATGAATTTATTTGCAAATTATGGTGGAAAATAAGTATTTGGTCAATAACAAAAGTTTCTCAATACTTTGTTATATACCCTTTGTTGGCAATGACACAGGTCAAACGTTTTCTGTAAGTCTTCACAAGGTTTTCACACACTGTTGCTGGTATTTTGGCCCATTCCTCCATGCAGATCTCCTCTAGAGCAGTGATGTTTTGGGGCTGTCGCTGGGCAACACAGACTTTCAACTCCCTCCAAAGATTTTCTATGGGGTTGAGATCTGGAGACTGGCTAGGCCACTCCAGGACCTTGAAATGCTTCTTACGAAGCCACTCCTTCGTTGCCTGGGCGGTGTGTTTGGGATCATTGTCATGCTGAAAGACCCAGCCACGTTTCATCTTCAATGCCCTTGCTGATGGAAGGAGGTTTTCACTCAAAATCTCAGCTCTCTGCAGGTCATTCACTAGGTCCCCCCGTGTGGTTCTGGGATTTTTGCTCACCGTTCTTGTGATCATTTTGACCCCACGGGGTGAGATCTTGCGTGGAGCCCCAGATCGAGGGAGATTATCAGTGGTCTTGTATGTCTTCCATTTCCTAATAATTGCTCCCACAGTTGATTTCTTCAAACCAAGCTGCTTACCTATTGCAGATTCAGTCTTCCCAGCCTGGTGCAGGTCTACAATTTTGTTTCTGGTGTCCTTTGACAGCTCTTTGGTCTTGGTCATAGTGGAGTTTGGAGTGTGACTGTTTGAGGTTGTGGACAGGTGTCTTTTATACTGATAACAAGTTCAAACAGGTGCCATTAATACAGGTAACGAGTGGAGGACAGAGGAGCCTCTTAAAGAAGAAGTTACAGGTCTGTGAGAGCCAGAAATCTTGCTTGTTTGTAGGTGACCAAATACTTATTTTCCACCATAATTTGCAAATAAATTCATTAAAAATCATACAATGTGATTTTCTGGATTTTTTTTCTCAATTTGTCTGTCATAGTTGATGTGTACCTATGATGAAAATTACAGGCCTCTCTCATCTATTTAAGTGGGAGAACTTGCACAATTGGTGGCTGACTAAATACTTTTCCCCCCCACTGTATAGGCCTAAAGGACGAGACAGTAAGAAGACACAGTGACAGAATAAATTCAACCACACCTTTGTTTTATCACAAAACTGGATAGCAACATCTGTCCGGTGAAGTCCACAAACCATATTGCATGTAACAAACAGTTACATAACATACAGCATGGTCAAGCAAGGTAATGTTTCTGACATTTTCGGACCACTAAACAACTATTGATTTAGAACCACAGAGAGTTACCGCAAGTCGCAAAGAAAACAGGAGCTGCTTCCACTATTCCAGCACCATTTCAACTTCAACATTTCAACATCATCAAATCACCTCTGCTTAGTCTAATACAGTGACAGCTAAAATATACCAAAAACAATTGAGTCAAATCAACGTAAGCTAAATATGATGTGACTGTACATGGTTCAGATTTCTGTGTGTGTGTGTGTGCATGCGCATTCGTGCAAGTAGAAAAACATGTTGATTCACCCTACTTGTAGAGAAACGCCAATGCCATCCTCACTCTGTCATACAGTACACACTTTTATTTTTTGTTGTCCTAGGTTACCTGGATAAAATTCTTGCTCGCTAGCCTAACTTCCTTTCATGGGCAATGTTTGCTAGTTAACATTAGCCTTCCACATCTAGCTACATATTGAACTTCCATCCTCTCAGGCCAGGGGCACAACAATGTATGAATTAATGGTTGGCTCAGAATCGCCGTTATAATCATTGGCCAGTACGGAGAATTAAGTAAAACCACAAGTCCAAATCTCTATCTCCATCCATAGCTAATTTAGGAAAGGGACAACACAACGAGATGCAACAATTCAAGTTTTTCTGTCAATGACGTATGCTCTCAATGGGATTTGATAGGAGTGAAGCCAAATCCAAGATGGCTTCCCTTGACACTTTTTTTTGGTGCGCCAGGACCATTCACAGTTGAGCTCGCTCAGTTTAGCTCAACGCTGATTGGCACATTTTTTTTTACTTTTTTTTTAATCAAGGGAGGCCAAATGCTCGCTGGCTTCCCTTGCATTCAATGCTACGGGCGGCAAGAATGACATACTCGTTTGGCCAGACAGCATCAGATAGATGTGCTACACATGCAGAGACAGAGGGGGCGCTGTTTCGCTCGCTCGGATGCTTTCTTCGGTGAGATACATTCAGCCTCTTGCGAATTGAAGGAAAATTATGAAACACGGAGTGACAAAATATCTTTATTATTTAATTTTGTATTTACATTTTTTGGTCAATTTATTTGGGGAAGCCTGGCTTCCCTTGGCATACATGAATACACGTCACTGCGAAGAAGAAGAAGAAGATGTTGGTATTTGACAAAATAGTGGCGCTGAAACTAAGAAGAAGAGCCTCTTCATATGTAGCTATGCTGATATTGACTAATGTACCAGAGAACTAACATAGTAAAAATACAATGATGCCAAATACCTATTGAATACTTCTTAGTAGACTACTAGTTAGGGAACTAATTATTCCAAGTTAGTCCCAGAGAGTAGCCTGTCTGCAGTATTTCTCAGTCAATAAATACCAGGCAAATACCAGCTAAAGCAGGACTGGAATGTATAAATAAAGCATTGCCACAATGAAAGCCTCTTATAATATATCCAGTACATGCATTAGACTACAGCAGTGGTCACCGGTCGATTGCCTTTTGTTGCTATTTTTTTGTATTTGTTTTGTGCTGTTGGCAGTAGGTGCACTTGATTCAGCAGCCATAGTGCCAGGATGGCAAAGTGTCCCATTTTGAACCATTTTGTGTGTCTGAAGGTAGAACTCCGCCTACACGGCAGGCCCAGAGAGCAAATCAAGTGAACCTATAGGTCAACCACTGGCCAATCAGATAGCTCAGATCACTGTGTCTACACAGTTTCCTCACGCCATAGACTGTAAAAATAAGCCTCTAACGCAAAGTTGATAATGTGAGATTTCAAAACATTTAAAACCATGTCTAGAGAGAGACAGCAAAGAGCAGCAAAGAGCTGCTGTTTTTATGATTAAGTTCATGTTTAAGTTGTTATTGAGCACTGTCAACACTTTGTTCAACACCTTTATAAGACATAAAATGCACGTTCTCCCTACTTCCACTCACACTACAACCAGCACTGCAGCTGCAATTAATGAGTATAGCAAAGTATTTTGATAAGCTTGCGTTGTTATTATTTGCGGCTTGTGCCTTTTTTGATATCAAGGAATATTTCACTTTCTCTGGTCATAGAAGTCCCGTCTGCCTCACTTGGTAGAGCATGGCACTTGCAATGCCAGGGTTGTGTGTTTGATTCCCACCGGGGACCAGTATGAAAATGCATGCACGCACTACTGTAAGTCGCTCTGGATAAGAGTGTCTGCTAAATGACAACAACACATTAATTGATGCATGAGGCAGAAATAATGCAGTGCGACTTAAGTTTCGCCATTAGCTGGAAAAAGGTGTCCCCTTTTCTGATCGGAGGGACATGAGTCAGGTGACAGCCAGCCTCACCCCTGCTCCCCCCTCAGACTGACCATCAGATGCAGGCCATCAGTCCAGTAACTATATATATATTATGCTCACTCAGCTGTGCCTCACAAGTAATACATCAAATGATCTATTACCGGTGTGATCATATACCTAACATTTTTTAAATATGGTCTGAGAAAAACAACATTGGCAGGTCAATTCAAGCATAGCCAATATGCAGTGATAATGTATTGGGCTATAGCTTACTATAAACCTCATTGCTACAGAACTGTTTTTAATTGGTTAATGTTGCATAGGCTTACGATTAATGTTTAAAATGCATTTTGACTCAGAAAGTGATCTTGACTCAGAAAAGGTTGGTGACCACTGGACTACAGCGTTCAACGTGCACATGATGTACAGTAGTAGCCTATTAGCTCTAGAACATGTAGGCCTACGGGACAGAATCAAATCATCCCACTGTGGATGTGAGCTCACACACAGGCCTTAGATGTATAATTCACTCACATGCTGTAGGAACATGGGGCGAGAATGAGCGAGAGAGAGAGAGAGAGAGAGCGTCTTGTGTACAAGATTGTAAAGCGCTGGCCCTTTAATTCCGTAGTGACTTGTGTTGCTAGGGAAATAAGGATGTTTACTCTACTGTCAGATAGAGCAGACTGCTGCTACAACACCTCATCTCTCTGCACTGCTGCTGCTGCTGGGTCCCCCATGTGCTCTTTCTTTCTTTCTCTATCTATTTTTCCCTCTTTCTGTCCCTCTCTTTCTCTGTTTCTCCTCTCTTTCCTCCTCGCTCTCTCTCGCTTTCCCTCTTTCCTCCTCGCTCTCTCTCTCTCTTTCCCTCTTTCCTCCTCTCTCGCTTTCTCTTTCCCTCTCCATCTCTTTCTTTCTCTCTCTTTCCTTCTCTCTTTGTCCCCTTCTCTCACGATCCTCTCTCTCTCTCTCTCTCTCTCTCTCTCTCTCTCTCTCTCTCTCTCTCTCTCTCCCTCTCTCCCTCTCGCTCTCTCCCCTATCTCTCTCTCTCTCCCCCCTCTCTCTCTCTCTCTCTCTCCCCCCTTCTCTCTCTCTCTCCCCCCCTCTCTCTCTCTCTCTCCCCCCCCTCTCTCTCTCTCTCTCTCTCCCCCTCTCTCTCTCTCTCTCTCCCTCTCTCTCTCCCCCCTCTCTCTCTCTCTCTCTCTCTCTCTCGCTCCCTCTGTCTCTCTCTCTCCCTCTCTCTCTCTCTCTCTCTCCCCCCCTCTCTCTCTCTCTATCTCTCTCTCATGCGCTCCTGCTCTCTTCTCTCTCCTTTGTATTTTTTTCTCTGTCTCTCATTCTCCCTGACCCCCTCTCTCTTTCACTGTCTGTTTCAGATAGAAGAGACAAAGAGAAGTCTCAACAGAAAGAAAGACGGCGTGATGGAAAGGGGGTGTGAAAGAAAATAAGATGGGAGAAATAGATAGTCATTTCTTTAACACACTCTCACACAGAGCTTGCTGTCAGCTGGGTAGGACCCAACTAAATCATCATATTTAAGTTCCTGTAGGTGTGTGATTGTCTTTGGTCCAGAGATCTCAATGGGAGAAGAGGGCAGGAAGCTGCAGTGTGTTTGAGCATTGCTAGCCAGGGGTTTGATACTCAATACACCTGACACCAGCTGGTCAATGTCTGTAACTGCATGTTAAAGATCTACGGGACCATGAGCAAAATATGATATTCTGCGCACACACTCACTCTGGCTTTGCCAATTAATCCATTATAGCACTGTGTGTGTGTGTGTGTGTGTGTGTGTGTGTGTGTGTGTGTGTGTGTGTGTGTGTGTGTGTGTGTGTGTGTGTGTGTGTGTGTGTGTGTGTGTGTGTGTGTGTGTGTGTGTGTGTGTGTGTTTTGTTTGATATTGTTGTATGCCCATATTTACTGCCTGTCTCTTCCTGTGCATGACTCATTGAGATGACTCACATCACCCCTCCCTCTCCATTCACATATCTCATTATTCCAGAGAGAGAGAGAGAGAGAGAGAGAGAGAGAGAGAGAGAGATAACAAGAGAATGGGAGAGAGATGGGAAGGTGGAGAAAGCAAGGAAGAGACATGAGAAAGACAGAGAGATGAGAAAGAGAGAGCGCAGCAGAGAGACAGTGATAGTCCTCTGTAGCTCAGCTGGTAGAGCACGGCGCTTGTAACGCCAAGGTAGTGGGTTCGATCCCCAGGACCACCCATACACAAAAAAAAATGTATGCACGCATGACTGTAAGTCGCTTTGGATAAAAGCGTCTGCTAAATGGCATTATATTATTATAGAACAAATTATTATAAAAATAGGTTTATTATGGAGAAAGAGAGAATATTACTTATCATTGTTGGCTAGAGGTACATAGCAAATGTAATGTAGTTGAAATTACTTACAAGCCAGCTTTTACGTATCTAATAAAGTCAAAATCACTTCACTTACCACTCAACCATTTTACGTATGCAAGAAGCTGACAAGTGTCACACCTCACCAAAGCCATCAGCATCGGGTTCTATCATGTAATGGTTAGCACTCTGGACTCTGAATCCAGCGCTCTGACTTCAAATCTCGGTTGGACCTGCCTGACTACTGTGCTGAAATTCATACACAAACTGGTAGTCCTTGATTCGTCTGACTAGCTATTTGTCATCTAATAACTACCCAAATCAAAAGCCACAGATATCCCAGCCTACTTATTTCTCCTCCAAAAAGTAGAACTAAAGTAAAGGTGTATAATGTTTTTCAATAGATTCATTATTTCATCCAAACATTTCTAAAAACAATTTAAAAGAATGCAGTCAGATCCCTTTTAACCATTTGTTTTGTTGGCTAAAGGTTGGTGTTGTTTCACTTTGTAGACATACTCTGACATATTGCAAATCTTGACTAAACATTTGAATACATTTATAACCTAATACATATCATCATTCACTTCAGTTGTAAATTACACTGTATAGCAGGGGTTCTCAACTATTATGTACGGTCCAGTCACACATACAGTACCAGTCAAAAGTTTGGACACACTGTCACGCCCTGACTCAGGGGACTCGTATATGTTGAGTCAGGGTGTGTATATTCTTTGTTATGGAGTATTTTCTATGTGGGTTCTAGTATGTGTATTTCTATGTTGGCCGGTGTGGTTCCCAATCAGAGGCAGCTGTCGCTCGTTGTCTCTGATTGGGGACAATACTTAGGCAGCCTATTGGCACTAGTGGGTTGTGGGATCTTGTTCCGTGTGAGGTATGTTGTTTGTGCACCTTGGACTTCATGTTTCGTTTGTCGTTGTGTATTCGGTTCAAATAAACATGTATGCATATCACGCTGCGCCTTGGTCTGACCAGTTTATCAACAAGCGTGACACACACATACACATTCTACATTGTAGAATAATAGTGAAGACTTAAACTATGAAATAACACATGGAATCATGTAGTAACCAAAAAAGTGTTAAACAAATCCAAATATATTTTATATTTGAGACTCTTCAAATAGACACCCTTTGCCTTGATGACAGCTTTGCACACTGCCCATGTTACTATTCTGCTATTACAACTCTCAACAGCAGTAAATTGAAAGCCCGCCTGAGTTCCAATTGTTTTTTTTTTAATTAAATAAACATTTAAAAAATATATATAATTGTTTTAGTCGGGACACGCGGTCCGTAGGCTATTGACCCCGTTCTGGGTCCTGAGGTATAAAGGGTGCAGCCTAGCCCAAAGGCCAGCAGGTGGCGATATTGAGCCGTTTCCATCTTCCCGTCCAAAGTCATTGTATGCAGCCGGCAATACACTCGTGTCCCCTGTGGTGCAAATGCGTAGATTTCCTCCTTAACTAGATTTAATATCGAGAAGGCGGGAAAATATGCATACTTTCAATATGAAACACAGTTTTCGACCACCATTCTAAAGTGGATAATGCCTTGGAATGCTAGTCCCGGTTGTTGCATATCGCGTTCAGCCAATCAGGTTACAGCCACAGAGTTTCTAAACCCAGAGGCGCAACATCACGAGACTTCGGGGGAACGCTTAGGAAAATTGTCGAATATCCAAACGCACAACCTAGATTCTAGCCAATGTCTTAAGTAGTTGAAAATGTTATTACTCCAACCTCGTGAAAGTGACAAACTGACACGTTTTCATTTTTGTCAAAGACAACTTTATATCTTTGATTTGACGGCCTGTACGTGCGCACCTCGGCGCCAGACGACCGTTAGAACCGATGAGGTGTTTCTACCTATGAGTTTATGTCGCGTTTCTATGCTAATTGGATCTAGCATGGAAACGGGTCATCGGGTCTAACCACAGACATAAGGGGTAACCCAGACACGTCACAGGAGCTATAAAGCTGAATCATCCGTTTAGACCGTTTTCTCGTCCCACAGTCTGCAGTGAATGCCATGCAGGAGAAGGATCCCGACACACTAACAGTGAAGAAGCTGAACTTTGTTCCGTTTATAGCGCAAGTGACAAGTTGCACTAGTCAAACTAATAAAACATCTAAGAAGTTAGACATCATTGTGAAGGCGGCAAATAGATTTCTGGATCTCCAGGACTTTACAGCCGAAATGTTACTGGGAGTACTGAATGAAGAGGCTCCCCCTCCCAGGTTCCTGAGCCTGTGTATGGATCTGAATAGATATTTAAATCCGACTGAAGAATAACAGTTTTTTGTTTTTGTTTGAAATCCAGCGTAGTAGCTTGAATTTGTTTACTGTTTTTGGTAATAAGTATGAATTTGTTCATCCAAAACATAATTTGTTTTTGGGCTATATTTTACTTCCCCGTACAGTAGGTGGCGGCAATACACCTTATGAGTGTAGTCTGCCAATAAACCTCAAAGAAGAAGAATAACGTTTTATCACCACCAAATATGGTAGTGAGAGGAAGTCCAGTCACGGATAGTGGGAGAGGAAGGAACTAGGTGAAGCTGTTGATCTCAATACATTTTTCTGTTCCCATAACTAAAATCTGTTATGAACACCAGTGCACTAAGTTTTTATAGAATTGACGCTTTGCCAAAGTTATAAAAAAAAGCGTGGTTTAGAAGGAGTGCAATGTCGAATTGAGTTTGTGCACACGCGCACTTCACAGCGGAGGCGTTCCCTAACGGAAATATGCAAATACGTGCTACATCGCGCTAATAGGATCTTGCTAGCTCGTGCTTGGCTCTGCCCACCTCCTTGCTTGTTCTGCCCACTATGCTTCATTTGCTCCCACTGTGAACGACACATATTAACTATTTTGGGTTGGTTATAAATATATTTGGCTTAGCTAGCCAACCTTGCTTTTTTAAAATGTTAATAACCTTCATTCAAGTTTTTTTTCACAAACATAATAGATTAATTGATATAAATACAAATCTGTTTTCACATCATTACATGGGTTAATTATTAGACAACTTAACATCAAATCTAATTGTATTTATCACACGCGCCGAATACAATAGGTGTAGACCTTACCGTGAAATGCTTACCTACCAGCCCTTAACCAACAATGCAGTTTTAAAAATATATAGTTAAGAAAATATTTACTAAATAAACTAAAGTAAAAATAAATAAAATAACACTATAAAATAACGAGGCTATATACAGGGGGTACCAGTACCGAGTCAATGTGCGGCGGTACAGGTTAGTCGAGGTAATTTGTACATGTAGTCCCGTGTAGCTCAGTTGGTAGAGCATGGCGCTTGCAACGCCAGGGTTGTGGGTTCGATTCCCACGGGGGACCAGTATGAGAAGAAGAAAAGAAAAATGTATGCACTAACTGTAAGTTGTTCTGGATAAGAGCGTCTGCTAAATGACTGAAAATGTAAATGTAGGTAGGGGTGAAGTGATAATAAGTAGCAGTAGTGTCAACATGGGGGGGGGGTCAATGCAAATAGTCCAGGTGGCCATTTGTTTAATCGTTCAGCAGTCTTATGGCTTGGGGGTAGGAGCCTTTTGGACCTAGACTTGGCGCTCCGGTACCGGCTGCCGTGCGGTAGCAAAGAGAACAGTCTATGACTTGGGTGACTGTAGTCTTTGACAATTTTTTGGGCCTTCCTCTGACACCGCCTAGTATATACACTACCGGTCAAAAGTTTTAGAACACCTACTCATTCAAGGGTTTTTCTTTATTTTTTACTATTTTCTACATTGTAGAATAATAGTGAAGACATCAGAACTATGAAATAACACATATGGAATCATGTAGTAACCCAAAAAACCAAATAGCCACCATTTGTCTTGATGACAGCTTTGCACACTCTTGGCATTCTCTCAACCAGCTTCATGAGGTAGTCACCTGGAATGCATTTCAATTAACAGGCGTGCCTTCTTGAAAGTTAATTTATGGAATTTCTTTCCTTCTTAATGTGTTTGAGCCAATCAATTGTGTTGTGACAAGGTAGGGTGGGTATACAGAAGATTGCCCTATTTAGTAAAAGACCAAGTCCATATTATGGCAAGAACAGCTCAAATAAGCAAAGAGAAACAACAGTCCATCATTACTTTAAGACATGAAGGTCAGTCAATACGGAACATTTCAAGAACATGGAAAGTTTCTTCAAGTGCAGTCGCAAAAACCATCAAGAGCTATGATGAAACTGGCTCTCATGAGGACCGCCACAGGAATGGAAGACCCAGAGTTACCTCTGCTGCAGATGATAAGTTCATTAGAGTTACCAGCCTCAGAAATTGCAGCCCAAATAAATGCTTCACAGAGTTCAAGTAACAGACACATCTCAACATCAACTGTTCAGAGGAGACTGTGTGAATTAGGCCTTCATGGTCGAATTGCTGCAAAGAAACCACTACTAAAGGACTCCAATAACAAGAAGAGACTTGCTTGGGTCAAGAAACATGAGCAATAGACATTAGACCGGTGGAAATTTGTCCTTTGGTCTGGAGTCCAAATTTGAGATTTTTGGTTCCAACCGCTGTGTATTTGTGAGACGCTGTGTGGGTGAACAGATGATCTCCGCATATGTATTTCCCACCGTAAAGCATGGAGGAGGAGATGTTATGGTGTGGGGATGCTTTGCTGGTGACACTGTCTGTGATTTATTTAGAATTCAAGGCACACTTAACCAGCATGGCTACCACAGCATTCTGCAGTGATACGCCATCCCATCTGGTTTGGGCTTAGTGGGACTATCATTTGTTTTTCAACAGGACAATGACCCAACACACCTTCAGGCTGTCTAAGGGCTATTTTACCAAGAAGGAGAGTGATGGTGTGCTGCATCAGATGACCTGGCCTCCACAATCCCCCGACCTCAACCAAATTGCGATGGTTTGGGGTGAGTTGGACCGCAGAGTGAAGGAAAAGCAGCCAACAAGTGCTCAGCATATGTGGGAACTCCTTCAAGACTGTTGGAAAAGCATTCCAGGTGAAGCTGGTTGAGAGAATGCCAAGAGTGTGCAAAGCTGTCATCAAGGCATTTTGAAGAATCTCAAATATAAAATATATTTTGATTTTTTAAACACTTTTTTTACTACATGATTCCATATGTGTTATTTCATAGTTTTGATGTCCTCACTATTATTCTATAATGTAAAAAAAATTAAGAAAGACCCTTGAATGAGTAGGTGTTCTAAAACTTTTGACCGGTAGTGTAGGTCCTGGATGGCAGGAAGTTTGGCCCAAGTGATGTATTAGGCCGTACACATTACCCTCTGTAGCGCCTTACGGTCGGATGCCGAGCAGTTACCATATCAGGCGGTGATGCAACCCGGTCAGGATGCTCTCGATGGTGCAGCTGTTTAACCTTTTGAGGATCTGGGGACCCTAGTCAAATCTTTTCAGTCTCCTGAGGGGGAAAAGGCATTGTTGTGCCCTCTTCATGACTGTCTTGGTGTGTTTGGACCATTATAGTTTGTTGGTGATGTGGACACCAAGGAACTTTAAAGTCTCGACCCGCTCCACTACAGCCCTGTTGATGTGAATGGGGGCGTGTTTGGCCGAGTAGTCAATGAACAGTATTCTTTCATAGGTGTTTGTTTTGTCCAGGTAGGAAAGGGCAGGTTGGAGTGCGATTGAGATTGCGTCATCTGTGGATCTTTTGGGGGCGGTAGGCGAATTGGAGTGGGTCTAGGATTTCCGGGATGATGGTGTTGATGTGCGCCATGAACAGCCTTTCAAAGCATTTCATGGCTACCGACGTGAGTGCTATGGGGCGGTAGTCATTTAGGCAGGTTACCTTCGCTTTCTTGGGCACAGAGACTATGGTGGTCTGCTTGAAATATGTAGGTATTACAGACTTGGTCAGGGACAGGTTGAAAATGTCAGTGAAGACACTTACCAGTTGGTCCGTGCATGGTCTGAGTACACGTCCTGGTAATCTGTCTGGCCCCGCGGCCTTGTAATGTTGACCTGTTTAAAGTTCTTGCTCACATCGGCTACGGAGAGCGTGATCACACAGTAGTCCGGAACAGCTGGTGCTCTCATGCATGCTTCAGTGTTGCTTGCCTCGAAGCAAGCATAAAGGCATTTAGCCCGTCTGGTAAGCTTGTGTCACTGGGCAGCTCGCGGCTGGGTTTCCCTTTGTAGTTTACATATTTGATTTATATATTTAATAGGTCAACTTGTTTTTTGGAGTCTAGCTTTCTTCTTCTTTTTCATTCCGTTTTGAGTTTTAAAAAAACAATGTTAGAGGGGACAAAAAGTTGTTTTAGAGTCATCATACATCTTGTCTTCCAAATCTTATTGTTCACAATAGATCTTTAGTATTGTCATCCATGTGAGTATCAAAAACACTGTGAAAGACTGTCTTGGGATTTATGCATCGAAATCAATACTTCTCTTCAGGTCCCATATTTCTTTAGTTCTGTAGCTAGCAGTTCAATAAAAGGTGCTCTATGACATGGCCTACAAGTGTGATCGGGGATTTCTATTGGAGAAGCAGTTTTAGCCTATCTTCATGCTGTACAGCATTCTGTTGTTATGAGTGTATTGCCGACTGCATACAATGCTTTTGGAGCCATCAATACCAGATCAATATCGCCATCTGCCGGCCTTTCGGCTAAGGATAGCCTAATGTTCAAGCTTGGCTACTGTACACAGAATGACAAACAGTTGTTTATCTAAACGCGTTTCTCTGCGGGTGCGTGGTGTTTTGATCCCTCCGAGGCGCCGTGTGTTTGTGTTGTTGGATAGAGACGAAGATGGCGGACGAATTAGACCTCAGTGAACTAGACAGAGTACGGATTTCCGCATCGGAACTTCGAGTTGAAGCGTCGAGTTTCTTCAACCACGGCGATAGTCACAGAGGTGAGAACGATCAACGAAAGTGCCGAATACACTAAGAAAGAGTACGCAAAATGAGCAACTCAAAGTATAAAGTGCCACGAAATTAAGTGACTAACGTTAGCTTGCTAGCTAATGGTAGCTTGGCTCATCATGTGGTCGTTTGTTTCCAAGTCGATGTGCAGGGGTACGAGGGAATTGAGGTAAATGTGTACATATAGGTAGGGATAAAGTGACAAGGCAACAGGATAGATAATAAACAGTAACAGCAGCATATGTGATGAGTCAAACGAGTTAGTGCATAAAGGGTCAATGCAGATAGTCCGGGTAGTTATTGGTTAACTATTTAACTACCTATTTAGCAGTCTTATGGCTTAGGGGTAGAAGCTGTTAAGGGTCCTGTGTGGTTACAGACTTGGTGCATTGGTACTGCTTGCTGTGCGGTAGCAGAGAAAACAGTCTATGCCTTGGGTGGCTGGAGTCTTTGCAGCCAGTCAAGATGATCTCACTGGTGCAGCTGTATAACTTTTTGAGGATCTCATAGCCCATGCCAAACCTTTTCAGCCTTCTGAGGGGGAAGAGACATTGTCGTGTCCTCTTTACGATTGTGTTGGTGTGTGTGGACCATGATAGGGACTTGCTCGGCCCTCCGTTACCTGTAGTCCATGATCAGCTGCTTTGTCTTGCTGACGTTGTGAAATTATGGTTGTTGTCTTGGCAACACAATGCCAGGTCTCTGACCACCTCCCTGTAGGCTGTCTCATCATCGTCGGTGATCAGGCCTACCACCTTCGTGTCGTCGGGAAACTTAATGATGGTGTTGGAGTCATGCACGGCCCCGGCTCCATATTACCATTTCATATGATATTAAAACATTTTTTGGCCCTGCTGATCTAAAGGACTGACAGCTGTTATAAAATGTTCATAAAATCAGTTTTGTTTATAAATTCAGTTAAATGTTTTAAGCAACAGCAACTAGTTTCTTGTATGTGCCATAACGTCCACTTCACTTTCATGCACATCTCAAGTGTGGCAGCTGTGATCAGCCATCTGCTTCCAGCCATCACTCACCTGCTTCTCTCCTTCCACTCTTCCTGCGCATCTATTCCTCCATCAGTTTTTAAAATATAATTTCAAATAAAATGCTTCTTGAGACCCCATGAGCTCATGTTGCACAACATTTCTATAGGCTATGCAATTGCGTGAGAAAACAGAGTTTTGATGGCCTCTATTAAAAAGAGGATATATTTATTTCTCAACTTTCCTAATATTAAGCACATTGCTTTGCTTACAACAGGAGTATAGCCTACCTGGCTAGCATGAACATTAACCACGGAAAAGCATCCTCCATTCGCTATTTAAGTGCATAGAAGACATGTATTTTTTTCCTCTGCCCGGTGGCAGGTGCCTGATAATGGTCCATTCTAAATCAAAACAATTTCACACATATTATTTAGTATATGTAAAGATTAAATCAAAAATAGTCTGCTGGGTGAGCATATTAGCCTATCACTTGTGAATGATGCCCAGCGTGTGCAGTAAGACAAGAAACAACACATACCTTTTTTTGCGACTTTTTCAAATCATAGTCCCACACCTCGTATACAGTTGAAGTCGGAAGTTTACATACACCTTAGCCAAATACATTTAAACTCAGTTTTTCACAATTCCTGACATTTAATCCTAGTAAAAATTTGTTAGGATCACCACTTTATTTTAAGAATGTGAAATGTCAGAATAATAGTAGAGAGTGATTTATTTAAGCTTTTATTTCTGCCACTCCCGTGCTTCACAGTTGGGATGGTGTTCTTCGGCTTGCAAGTAGCCCCCTTTTTCCTCCAAACATAACCATGGTCATTATGGCCAAACAGTTCTATTTTTGTTTCATCAGACCAGAGGACATTTCTCCAAAAAGTGCGATCTTTGTCCCCATGTGCAGTTGCAAACCGTAGTCTGGCTTTTTTATGGCGGTTTTGGAGCAGTGGCTTCTTCCTTTCTGAGTGGCCTTTCAGGTTATGTCGATATAGGACTTGTTTTACTGTGGATATAGATACTTTTGTACCTGTTTCCTCCAGCATCTTCACAAGGTCCTTTGCTGTTGTTCTGAGATTGATTTGCACTTTTCCCACCAAAGTACGTTCATCTCCAGGAGACAGAACGCGTCTCCTTCCTGAGCGGTATGATGGCTGTGTGGTCCCATGGTGTTTATACATGCGTACTATTGTTTGTACAGATGAACGTGGTACCTTCAGGCGTTTGGAAATTGCTCCCAAGGATGAACCAAACTTGTGGAGGTCTACAAATTTTTTCCTGAGGTCTTGGCTGATTTCTTTTGATTTTCCCAGGATTTCAAGCAAAGGGTCACTGAGTTTGAAGGTAGGCCTTGAAATACATCCACAGGTACACCTCCAATTGACTCAAATTATGTCAATTTGCCTATCAGAAGCTTCTAAAGCCATAACATCATTTTCTGGAATTTTCCAAGCTGTTTAAAGGCACCGTCAACTTAGTGTATGTAAACTTCTGACCCACTGGAATTGTGATACAGTGAAATATAAGTGCAGGCTATCTCTACAGTAGATTACAACTCCACCCCCTTTGGCAGTTCTATCTAGACAGAAAATGTTGTAGTTGGGGATGGACATTTCTGCATTTTTGGTGGCCTTCCTAAGCCAGGATTCAGACACTGCTAGAACATCAGGGTTGGTGGAGTGTGCTAACGCAGTGAATAACTCAAACTTAGGGAGGAGGCTTCTGATGTTAACGTGCAAGAAACCAAGGCTTTTACGGTTACAGAAGTCAACAAATGATAATGCCTGGGGAGTAGGAGTGATGCTGGGGGCTACAGGGCCTGGGTTAACCTCTACATCACCAGAGGAACAGAGGAGGACTAGAATAAGGATAGGGCTAAAGGCTTTAAGAACTGGTCTTCTAGTGCGTTGGGTACAGAGAATAAAAGGGGCAGATTTCCGGGCGTTGTAAAATAGATTCAGGGCATTATGTACAGACATGAGTACAGTGGAGGTAAACCTAAGTGCTGGGTAACGATGAAAGAGATAGCATCACTGGAGGCACCGATTGAGTCGGTCTCCGTGTGTATGGGGGGTGGGACAAAGGAACTATCTAAGGCAGGTTGAGCTGGACTGGGGGCTCTACAATGAAATAGTACAATAAGAAATAACCGAAACAGCAATAAGCAAGGCATATTGACATGGGAGAGAGGCATAAGCAATCACAGGTGTTATTCGAGAGAGCTAAGACAACAGCTGGTAATGGTGGCAATGCTCCCTCACGACGCTAGGACAGCGGAGTCACTCACCACCTTCCGGAGACACCTGAAACCCCACCTCTTTAAGGAATACCTGGGATAGGATAAAGTAATCCTTCTACCCCCCCTTACCCCACCCCCCCCCCCCCAAAAAAAAAACAAAAAACATTGTAAAGTGGATATCCCACTGGCTATAAGGTGAATGCACCAATGTGTAAGTGGCTCTGGATAAGAGCGTCTGCTAAATGACGTAAATGTAAATGTAAAGTTTGGGCTGAGGCTAAACATAAACATTTGTTTTTATCACACTGCTTTGCTTTATCTTGGCCAGGTCGCAGTTGTAAATGAGAACTTGTTCTCAACTGGCTTACCTGGTTAAATAAAGGTTAATAAAAAATAAAAAAAGATGCGGTACCGTATAAAGGAACAGTCCAGCAGGCATCAGCTGTATAGCTGAGTTATCATAAGGTCCAGTGAACAGCAATAGGAGAGTTCGGAGGTAGTTCGGGGGCTGCTACAGCACTGGCGAGCAAGAGGCACGGCTTGCGTGTGCTAGCGGGCCGGGGCTAGCAGATGGATCTTCGTGGTCGACATTGTAACGGAAAGCCTGTTGAAACTACATCAGACGATTTCGTCGGCAGACCAGTCGTGTTGGATTGGCGGGGCTCCGTGCCAACACTAGGAGGTCCCGTCCGGTTGACAGAGAGGTAGATAGCCGGGAGAGGGGCCTGGCTCGAGGCTAGCTCAAGGCTAACTGGTGCTTGCTAAGGGGCAATGGTAATTAGCCAACGACAACAGCCATTCGGTTGCCGCTAGGTAGTTGCGATGATCCGGCGTTAGGGTCCATTGATTCCGGCAGAAAATCCGATATGCTCTTGGTCGATAGCACGCTGTGCAGACTGGCTGACAAATTGTCCAGGCTAGAGCTAGAGCTGGCTGGTGGGTAGTGCAGGCCACGGACAATGGTGAAGACGCTAACGGTGGCTAATAGCAAGTAGCTAGCTAGCTGGCTACCACAGCCATTCGGTTGCAGCTAGACTAGTTTCAGCTTAAGGTTCTTGATAAAAGTTATAAAGAAATAATAGATTCCTTTCCACGTTGGGTGAGGCAGGTTGCAGGAAAGTATATTTAGTTAAAGAATGAAATGTAAATGAACAGCCCTCCTGTAGCTCAGTTGGTAGAGCATGGCGCTTGCAACGCCAGGGTTGTGGGTTCGATTCCCACGGGGGGCCACTATGAAAAATGTATGCACTCACTAACTGTAAGTCGCTCTGGATAAGAGCGTCTGCTAAATGACTAAAATGTAAAATGTAAAATTGAGAAATATAGACAAAAAACAATAAAACTGGCTATTTACACGAGGACACGACAGAAAACACGACCGCACTGCTACGCCATCTTGGATAGACATTTATGAATGATGGAGGCCACTGTGTTCTTGGGGACCTTCAATGCTGCAGACAGTTTTTGGTACCCTTCCCCAGATCTTTGCCTCGACACAATCCTGTCTCGGAGCTCTACGGACAATTCCTTCGACCTCATGGCTTGGTTTTCACTCTGACTTGCACTGTCAGCTGTGGGACCTTATATAGACAGGTATGAGCCTTTCCAAATGATGTTGAATCAATTGAATTTACCACAGGTTGACTCCAATGAAGTTGTAGAAACATCTCAAGGATGATCAATGGAAACAGGATGCACCTGAGCTCAATTTCGAGTCTCATAGCAAAGGGTCTGAATACTTTATGTAAATAAGGTATTTCTGTTTTTTATGTTTAATACATTTGCAAACATTTCTACAAACCTGTTTTCGCTTTGTCATTATAGGGTATTGTGTGTAGATTGCTGAGGATTTTTATTTATTTAATCAATTTTAGAATAAGGCTGTAACGTAACAAAATGTGGAAAAAGTCAAGGGGTCTGAATACTTTCCGAAGGCACTGTATTTGCTTGACAATCACCAGCTGACAAAATGTCATGAACACCACAGCCCTAGCAGCGCCCAGAGCGAGCAAAGTTGATACATTATATAATTTCATTTTCTGGTATAACCAAGAGCACAGGCCAGTCTGAGTAAGCTTTGCAATTGCAAGTTCGCTGTCATGCAGCCTCTGAGTGCCAGAGAGAAAATGGAGCACAGCTTCACGACAGGCATGCTTGCAGCTTTACAGCAAAGAAAACGGCATGTCTCTAGCTCAAAGGTCAGTGCTATCCGGGATCCTTCAGACGTCCCTACCCTAAAACCTTAACTCCTACCCTAACCTTAACCATAACCCTTATCTAACCGTAACCATTTTAAATGTCGACTTCAATGGGGTAGGGACGTCCCAAGGATTCCGGATAGCACGGACCCTAGCACAAATGTATATAATTTCACAAACCATGGCTTTTATTGGTTTGATAACAAACAACGTTGTTCAGTCACGTTACCTAGCTAGCTGACAACCTGCTAACTTGACAGTAGGTCTAGGCAAATTTGAATGGCACAGCAAGACAGGTAAAGGGTCTGCTACTCATGAGATGTGCTTCAAAGGTGGGATTCATATAGGCCTAATGTAAGCCTAAACTATCAAAAATTGATCTCTTTCTGGTGCTCCTTAAATTCTGTTTGTTGCTTAATGTTTTAAAAGTTGGGATCAGTGTGTGTTTGTGGGAGAGAGAGAGTGGGGCGGAAAGTAACCTAGCGGTTAAGAGCGTTGGGCCAGTAACTGAAAGGTTACTGGTTTGAAATCCCGAGCCGACTAGGGATTTCGAACCAGCGACCTTTCAGTTACTGGCCCAACGCTCTTAACCGCTAGGTTACTTTCAGGATACTCTTTGAAGAGGTAGGGTTTCATTACATTTCATTTTATATTTCAGTCATTTAGCAGACGCTCTTATCCAAAGCGACTTACAGTTAGTGAATGCATACGTTTTTCTTTCTTTTTCATACTGGCCCCCCGTGGGAAACGAACCCACATCCCTGCCGGCCAAACCCTCCCCTACCTTGGACCAATTGTGCGCCGCCCATGGGTCTCCCGGTTGCGGCCGGCTGCGACAGAGCCTGGACTCGAACCAGGATCTCTAGTGGCACAGCTAGCACTGCGATGCAGTGCCTTAGACCACTGCGCCACCCTGTGTGCTGAGAGTTTCAGATGTTTTCAGAAGATGTTTACCATCTACAGCATTTCATAATAGTATGCAGTTTGTTCGGCTTTGATGCCTCATGATTTTGAGCTTTGCTCTGTTCAAGTAGACTGATCTGATCTGGGTATCAGTGGGCTGACTGAACGCTCTGAGAGACTCTGGGTTGAGGTCAGTGATAAAGTCATCTACAGGACTACTGCCAAGGGATGAGCTGTAGGTGTACCTAT
Organism: Coregonus lavaretus; assembly: GCF_964263955.1. Taxonomy (NCBI): domain Eukaryota; kingdom Metazoa; phylum Chordata; class Actinopteri; order Salmoniformes; family Salmonidae; genus Coregonus; species Coregonus lavaretus. The sequence continues at coordinate 41,055,926 of NC_140011.1, read as the reverse complement.
CATAGGAGTCTCCTTGAAGCCTACCATTTACTATGTACAGACCCAGCGTGTGACAGAGCTGCAGGAGATGTAACCTGTTTTTGTTGGTTGTTTTGTCATAGTTGTGTCTAGGGGTGGCATATCTGGGAGGGAATACCGTCACCTCCAGGTAGGTGTTTTCCCCCTGTGTGCTGAGAGTGCCAGGTTCTTGTCCAGTTCTGGCATTTAGGTCACCACAGACTAGTACATGTCCCTAGGCCTGGAAATGATTGATCTCCCCCTCTAGGATGGAGAAGCTGTCATCATTAAAGTATAGGGATACTATTGGGGGAATATAATGTAGGCAGCACACAGGAGGACATTTTTCTCTGTTGAGATTATTTCCTTATTTATTTCTAGCCAGATGTAAAATGCTCCTGTTTTAATTAATTTAATAGAGTGGGTTAGGTCTGCTCTATACCCAATTAGCATACCCCCTCAGTCTCTTCCCTGTTTCACACCTGGTAGTTTGATGGATGGGACTACCAGCTCTCTGTAACCTAGAGGGCAACCACTGGGTCCGTCTCCTCTATACCATGTTTCTTGTAGGATGACAATGTCTGTATTTCCAATTTCTTTGATGAAGTCTGGGTTCCTGCTCTTTAGGCCAAAGGCAGATGACCTCAGACCTTGTATATTCCAGGATGAGTTACAGTAGGTGTGAGCAGAGCATGTTGAGCATCTGATACATCCCTCTTAGGTCGCAGGATGGGGATTGGGCGGGTGTATTAGTGGGGGTTGGGCCTGTTGCTCTGCTCACGGCCTGGGTATATGTGTGGCTGTCATGTTGGGGTCCTTGCTGCAGGGGGGTGGCAGAAGGGGCATAGGCCTGATCTGGGGGGGGCCTATATAGGGTGTGGCCAGGGTTTGTTGGGGGGGGGGTCCTCTTTGCGTGGGTCCTCTCAGTGCAGGTCCTTCGGGATGGGGGCTCACAGGTCTGGGAGGGTGTGTCGCTGGTCTGGACGGGGTGTCCGTTGCTCTGTTGCTCCTATGTGAGGAGTTGGGGCTGCGGTTGATGGTGATGTCCTTCAGGGTCCTGGCTAATGTTCGGACTGCTGCCTTGTAGAGGTGGACCTGGTCCTAAAGGCTGTTCAAGTCCAGGGTGGAGTGGTGGGCCAGGTAGACAGTAGGTTTTGAGGCACAGTCCCGGGAAATGCTTGCATTCACCCACTCTAGAGTGGCAGGGTGAAAGTATTTTCTTGGTAGCATGGTGGAGATGACCACTCAAGAGTTGGGGAATGTGAAAGAAGCATTTTCAATCACTCCCTTGAGTGCTGTGGCCACCCTTTCCTTCTGGGCCCCATCGTTTGTGCCTGTGTGAATTATGATGTCGCACAATTTTGCAGGAGCACAATCTCTGGCCTTTGTGTGTCCTCGGTGGATATGTGGCGGGTTGTCAAGAGGGCTGACAGTGGGGCTGTTAGGAGGGAATAGGGTCTGTTGGGTTGGTGGGTACTGTGTTGTCTGTCCCGTTGTGGTCCGGGTCTGAGGTGGGCTGTTGTGCTGGCTTCTCTGGGGGAGTGTCAAATCACATTTTATTTTGTCACATGCTAAATCAATATAGCAACCACCTTGTAGCTTTGGCCACACCAGCTAGCTAGCTGCATACACACTGATGGATAGCTAACTCATCTTTCCTAAATCCTCATTGATGAGGCCACTCCGGTCCTGTGGAACCACTGGGTGTGCAGGTTTTTATTCTAGCCCATGACTAACACACCTCTTTTAAACAATCAGCCTGCACACCCACCCCTGTATCCCTCCTGGACCGAAACCTGTTCTGACTCAGCTCGGCTTTTTGCTGCTTTGATGATGATGATGATGATGTCAACCCCTTTTACACTGAACTTTACCCAGCAACACATTTCTCCTTACTCCCTTAGTTACCCTAGCTACAACTTCTACCCAGATCCTGGGGCAGCTGCTAGTGTGTGTCAGGTCCTTTTAGTTGTTGTTGAAATATGGGGTATAGGTGCACTATATTATCAGGCAGGCATCATGACCGTTCTCTCTCTCTCTCTCTCTCTCTCTCTCTCTCTCTCTCTCTCTCTCTCTCTCTCTCTCTCTCTCTCTCTCTCTCTCTCTGTCTCTGTCTCTGTCTCTGTCTCTGTCTCTGTGTCTCTGTCTGTCTCCTCTCTCTCTGTCTCCTCTGTCTCTGTCTGTCTCCTCTCTCTCTCTGTCTGTCTCCTCTCTGTCTCTCTCTCTCTCTCTCTCCTCTCTCTCTCTCTCTCTCTCTCTCTCTCTCTCTCTCTCTCTCTCTCTCTCTCTCTCTCTGTCTCTGTCTCTGTCTGTCTCCTCTCTCTCTGTCTCCTCTCTCTCTCTGTCTCTCTCTCTCTCTGTCTCTCTCTCTCTCTGTCTCTCTCTCTCTCTGTCTCTCTCTCTCTCTCTCTCTCTGTCTCCTCTCTCTGTCTCCTCTCTCTGTCTCCTCTCTCTGTCTCCTCTCTCTCTCTCTCTCTCTCTCTCTCTCTCTCTCTCTCTCTCTCTCTCTCTCTCTCTCTCTCTCTCTCTCTCTCTCTCTCTGTCTCTCTCTCTCTCTCTGTCTCTCTCTCTGTCTCCTCTCTCTCTCTCTCTCTCTCTCTCTCTGTCTCTCTCTCTGTCTCTCTCTCTGTCTCTCTCTCTGTCTCTCTCTCTCTCTCTCTCTCTCTCTCTCTCTGTCTCTGTCTCCTCTCTCTCTCTGTCTCCTCTCTCTGTCTCCTCTCTCTCTCTCTCTCTCTCTCTCTCTCTCTCTCTCTCTCTCTCTCTCTCTCTCTCTGTCTTCTCTCTCTCTCTGTCTTCTCTCTCTCTCTCTGTCTCTCTCTCTCTCTCTGTCTTCTCTCTCTCTCTGTCTCTCTCTCTCTCTCTCTCTCTCTGTCTCTGTCTCTGTCTGTCTCCTCTCTCTCTCTCTCTCTCTCTCTCTCTCTCTCTCTCTCTCTCTCTCTCTCTCTCTCTCTCTCTCTCTCTCTGTCTCTCTCTCTCTGTCTCCTCTCTCTCTGTCTCCTCTCTCTCTGTCTTCTCTCTCTCTCTCTCTCTCTCTCTCTCTCTCTCTCTCTCTGTCTTCTCTCTCTCTGTCTCTCTCTCTCTGTCTCTCTCTCTCTGTCTCTCTCTGTCTCTGTCTCTCTCTCTCTCTGTCTCTGTCTCTGTCTCTGTCTCTGTCTCTCTCTCTGTCTCTCTCACCACCTCCTGCTCTCACCTTCTTAAACTGTCCTGCTGCGTGTTAGTTGAAGAGCCTGATGAGTCAGTTTAGTTCAGTAGCCGACTGGGAAATGAATCACACATAAGATGGTGAGATAGGATGTGATGTGCTCTGTGCAGGTGGACCTGTGTGTGTGTGTTAACTCTGCAGTGTTACTGTGTGTAGGACAGGACAGGACAAGTGTGTGTGTTCTGAGCAGTCTGTCTGTCTGTCTGTCTGACTGTTCTCTCTACAGCTTTTTGGAACACTTTCAAGTTCAACGCTCACACCTTGTCATCACTACTAATATATCTCCCTTTCTCCTCATTCCCCCCTCTTTATCTCTCTCTCTATCTATCTCTCTCTTTCTCTATCTATCTCTATCTATCTCTATCTCGATCTCTCTCTCTCTCTTTCTCTCTCTCTTTCTCTCTCTTTCTCTCTGTCTCTCTCTCTCTCTCTTTCTCTATCTATCTATCTCGATCTCGATCTCTCTCTTTCTCTCTCTCTCTCTATCTCGATCTCTCTCTTTCTCTTTCTCTATCTCTTTCCCCTCGCTCTTCCTTTTATATCCCCCCCTTCCCTCTCTCCCTGTCACAGAGGAGCAAGAAGAGGAGGGGAGTGGCAAACGCCCGCAGCAGCATCACCACGGCAACGACGCAGCAAAACACCCCGATCTGCAGTGCTACACGCCAGAGGCCATCCACGGCAACTGTCGCCATGACAGCAAGGACAGCAACATGGTGACCTCCCCTCATCACCCTGGAGACCCTGTAACCATGACCTCTGACCCTGAAGAGGAGCTGGTGATGTCATCGCCGCAGAAGGAGGAGGAAGAAGGGCACAAGATGGCCGCCATTGAGACGGTTTCAACTGAACCTGGATGTACAGATGGAGGGATGGGGAAGGAAGGAGGGGATAAATGTGGAGGAGGGGGTAGTCATGGTGGGGGAGGTTTTACTTTTAACCGGGAAGGCTCTCGATCATCTGCACAACAGAGGACTCAAAGAGGTGACCACCACACCACCAGAGCCGACAATAACAACAGTAGCAGCAATGGTAGCAGTGCAGGGGGGCAATCGGGCTCAGGCGGCGGACCACAGAGCTCCAGGCAGAGGGATGGAGGGAGAGAGAAGCACCACAGTGGGAGAGACCCAGACCTCCCGGAGCCAGCAGGGGGTTACCCTGGCTCTTCCAAGCCCACCAGGAAGACTCGTAAACCGGACCGGGAGATCTATCAGCCGGGGGGCCGGAGGAGCACCACCAGCACCCAGGGGAAGGAGGCGGAAGCGGGAAGAGAGACGAAGAAACCAGCCCCTACCCCTGGGTCTGGGTCTGGGTTTGTTAGACAGGAGGCTGTAGCCAGGAGAGAGCCAGCCCCTACCCCTGGGTCTGGGTCTGTTAGACAGGAGGCTGTAGCCAGGAGAGAGCCAGCCCCTACCCCTGGGTCTGGGTCTGTTAGACAGGAGGCTGTAGCCAGGAGAGAGCCAGCCCCACAAAGAGAGACTGGAGGAGAGAGAGGGGGAGGGAAAGAGAGAGAGGAGAAGGGACGAGAGGAGAAGGGCAGAAGGCTGGGGAGGAGAGAGACTGGCAAAGCAGCAGCAGTCTCAGTCCCTGGAGTGGAGAACCTGACTGGGAAGATGAAGAAACTCAGTGTGACTGCCCCAGCTGGGAGTGAGGAGGAGGAGAAGAGAGGAGGAGGAGAGAAAGGAGAGGGCCAGGAAGTAGACAGGAGGAAGAAGGCTAGCAGTGAGGGAGGAGGAGCAGCAAATGAAGGAGGTGAGAAGAAGAGCGAGAGGGGAAACCGCAGGAACAGAGGAGGAGGAGGGGGGGAGAAGGAGGGCAATCAGAATTCCAGGAGAAGAGGAAGAGGGGAAGGAGGAGTGGGGAAGGGTGAGCGAAGGATGACTGAGAAAGAGAGAAATAGGAGAGAGTTGGAGGGGGACAAAGAGAGGGAAGCGAACCGTCCTGCAGATAGACAGCCAGCAAAAGGAAGAGAGAATCAGAGGGATAGAGAGATGGAAAGAGAGACTCCGAGGGATAGAGAGACGGAGAGGGACAACCAGAGAGGGAACAACAGACCCCGAGACGTAGACAGAGAGAGGGATGGAGAGATGGAGAGAAACAGAGAGAGGCCAGTGGAGGTGAGCGAGCGGTGCAGAGCCGACACTAACCCTGACAACAACAACAATAACCACCCATCATCGTCCTCTAAACGTTACTCCAAGTCAGACATCAGAAGACCCAGGAACCGCACCTACAGCACCAGCTCTGCCAGCAGTGGCACCAGTCTGGACGGACCTGGACAGGGACAGGGAGGGGGGCTGGGGGAGGACGGGGCCCGACGAGACCGCCTGGGGCGCAGGGAGCGAGAAGGAGGGGAGGGAGGAAGAGGTCAGTTCCAGAACAGGAGGAGAAACACTAGAGACTCCTCTACTGACTCACTGGAGGAGAGCAAGATGGATGAGAGGAGGAGGAGAAGGAGGAGAGACGGAGCAGAGGAGGACTGGAGCCCAGAGATGAGAAAGAGGGTGGAGGAGAGCAGAGGGACAGAAGGGGGGCACAGAGGAGGAGGAGGAGGGAGAGGAGGACTCCTGAGAGTGTCTCATAGTGACAGACAGTCAGGCTTCTCCCAGGCTACCTCAGGCCCCGGCGAGGACCCCCAGGGGCGACGCAGACAGGGCACTGGACCTCGTGGCAGGGGGAGGGGCATCCTCATCCTCCCCGCCCACACCGACCTCTCCCAATCGTCGGCGGAGCCCGGGCTGAGGCTCCTGTTTGGTGGGATCCGTGGAGGAAGAGAGGCGGGGCTAGGGAGAGGAGGAGGAAGGGGCGGAGGAACAAGGCGTCTCTGGGACCCGAACAACCCCGACCAGAAACCAGCCCTCGGGCTCTCCCAGCATGCATCGCTCCAGCAGCAGCAGCCCATGTACCTGCAGACAGGTGTTGGTTACGGAGCGCTGCACTTCCTGGATACAGATGACGAGGCTGCAGGGAGTCCCCCAGTCCACCAGGGGGAGCACTTCCACCTCCAGCAGCAGGCTGCAGCCATGGCCCAGGCCTTCTATAAGTACCAGAACTCTGACAACCCTTACCCTTACAACGCCAACCCTAACCCTAACCCCAACACACGCTACCCCTACCCTTACCACACTATGCCCACCGGCCCCTACCAGATCCCCCCCTCCAACGACATGTACCCGGGTCAGTTCTACGGGGGGTACAGGGGCCAGGGGTACCCGGCTGGACCCGAGGCTGCAGCACCAGCAGGTGGATCCGGAGCAGGTCTAACCCTTGAGGAGGCGGAGCAGCATGCCAGAGGAGAGCTGGGGAGACTGCTGAGAGCGGCAGACAGCCAGGAGTTACAGCTCACTAACCTGTTGTCTAGAGACAGTCTCAGTGCTGATGGACTGGATCGCATGGCTCAGCTCAGGTAAGATAGAGGGAGGGATGAGAGGAGAGGAAGTGACCTGCTAATGGCGGGGCGGGGGGGGGGGGGGGGTAGAAGAAAGGTGAAAAATGCAACCTGCTGTTTAAAAAAGCTTTCTTTATCTTGTCCCCCCCCCCCCCCAGAGCTGACCTATTGACCCTGTACGAGCGGGTGATCCTAACAGACATAGAGTTCAGTGACAGTCAGAACCTGGACCAGGCTCTATGGAAGAATGTGTTCTACCAGGTTATAGAGCGCTTCAGACAGCTCCTCAAAGACCCCAGCGGAGACTCAGCCCCGCACATCACCACCATGCTGCTGACGCTGCTGGACGAGGTACACACACTGAACACGCATCATGTACACACACAGGCATCAATCGGCCGTTACCCAAAACACGTGTGTAAATATTGGACTGTAAATTGTGCCTTCCTCTATTATACTTCTGCTGAAATGTTTCTTCTGTTCTACTGAGACATTTACTTTATGTTGCTATTCTCATCTTTCATTATTTCTTATTGTTGTTGCGTTGTCCAGAAGGAAGCTGCAAGGTAGCGTTTAGTTGGACGGTGTATACCATGTGTGTCCTGTACATACATTTACATTTACATTTACATTTTAGTCATTTAGCAGACGCTCTTATCCAGAGCGACTTACAGTTAGTGAGTGCATACATTATATATATAATTTTTTTTCATACTGCCCCCTCTCTCCTCCAGTCTCTCTTTGTGGGGCTGGCTCTCTCCTGGCTACAGCCTCCTGTCTAACAGACAGAACTTACCACTCGGGAGGCGCAGTGGTCTAAGGATGAATAAAACTTAGCTTGAAACACGTACAGACAGACAAACACCACGTATAGACGAACACTGATTGTGTAAACAGCACTGTACTGCAAATAGTGTTGGTGACAGTATGCAAGACTAAAATTCTTCAGGGAACTAAACTTTTCTATCATGCTGTGTTTGTTTCCCAGGGGGCAGTATTCTTTGATGCACTGCTGCAGAAGCTTCAGATGGTGTTTCAGTTTAAACTGGAGGACTACATGGACAGCATGGCCATCAGACCACGACCACTACGCAAAACGGTAACTATTGTGTGTGTGTGTGTGTGTGTGTGTGTGTGTGTGTGTGTATTTAACCATGTTTAATGTGTGTTGGTCCAGGTGAAGTATGCTCTGATCAGTGCCCAGCGGTGTTTGATCTGTCAGGGGGACATCGCCCGTTACCGGGAGCAGGCCAGCGACTCGGCTAACTACGGCAAGGCCCGCAGGTACGTAGCACGTCACCATGGCTATTGGCTACCACAAAACGCATAATTGTCTGACATTTCATACATATCCATTCATGTGTGTTCCTGCCCGTTGACACATCACAATGGAGAAAACTGTGGCTTTTGTTCTCAGGTCTCTCTTGCAAAATATATTTTTCTCAGGGAGACTATTCCCTGACTAGTAAATGTAGCTTATACCACAGCATTGTTGAATACTCATTTCTGATTGGCTAGAAGGGCATTCTAGAATGTACATTAAAACCAGATAATGGGAGAGTTGGGAAAAAATCGTGACAGTTGGAAAAGATATCGGGACACCTTGCAATCATGACACAATAAGCGCCTACACATGCAGACCATATTTGCTACAAAGTTACAGAAAGCTAAACCAACAACCACACAAGCTGAAATTGGATACTTTGTAAACGCAGGTCCAACGAGGAAAAATGTAGCTAGCTAGCATTTATTTGTTTCTGCAGTGACATATTTTTTGGGAGCATCTGATGACCTAACGTGGTGAGTGATGAACATTAATTTCTCTTGTACGTACTGTTGCAGTCATGACGCAAGTGGCGCTATGCGGTCAAATCCGCCCACCTTTCTAGTTTGACTAGCTGTTTTCAGCAACTGGTATTTTTGAATTTGGTTGTCATATCGGCAGGTTTGCTAGCAACAAACTATTTAGCTCGCTTCTAGCCTAGTGTTTGATATGCAATTTGATCTCCTCGTAATGAACAGTGTTGTGTCCTGACAAGAAGGCAAACTTTTCTAGGTATGCCAGGCAAAATCGGGCATCATCAACTCATTGTTATGGATGTATCCAAATGAATGTCAACAGAAAACAGCTTAAACAAAAGCAAATGCAGCTACTTTGCTGTTATTTTGTCTGCAGAGGTCGTGTCTGTGTTTGACGTAGCTAGTTTGCTAGCTAGTTAGCTAGCAAGCAAGAGACAAGAACGTTGCCAGCGAGCGGAACATATAGAACGAACAACTGGGTCACGTCCAAATCACAGACACCAGCAAAGCACCCCCACACCATAACACCACCTCCTCCATGCTTTACGGTGGGAAATACACATGTGGAGATCATCCGTTCACCCACACCGCGTCTCACAAAGACACAGCGGTTGGAACCAAAAATCTCTAATTTGGAGTCCAGACCAAAGGACAAATTTCCACCGGTCTAATGTCCATTGCTCATGTTTCTTGGCCCAAGCAGGTCTCTTCTTATTATTGGTGTCCTTTAGTAGTGGTTTCTTTGCAGCAATTCGAACATGAAGGCCTGATTCACACAGTCTCCTCTGAACAGTTGATGTTGAGATGTGTCTGTTACTTGAACTCTGTGAAGCATTTATTTGGGCTGTAATTTCTGAGGCTGGTAACTCTAATGAACTTACCTTCTGCAGCAGAGGTAACTCTGGGTCTTCCATTCCTGTGGCGGTCCACATAAGAGCCATTTTCATCATAGGGCTTGATGGTTTTTGCGACTGCACTTGAAGAAAAGTTCTGGAAATGTTCCATATTGACTGACCTTCATGTCTTAAAGTAATGATGGACTGTCGTTTCTCTTTGCTTATTTTAGCTGTTCTTGCCAAAATATGGACTTGGTCTTTTACCAAATAGGGCTATCTTCTGTATACCCCCCTACCTTGTCACAACACAACTGATTGGCTCAAATGCACTAAGAATGAAATAAATTCCACAAATTAACTTTTAAGAAGGCACACCTGTTAATTGAAATGCATTCAAGGTGACTACCTCATGAAGCTGGTTGAGAGAATACCAAGAGTGTGCAAAGCTGTCATCGAGGCAAAGGGTGGCTATTTGAAGAATCTCAAATATAAAATAAAGTTTGATTTGTTTAACACTTTTTGGTTACTACATGATTCCATATGTGTTATTTCATAGTTTGTCTATGAAATAACACATGTGGTGTCTCTTTTGTGTAAAGTCATCTTCTCTTCTCCCTTTTCCCTCCTTCCTCCTCCCTCCCTTCTCCCTCTTCCTCCCTCTCCCTCTTCCCTCCTCTTCCTCCTCCTGTCTAGTTGGTACCTGAAGGCCCAGCAGATTGCTCCTAAGAACGGACGACCCTACAACCAGCTAGCCCTGCTGGCTGTCTACACGGTGAGAGGATGTGTTATCTTCCACAGTAGGGGACACTATTGCCAAGATAAGACAAGACAAATATTTGCTGTGTTGTGTTGATGTAATGCTGTGTGATGTATGTATTGCTGACCTCTCCCCAAAAATAATTTACAGTGGCTTGCGAAAGTATTCACCCCCCTTGGCATTTTTCCTATTTTGTTGCCTTACACCCTGGAATGAAAATGGTTTTTTGGGGGTTTTGTATCATTTGATTTACACAACATGCCTACCACTTTGAAGATGCAAAATAGTTTTTATTGTGAAATAAACAAGAAATAAGACAAAAAAAACTATTCACCCCTACCCCCAAAGTCAATACTTTGTAGAGCTACCTTTTGCAGTAATTACAGCTGCAAGTCTCTTGGGGTATTTCTCTATAAGCTTGGCACATCTAGCCACTGGGATTTTTTGCCATTCTTCAAGGCAAAACTGCTCCAGCTCCTTGAAGTTGGATGGGTTCCACTGGTGTACAGCAATCTTTAAGTCATACCACAGATTCTCAATTGGATTGACGTCTGGGCTTTGACTAGGCCATTCCAAGACATTTAAATGTTTCCCCTTAAACCACTTGAGTGTTGCTTTAGCACTATGCTTAGGGTCATTGTCCTGCTGGAAGGTGACCAGTTTCCCAGTCCCTGCCGATGGTGTTCTCGTGGTGATGAGAGGTGTTGGGTTTGCGCCAGACGTTTTCCTTGATGGCCAAAAAGCTCAATTTTAGTCTCATCTGACCAGAGTACCTTCTTCCATATGTTTGGAGAGTCGCCCACATGCCTTTTGGCGAACACCAAACGTGTTTGCTTATTTTTTTATTTAAGCAATGGCTTTTTTCTGGCCACTCTTCCGTAAAGCCCAGCTCTGTGGAGTGTACGGCTTAAAGTGGTCCTATGGACAGATACTCTAATCTCCACTGTGGAGCTTTGCAACTCCTTCAGGGTTCTTTTATGGTCTCTTTGTTGCCTCTCTGATTAATGCCCTCCTTGCCTGGTCTGTGAGTTTTGGTGGGCGGCCCTCTCTTGGCAGGTTTGTTGTGGTGCCATATTCTTTCAATTTTTTTATAATGGATTTAATGGTGCTCTGTGGGATGTTCAAAGTTTCAGATATTTTTTTATAAACCAACCCTGATCTGTACTTCTCCACAACTTTATCCCTGACCTGTTTGGAGAGCTCCTTGGTCTTCATGGTGCCGCTTGCTTAGTGGTGTTGCAGACTCTGGGGTCTTTCAGAACAGGTGTATATATACTGAGATCATGTGACAGATAATGTGACACTTAGATTGCACACAGGTGGACATTATTTAACTAATTATGTGACTTCTGAAGGTAATTGGTTGCACCAGATCTTATTTAGGGGTTTCATAGCAAAGGGGGTGAATACATATGCACGCACCACTTTTCCGTTATTATTTTTTTTGAAACAAGTTATTTTTTTTCATTTCACTTTCACCAATTTGGACTGTTTTGTGTATGTCCATTACATGAAATCCAAAGAAAAATACATTTAAATTACAGGTTGTAATGCAACAAAATCGGAAAAATGCCAAGGGGGATGAATACTTTTGCAAGGCACTGTACATGAAAATGGTCAATAATGTATATAGTTAGTAAGATTTTGAGAGAAAAAACCGACAGACACAAGAAAGATCACTCATTTCTCTTCTCCTCTCTCTCTCTCTCTAGAAGAGGAAGTTGGATGCAGTGTATTACTACATGCGGAGCCTGGCTGTCTCCAACCCCATCCTCACTGCCAAGGAGAGCCTCATGAGTCTGTTTGAAGAAGCCAAACGCAAGGTCAGACACACACACGAAGGACACATATACACTTATATCTCAACCAACACTGCTTTCATGGACCTGCTAACGTCTTCATAGACTAAACACATCCAACACCAAGCCTTTCATCTCCTAGTTCTGCCCCCTGCTTGTGTGTTCTGTATACATGACCTCTGACCCTTTGACCCAGGCGGAACAGATGGGGCGGAGGCAGGAGTCAGAAGGGGGGTCCAGGGGCCCGGGGGTCCGGGGGGGAGGAGGAGGACGGGGGGAGCAGGGGGCCAGAGTAGAGATCTGGGTTCGCCCTATCAGCCAGGCAGCGGCTCTTTCGTCACACCGCGGGGGCAACGAGTCCAGCAGAGACTCTGAACAGGACGGAGAGCTGGGCAACCTCAGCGCGAGTGATGTGAGTACGATACACATATACGTACGCACACTCACTCACTCTCTATGGCTTATATGCTTCTCTTCCGGTTCAGTTCCGGTTCTTTCATATTGGACGTTGTTAATACTCCTCTGTGTCTCTTTGTGTCTATCTCTGAGTGTGTGTCTGTGGGTGTGCACGTGTTCACTCATGCGCCAGAAGAAGTGTATTTCATGGCAAACACACACACACAGAAATGGCGGCACACATGACCTTGTATTCAGACACACCTCCCACACAGCACACAGAACAGGAACTATTCAACATCATACACCTCTCTCTCTCTCTCTCTCTCTCTCGCGCTCTCCTACCTCTCTCTCTCTCCTACTCTCTCTCCTAGTCTCTCTCCTACCTCTCTCTCTCTCTACCCCTCTCTCTCTCTCTCTCTATCTACATCTCTCTCTCTCTCTCTCTGTCTGTCTTTCTTTCTTTTTTTCCAGCTCATATTCCTCTCTTCCTCTCCTCCGCTGTTGCAAAAATACATAATATATATGCTGTCACTCTCTCTGTTAGATGTCTCTGGTCCTCAGACTGCCCTGTCCAAAGTGCACAGTCAGAGAAATACGCATATTCTCTCTCTCTCTCACACATACATACACACACACACACTAGAGATGTTTTCTCTCCCAGGAAGTGGTGGCTCTGTGACTCACCCTCCGTAGTGGACAGACAGGGTGCATCGTGGGCCGCGGCGCTCTCGTCATCACCGTCTCCATGGAGATACGCCTTCGTAAACACACACATCCACACACATACGCACACACACATACGCAGGCAGACACACAAACACACCCGCTCACACAGTCTTGTACAACTAACCTTGTGGGGACACACAATTCAGTCCCATTCAAAATACCATTTTCCCTAACCCTAACCTTAACCCAAAAACCTAAACTTAAACCTAAACCCCATAGAAATAGCATTTCTTGTTAGTTTACTATTCTTGTTCAATGGGCAGATTTCTGTACAATTTTCTTTACAATTCAGCCGTGCCGACGGGCTGACCGTGGCCATTGCCACGCCCAATGCCACACCTCCCTAAACCCTGGTATCTACAAGTTTGTCTAACTAGGGCTGCTCTCTCTCCCTCCCTCCCGTGTCAAACACATCGACCCCTACCCGCCTCCCGTACTGCACCTCTCTCCCATGTTGCGCAGGCTGCTCAGCAAGCCAGTTCCCAAGTTAAACAATGTGGGGTTTTTGTGTGTGTGTTTAAAAAAATAATGTATTTTGACTATCCGGATATCTGCAATTTTGGGGGGGATATTATTCTAATAGTGAAATTATTTCAAATGCCCATCCCTAACAGACACACACACGCAGACACTCATCTACACGCACACACACACACAAACAAACACACACACACAGGCAGACACATATCCATGTGTCAAACCTGTTACTTAACAGACTTCCCCATGACTAAATCAATATTTAATGAGAAATATCCCTGTCCCTGTCTCTGTCCCTGTCCCTGTCTCTGTCCCTGTGTCAGTCTCTGTCTCTGTCCCTGTGTCAGTCTCTGTCCCTGTGTCAGTCTCTGTCTCTGTCCCTGTCCCTATCCCTGTGTCAGTCTCTGTCCCAGTCCCTGTCCCTGTGTCAGTCTCTGTCCCTGTCCCTGTCCCTGTCTCTGTCCCTGTGTCAGTCTCTGTCCCTGTCTCTGTGTCAGTCTCTGTCCCTGTCCCTGTCTCTGTCCCTGTCTCTGTCTCTGTGTCAGTCTCTGTCCCTGTCTCTGTCCCTGTGTCAGTCTCTGTCTCTGTCCCTGTCCCTGTGTCAGTCCCTGTCCCTGTCCCTGTCTCTGTCCCTGTCCCTGTCTCTGTGTCTCAGACTGTTTACCATAGTTTAATCTTCCTCTCATTTTCTTTTCATCTCTCCATTTACCTTTCTTGTTGTTTTCTGATGTAAGTTGGCCTATAGTCAGGTTAGTTGGCCTATAGTCAGGTTAGTTGGCCTATAGTCAGGTTAGTTGGCCTATAGTCAGGTTAGTTGGCCTATAGTCAGGTTAGTTGGCCTATAGTCAGGTTAGTTGGCCTATAGTCAGGTTAGTTGGCCTATAGTCAGGTTAGTTGGCCTATAGTCAGGTTAGTTGGCCTATAGTCAGGTTAGTTGGCCTATAGTCAGGTTAGTTGGCCTATAGTCAGGTTAGTTGGCCTATAGTCAGGTTAGTTGGCCTATAGTCAGGTTAGTTGGCCTATAGTCAGGTTAGTTGGCCTATAGTCAGGTTCTGTCGCCCTCCTTCACCTACCTAGCTGTTATAACCAGTGTTATAACCAGTCCCCTTCACCTAGCTGTTATAACCAGTGTTATAACCAGTCCCCTTCACCTAGCTGTTATAACCAATGTTATAACCAGTCCCCTTCACCTAGCTGTTATAACCAGTGTTATAACCAGTCCCCTTCACCTAGCTGTTATAACCAGTGTTATAACCAGTCCCCTTCACCTAGCTGTTATAACCAGTGTTATAACCAGTCCCCTTCACCTAGCTGTTATAACCAGTGTTATAACCAGTCCCCTTCACCTAGCTGTTATAACCAATGTTATAACCAGTCCCCTTCACCTAGCTGTTATAACCAGTGTTATAACCAGTCCCCTTCACCTAGCTGTTATAACCAGTGTTATAACCAGTCCCCTTCATCTAGCTGTTACGTAGCATAATTCAATGAAATAAGATGACAGGACAGACATGACTAATCAATGCTAGACCGACTATCTGACTCATCAGTGCACTGTTGCTCCTGTCTGTCTGCAGCTCAATAAGAGGTTCATACTCAGCTTCCTTCACGCTCATGGAAAACTCTTCACTAAAGTGGGGTGAGTTATTTTGGTGTGTGTAGTCGTGTATTAAATATGTAGACTTCATTTTGTAAAGCCTGTGTGGTTGTGTGTGTATGCTCTAACACACGTATTTTCTTACTAGCACTTATTATGCTGATAGCTGCTGTTTTAGTAGAAGGATTTTACTTCCAATCACTGTGATATGTGGTTGTCTTACCTACCTTAGTTGAAAGCACTGACTGTAAGTCTCTCTGGATAAGAGTGTCTGCTAAATGAGAAACATGTCCACTGTGTTGCAGCATGGAGTCGTTCCCGGCGGTGGGCAGTCGTGTTCTCCAGGAGTTCCGAGCACTGCTCCAACACAGCCCCTCCCCCCTGGGCAGCACGCGCATGTTACAGATCATCACTATCAACATGTTCACTATACACAACGCTCAGAGCAGAGGTAGCACACACACACACACAGAAATGTGACCTTGTGTAAAAGCATTGTGCAAAAACACTCAAGCCTATGATCTCTCTCTCTCTCTCTCTCTCTCTCTCTCTCTCTCTCTCTCTCTCTCTCTCTCTCTCTCTCTCTCTCTCTCTCTCTCTCTCTCTCCTCCCCCTTCTCTCTCCCTCTCCTCCCCCTTCTCTCCCCCTCTCCCTCTCCCTCCTCTCTCTCTCTCCCTCTCCTCCCCTTCCCTCTCTCCCTCTCCTCCCCTTCTCTCTCTCCCTCTCCTCCCCTTCCCTCTCTCCCTCTCCTCCCCCTTCTCTCTCTCCCTCTCCTCCCCCTTCTCTCCCCCTCTCCCTCTCCCTCTCCCTCTCCTCCCTCTCTCTCTCTCCCTCTCCTCCCCTTCCCTCTCTCCCTCTCCTCCCCTTCCCTCTCTCCCTCTCCTCCCCCTTCTCTCTCTCCCTCTCCTCTCCCTTCTCTCTCTCTCTCCCTCTTTCTCCCTCTCTTCCCCCTTCTCTCTCTCCCTCTCCTCCCCCTTCTCTCTCTCTCCCTCTACTTCCCCTTCTCTCCATCTCTCTCTCTCCCTCTCTCCCTCTCCTCCCCCTTCTCTCTCCCTTCCTCTAGGAGGAGATGGTGAGGTGAGGTCTGTGTTACAGGAGCAGACTACAGCTCTGGGTCTGGCCATGTTCTCTCTGCTGGTCCAGCGCTGCACAGAGCTATTAAGAGATACACCTGCAGGTATGTCATTCACAGATGTGATATTTGTATACATTGTCTGGGACATTGTATGGTTGTGAAAAAGACTCTCACTGACACAGTTCATATGAGTGAAGAGTTGGGTACTCCGATGCACTCTAACACACTAACACAGAGTAAAGCTTACTACAAGCTCTACTGAGACGGAAGATTCGGAGCGTAGCAAAGTGTTGAGATGTCGTTATTCACCACAAAGGGGGCGGCTCCTTGTAATACGCTCCGGAATTCAATGTATTTTTGTACTACCTGAAAATTGAGACGTGCCGTATCATTCCTTCCTTCCTCAGCCGTGGGGGCAGTGTTGTCGCTTGGTTCCTTGATCTGATCTATAGGCTAAATTGGCTATTCATCATTTTGCATTGATTCGCCAAATATAATCTCAGCGACTGTTGAAACAGTAAACCAAACAACAAGAATCCACCCAAAAAGGTATTTTGTTTAGAAGTAATAACTAGTGATTCCAAGCTATTGTGAAACGGTAGAACCTGCTGTAGCCAGCTAGCTAGCCATGGGCATGACTAAAACATGATGATCTTCTATTTTTAGCTGATATGGGAATTAATACACAAGCAGCATATCAAACTAGGATAATGTTTTAGGTTACACCGGCAAGTATAAAAATATTTGCCAGGGCATATTTTTTTAATTAGAAATGTGATTATTTCGCATGGAGATGTGGGAAGCTAAAAAGGCTAGCTAGCTTGCTATGTTTTTATCCAAGCTAAAGCCAGCTAGCTACTACTAGCAAGGGAAGGTGACTCTTCCTTGCTTTCACAAAATTAATTGACACTTTTTTTACTTTGCTATCGTGAATGGGAGTGAGACCAGTGAGGATATCATGTTACCAAAAGGTGTCCGCTGCTCCAAAAATCCAACTCCATCCACACTCGCACGTAGATCAACGGAGTGAAGCTTCTAGTGACCTTAATGGAGAGGTTTGCCAGACATGATTTCTACCCCCTAGGAAGGCAGACAATGATTCTCTTTCTCTCTCTCTCTTCTATTTCTCTCTCTCCACTCTCTCTCTCTCTCTCCCTTTCTCCCTCTCCCTCACTCCCTCTCTCAGAGCCCATCCCTGAGGAGGAGAGAGAACAGGGGGATGAGGAGGAGGGGATGGTGAGAGTTTCTTCCTTCCCATTGGACCTGAGGGAGCTGCTGCCTAGTGTCAAGGTCTGGTCTGATTGGATGCTTGGACATCCCAACCAATGGAATCCTCCACCTTGTAGTATAGAGTGAGTATACAATCCAAACACAGGACGATCTCCTGTGGGGAGGTGTTACTTTCTCCTCTCTCTTCCTGTGGGGATGTGTTACTTTCTCCTCTCTCTTCCTGTGAGGAGGTGTTACTGTCTCCTCTCTCTTCCTGTGGGGAGGTGTTACTGTCTCCCCTCTCTTCCTGTGGGGAGGTGTTACTGTCTCCTCTCTTCCTGTGGGGAGGTGTTACTGTCTCCCCTCTCTTCCTGTGGGGAGGTGTTACTGTCTCCTCTCTCTTCCTGTGAGGAGGTGTTACTGTCTCCCCTCTCTTCCTGTGGGGAGGTGTTACTGTCTCCTCTCTTCCTGTGGGGAGGTGTTACTGTCTCCTCTCTCTTCCTGTGAGGAGGTGTTACTGTCTCCTCTCTCTTCCTGTGAGGAGGTGTTACTGTCTCCTCTCTCTTCCTGTGGGGAGGTGTTACTGTCTCCTCTCTCTTCCTGTGGGGAGGTGTTACTGTCTCCTCTCTCTTCCTGTGGGGAGGTGTTACTGTCTCCTCTCTCTTCCTGTGGGGAGGTGTTACTGTCTCCTCTCTCTTCCTGTGGGGAGGTATTACTGTCTCCTCTCTCTTCCTGTGGGGAGGTGTTACTGTCTCCTCTATCTTCCTGTGGGGAGGTGTTACTGTCTCCCCTCTCTTCCTGTGGGGAGGTGTTACTGTCTCCTCTCTCTTCCTGTGGGGAGGTGTTACTGTCTCCTCTCTCTTCCTGTGGGGAGGTGTTACTGACTCCTCTCTCTTCCTGTGGTTGTAGCTCTGGTGTGTGGCGCAGCCTGGCTGACCTGTGTAATGCGTTGGCACGTGTTGACCACGGGGAGGCGCCGCTGTACAAGGCAGACGGGGACGGAGGGGAGGGGGATGAGGAGCTCCGCCTGCTGCTATTGGAGGAGGACAGGCTACTGGCCGGCTTCGTCCCGCTACTCGCCGCCCCGCAGGAACCCTGCTACATAGACTGCACCAGGGATACCGTGAGTTTATACACCATACATACATTGCATACACACACATATGCGTGCTCTCTCTCACTCGCTCTCTCTCTCTCTCTCTCTCTCTCTCTCTCTCTCTCTCTCTCTCTCTCTCTCTCTCTCTCTCTCTCTCTCTCTCTCTCTCTCTCTCCCTAGGTAATAGCAGCAGACTGTAAAAGGGTAACAGTGTTGAAGTATTTCCTGGAGGCTCTGTGTGGTCAGGAACAACCTCTCTTGGCCTTCAAGGGAGGGAAGTATGTCTCCATGGCAACCTCTCCCCAACCCAGCAGCCCTGGTGACGCCCACGGTCGACACGACTCACAGACCGAGAGAGAGGTGTGTGTTTGTTTCTCTCTCTTACTTATCAAATGTTCTCGCAGGCTCTTATCCAAGTGTCTCGAGAGGTGTGTGTCTGTGACTCTGTCTCTCAATCCTCGATTATTTGTTTTTAAGTCTAGCCGCTGAGTTACACACCTGTCTCAACTAGTCACCGTCATGAATACCTTGGTTAGCTGAATCAGATGTGTAGGGTGTAGTTAGATGTGTGTCCACTAACATGTCCCTCTACGCCCCTCTCTGCTGTGGTGATGTGTCTTAGAGTGATGACGTCATCGTGGAGGCAGAGTCGTCTGTTTCGGAGGGGGATGAGGGCGGGGGTAGCGAGGATGACATCAGAGAGCTCCGGGCCAGACGCAGCGCCCTCACTAACAGACTGGCTCAGCAGCAAAGACGCAGGGACAAGATACAGGTCACACACATACACACTCACACACACTATATACACACTCACACACACACACACACACTATATACACACTATATACACACTCACACACCATATACACTATATACACATTATATACACACTCACACACACACACACTATATACACACTCACACACACACACACTATATACACACTCACACACACACACACTATATACACACTATATACACACTCACACACCATATACACACACCATATACTCACTATATACACACACACACACACACACACCACATTCTCACTATATACACACTCACACAGACACACACACACACCATATATTCACTATATACACACTCACACAGACACACACACACACCATATATTCACTATATACACACTCACACAGACACACACACACCATATATTCACTATATACACACCATATACACACTATACACACTCACACACACACACACCATATACACACTCACACAGATACACACTATATTCTCACTACATACATACACACTCACACACACACACTATATACACAGACACACACACACACACACTATATACTCACTATATACAGTGAGGGAAAAAAGTATTTGATCCCCTGCTGATTTTGTACGTTTGCCCACTGACAAAGACATGATCAGTCTATAATTTTAATGGTAGGTTTATTTGAACAGTGAGAGACAGAATAACAACAAAAAAATCCAGAAAAACGCATGTCAAAAATGTTATAAATTGATTTGCATTTTAATGAGGGAAATAAGTATTTGACCCCTCTGCAAAACATGACTTAGTACTTGGTGGCAAAACCCTTGTTGGCAATCAGAGGTCAGACGTTTCTTGTAGTTGGCCACCAGGTTTGCACACATCTCAGGAGGGATTTTGTTCCACTCCTCTTTGCAGATATTCTCCGTCATTAAGGTTTCGAGGCTGACGTTTGGCTACTCGAACCTTCAGCTCCCTCCACAGATTTTCTATGGGATTAAGGTCTGGAGACTGGCTAGGCCACTCCAGGACCTTAATGTGCTTCTTCTTGAGCCACTCCTTTGTTGCCTTGGCCGTGTGTTTTGGGTCATTGTCATGCTGGAATACCCATCCACGACCCATTTTCAATGCCCTGGCTGAGGGAAGGATGTTCTCACCCAAGATTTGACGGTACATGGCCCTGTCCATTGTCCCTTTGATGCGATGAAGTTGTCCTGTCCCCTTAGCAGAAAAACACCCCCAAAGCATAGTTTCCACCTCCATGTTTGACGGTGGGGATGGTGTTCTTGGAGTCATAGGCAGCATTCCTCCTCCTCCAAACACGGCGAATTGAGTTGATGCCAAAGAGCTCGATTTTGGTCTCATCTGACCACAACACTTTCACCCAGTTCTCCTCTGAATCATTCAGATGTTCATTGGCAAACTTCAGCCGGCCCTGTAAATGTGCTTTCTTGAGCAGGTGGACCTTGCGGGCGCTGCAGGATTTCAGTCCTTCACGGCGTAATGTGTTACCAATTGTTTTCTTGGTGACTATGGTCCCAGCTGCTTTGAGATCATTGACAAGATCCTCCCGTGTAGTTCTGGGCTGAATCCTCACTGTTCTTATGATCATTGCAACTCCACGAGGTGAGATCTTGCATGGAGCCCCAGGCTGAGGGAGATTGACAGTTCTTTGTTTCTTCCATTTGCGAATAATCGCACTAACTGTTGTCACCTTCTCACCAAGCTGCTTGGCGATGTTCTTGTAGCCCATTCCAGCCTTGTGTAGGTCTACAATCTTGTCCCTGACATCCTTGGAGAGCTCTTTGGTCTTGGCCATGGTGGAGAGTTTGGAATCTGATTGATTGATTGCTTCTGTGGACAGGTGTCTTTTATACAGGTAACAAGCTGAGATTAGGAGCACTCCTAAGAGTGTTCCTAACACTTAAGAGTGTGCTCCTAATCTCAGCTCGTTACCTGTATAAAAGACACCTGGGAGCCAGAAATCTTTCTGATTGAGAGGGGGTCAAATACTTATTTTCCTCATTAAGATGCAAATCAATTTATAACATTTTCGAAATGTGTTTTTCTGGATTTTGTTGTTGTTATTCTGTCTCTCACTGTTCAAATAAACCTACCATTCAAATTATAGACTGATCATTTCTTTGTCAGTGGGCAAACGTACAAAATCAGCAGGGGATCAAATACTTTTTTCCCTCACTGTACACACTCACACAGATACACACCATATTCTCACTACATACACACTCACACACACACACACACACACACACACTATATACACAGACACACACACACACTATATACTCACTATATACACACTCACACAGACACACACCATATTCTCACTACATACACACACACACACACACACACCCACACACACACACACACACACAGACACACACACACACACACTATATACACAGACACACACACACACTATATACTCACTACATACACACTCACACAGACACACACCATATTCTCACTACATACACACTCACACACACACACTATATACACAGACACACACACACACTATATACTCACTATATACACACTCACACAGACACACACTATATTCTCACTACACACACACACACACACACAGACACACACAGACACACACACAGACACACACCATATACTCACTATATACAGTGGGGGAAAAAAGTATTTAGTCAGCCACCAATTGTGCAAGTTCTCCCACTTAAAAAGATGAGAGAGGCCTGTAATTTTCATCATAGGTACACGTCAACTATGACAGACAAAATGAGAAAAAAAATCCAGAAAATCACATTGTAGGATTTTTTATGAATTTCTTTGCAAATTATGGTGGAAAATAAGTATTTGGTCAATAACAAAAGTTTCTCAATACTTTGTTATATACCCTTTGTTGGCAATGACACAGGTCAAACGTTTTCTGTAAGTCTTCACAAGGTTTTCACACACTGTTGCTGGTATTTTGTCCCATTCCTCCATGCATATCTCCTCTAGAGCAGTGATGTTTTGGGGCTGTCGCTGGGCAACACGGACTTTCAACTCCCTCCAAAGATTTTCTATGGGGTTGAGATCTGGAGACTGGCTAGGCCACTCCAGGACCTTGAAATGCTTCTTACGAAGCCACTCCTTCGTTGCCTGGGCGGTGTGTTTGGGATCATTGTCATGCTGAAAGACCCAGCCACGTTTCATCTTCAATGCCCTTGCTGATGGAAGGAGGTTTTCACTCAAAATCTCACGATACATGGCCCCATTCATTCTTTCCTTTACACGGATCAGTCGTCCTGGTCCCTTTGCAGAAAAACTGCCCCAAAGCATGATGTTTCCACCCCCATGCTTCACAGTAGGTATGGTTCTTTGGATGCAACTCAGCATTATTTGTCCTCCAAACACGACAAGTTGAGTTTTTACCAAAAATTTATATTTTGGTTTCATCTGACCATATGACATTCTCCCAATCCTCTTCTGGATCATCCAAATGCACTCTAGCAAACTTCAGACGGGCCTGGACATGTACTGGCTTAAGCAGGGGGACACGTCTGGCACTGCAGGATTTGAGTCCCTGGCGGCGTAGTGTGTTACTGATGGTAGGCTTTGTTGCTTTGGTCCCAGCTCTCTGCAGGTCATTCACTAGGTCCCCCCGTGTGGTTCTGGGATTTTTGCTCACCCTTCTTGTGATCATTTTGACCCCACGGGGTGAGATCTTGCGTGGAGCCCCAGATCGAGGGAGATTATCAGTGGTCTTGTATGTCTTCCATTTCCTAATAATTGCTCCCACAGTTGATTTCTTCAAATCAAGCTGCTTACCTATTGCAGATTCAGTCTTCCCAGCCTGGTGCAGGTCTACAATTTTGTTTCTGGTGTCCTTTGACAGCTCTTTGGTCTTGGCCATAGTGGAGTTTTGAGTGTGACTGTTTGAGGTTGTGGACAGGTGTCTTTTATACTGATAACAAGTTCAAACAGGTGCCATTAATACAGGTAACCAGTGGAGGACAGAGGAGCCTCTTAAAGAAGAAGTTACAGGTCTGTGAGAGCCAGACATCTTGCTTGTTTGTAGGTGACCAAATACTTATTTTCCACCATAATTTCATTAAAAATCATACAATGTGATTTTCTGGATTTTTTTTCTCAATTTGTCTGTCATAGTTGACGTGTACCTATGATGAAAATTACAGGCCTCTCTCATCTTTTTAAGTGGGAGAACTTGCACAATTGGTGGCTGACTAAATACTTTTCTCCCCCACTGTACACACTCACACACACACACACCATATACTCACTATATACACACTATATACACAGACACACTATATACTCTCTATACACACACACACACACACTATATACACAATCACACAGACACACACACTATATACACACACTCACTCACTCACTCACACACACACACATACACACTATATACACACTCACTCACACACACACACACATCTGGTGATTCTGCAGATGTTTACACTCACAGACATACAGTGGGGCAGTGAATAATGTGAGACGTTAGATGTACAGTGGGGCTTGACATTATTGATAAAGATGAAAAAAAAAAATGACTGTATAAAATAAGTCATTCAAATACTGAGCTACATCATATGGTACATTTTTTTGGGGAAATTATAGTGTTTTATACTAATAAAACTGGTCAAAGAAAAATATTTTGTTTAAAGGTAAAATGCTAGTGGATACCCATAGACTTCCAGTTATTGCGCTAACGCTAGTTAGCATTTGCTCACAAAACTACTTCTAACTTCCTTCATACTCGACACAGAGACATTTTGTATCCACTAGTTCATCAGACTCTGAGGAAGTAGATGAAGGGCCTCAGTGCAAAAATCACAAAGTATCCCTTTAACAAGTAATGCTTTTTTATATATATATATATATATATATATATATATACACTGCTCAAAAAAATAAAGGGAACACTTAAACAACACCATGTAACTCCAAGTCAATCACACTTCTGTGAAATCAAACTGTCCACTTAGGAAGCAACACTGACTGACAATACATTTCACATGCTGTTGTGCAAATGGAATAGACAACGGGTGGAAATTATAGGCAATTAGCAAGACACCCCCAATAAATGACTGGTTTTGCAGGTGGTGACCACAGACCACTTCTCAGTTCCTATGCTTCCTGGCTGATGTTTTGGTCACTTTTGAATGCTGGCGGTGCTTTCACTCTAGTGGTAGCATGAGACGGAGTCTACAACCCACACAAGTGGCTCAGGTAGTGCAGCTCATCCAGGATGGCACATCAATGCGAGCTGTGGCAAGAAGGTTTGCTGTGTCTGTCAGCGTAGTGTCCAGAGCATGGAGGCGCTACCAGGAGACAGGCCAGTACATCAGGAGACGTGGAGGAGGCCGTAGGAGGGCAACAACCCAGCAGCAGGACTGCTACCTCCGCCTTTGTGCAAGGAGGAGCAGGAGGAGCACTGCCAGAGCCCTGCAAAATGACCTCCAGCAGGCCACAAATGTGCATGTGTCTGCTCAAACGGTCAGAAACAGACTCCATGAGGGTGGTATGAGGGCCCGACGTCCACAGGTGGGGGTTGTGCTTACAGCCCAACACCGTGCAGGACATTTGGCATTTGCCAGAGAACACCAAGATTGGCAGATTTGCCACTGGCGCCCTGTGCTCTTCACAGATGAAAGCATGTTCACACTGAGCACATGTGACAGACGTGACAGAGTCTGGAGACACCGTGGAGAACGTTCTGCTGCCTGCAACATCCTCCAGCATGACCGGTTTGGCGGTGGGTCAGTCATGGTGTGGGGTGGCATTTCTTTGGGGGGCCGCACAGCCCTCCATGTGCTCGCCAGAGGTAGCCTGACTGCCAGTAGGTACCGAGATGAGATCCTCAGACCCCTTGTGAGACCATATGCTGGTGCGGTTGGCCCTGGGTTCCTCCTAATGCAAGACAATGCTAGACCTCATGTGGCTGGAGTGTGTCAGCAGTTCCTGCAAGAGGAAGGCATTGATACTATGGACTGGCCCGCCCGTTCCCCAGACCTGAATCCAATTGAGCACATCTGGGACATCATGTCTCGCTCCATCCACCAACGCCACGTTGCACCACAGACTGTCCAGGAGTTGGCGGATGCTTTAGTCCAGGTCTGGGAGGAGATCCCTCAGGAGACCATCCGCCACCTCATCAGGAGCATGCCCAGACATTGTAGGGAGGTCATACAGGCACGTGGAGGCCACACACACTACTGAGCCTCATTTTGACTTGTTTTAAGGACATTACATCAAAGTTGGATCAGCCTGTAGTGTGGTTTTCCACTTTAATTTTGAGGGTAACTCCAAATCCAAACCTCCATGGGTTGATACATTTGATTTCCATTGATAATTTTTATGTGATTTTGTTGTCAGCACATTCAACTATGTAAAGAAAAAAGTATTTAATAAGATTATTTCATTCATTCAAATCTAGGATGTGTTATTTTAGTGTTCCCTTTATTTTTTTGAGCAGTGTATATACAGTGAGGGAAAAAAGTATTTGATCCCCTGCTGATTTTGTACGTTTGCCCACTGACAAAGAAATGATCAGTCTATAATTTTAATGGTAGGTTTATTTGAACAGTGAGAGACAGAATAACAACAAAAAATCCACAAAAACGCATGTCAAAAATGTTATAAATTGATTTCCATTTTAATGAGGGAAATAAGTATTTGACCCCGTCTCAATCAGAAATATTTCTGGCTCCCAGGTGACTTTTTATACAGGTAACAAGCTGAGATTAGGAGCACACTCTTAAAGGGAGTGCTCATAATCTCAGTTTGTTACCTGTATAAAAGACACCTGTCCACAGAAGCAATCAATCAATCAGGTTCCAAACTCTCCACCATGGCCAAGACCAAAGAGCTCTCCAAGGATGTCAGGGACAAGATTGTAGACCTACACAAGGCTGGAATGGGCTACAAGACCATCGCCAAGCAGATTGGTGAGAAGGTGACAACAGTTGGTGCGATTATTCACAATTGGAAGAAACACAAAATAACTGTCAATCTCCCTCGGCCTGGGGCTCCATGCAAGATCTCACCTCGTGGAGTTGCAATGATCATGAGAACGGTGAGGAATCAGCCCAGAACTACACGGGAGGATCTTGTCAATGATCTCAAGGCAGCTGGGACCATAGTCACCAAGAAAACAATTGGTAACACACTACGCCGTGAAGGACTGAAATCCTGCAGCGCCCGCAAGGTCCCCCTGCTCAAGAAAGCACATATACAGGGCCGTCTGAAGTTTGCAAATGAACATCTGAATGATTCAGAGGAGAACTGGGTGAAAGTGTTGTGGTCAGATGAGACCAAAATTGAGCTTTTTGGCATTAACTCAACTCGCCGTGTTTGGAGGAGGAGGAATGCTGCCTATGACCCCAAGAACACCATCCCCACCGTCAAACATGGAGGTGGAAACATTATGCTTTGGGGGTGTTTTTCTGCTAAGGGGACAGGACAACTTCACCACATCAAAGGGACGATGGACGGGGCCATGTACCGTCAAATCTTGGGTGAGAACCTCCCTCAGCCAGGGCATTGAACATGGGTCGTGGATGGGATTCCAGCATGACAATGACCCAAAACACACGGCCAAGGCAACAAAGGAGTGGCTCAAGAAGAAGCACATTAAGGTCCTGGAGTGGCCTAGCCAGTCTCCAGACCTTAATCCCATAGAAAATCTGTGGAGGGAGCTGATGGTTTGAGTTGCCAAACGTCAGCCTCGAAACCTTAATGACTTGGAGAAGATCTGCACAGAGGAGTGGAACAAAATCCCTCCTGAGATGTGTGCAAACCTGCTGGCCAACTACAAGAAACGTCTGACCTCTGATTGCCAACAAGGGTTTTGCCACTAAGTCATGTTTTGCAGAGGGGTCAAATACTTATTTCCCTCATTAAAATGCAAATCAATTTATAACATTTTTGACATGTGTTTTTCTGGATTTTTTTGTTGTTATTCTGTCTCTCACTGTTCAAATAAACCTACCATTAAAATTATAGACTGATCATGTCTTTGTCAGTGGGCAAACGTACAAAATCAGCAGGGAATTAAATACTTTTTTCCCTCACTGTATGTAGATGTAGGGGTCAAAATTATTGACACCCCTAAAGATTATTTCTAAATAAAATAGTAAAAAGTTTAGTATTTGGTCACATATTCCTAGCATGCAATGATTACATTAAGCTTGTGACTCATTTGCTGTTTGTTTTGGTTGTGTTTCAGATTATTTTGTTCCCAATAGAAATTAATGGTAAATAATGTATTTTGTCATTTTGGATTCACTTTTATTATAAATAGGAACGGAATATTTTTCTAAACACTTCTACATGAATGTGAATGCTACCATGATTACAGAAAATCCTGAATGAATTGTGAATAATGATGAGTGAGAAAGTTAGAGGGTCAAAGGTCATACCCCCAAGACATAATCTTGATTATTGTCCAGTCGTGTGGTCCAGTGCTGCAAGGAAAGACCTAGTTAAGCTGCAGCTGGCCCAGAACAGAGCGGCACGTCTTGCTCTTCATTGTAACCAGAGGGCTGATATAAATACTATGCAAGAGCCAGTCTCTCTTGGCTAAAAGTTGAGGAGAGACTGACTGCATCAGTTTTTCTTTTTATAAGAAACATTAATTGTTTGCATAGTCAACTTACACACAGCTCTGACACACACACTTACCCCACCAGACATGCCACCAGGGGTCTTTTCACAGTCCCTAAATCCAGAACAAATTCAAGAAAGCGTACAGTATTATATAGAGCCATTATTGCATTGAACTCCATTACATCTCATATTGCTCAAATGAACAGCAAACCTGGTTTCAAAAAACAGATAAAGCAACAACTCACAGCACAAGGCCTCTCCCCTATTTGACCTAGATAGTTTGTGTGTATGTATTGATATGAAGGCTACGTGTGCCTTAAAAAAAAAAAAAAATGTAGTTCTGTCCTTGAGCTGTTCTTGTCTGATAATGTTCTGTATTATGTCATGTTTTGTGTGAACCCCAGGAAGAGTAGCTGCTGCTTTTGCAACAGCTAATAGGGATCCTAATAAAATACCAAATACCAAATGCTAACCTCTCACCATAACCAATAACAGGGGAGGTTAGCATTTCTTAGGGGTATGATCTTTGACCATATGTAACATTTATCAATAAAAGTGACTCAAAAATGACCAATACATTATTTACCATGCATTTTATATTGGACACAAAATAATCTGAAACGCAACCTAAATTAACTGCAAATGTATCCAACCAACAAGTTTGTAGAGCCACAAACTTGATGTAGTCAGTGAGTAAGATTACATGCACACAATAATGTGATTATTGTGGACAGTCAGATTAATATAATAGTTTGTTTAAAATGTTTAAATGCTTTGCTAGAAGAATGATTTCCCTAATAATGCTGTTTCCATGGACACATCTGAAATCATGCTACCTGATGGTACTTTGATAAATGCAGGAAATCGTCAATCAAAATAAACGTTCTACCACAGCGACCATGTTATTTTTGGGAAGTATATTTTATTCTTAGTTCGGACATATAACGTTTGTATGTGAAAACTATTTCTAAAGCGCATACACTGTTGTTCTGAACTCACTTCACTCGTGCTAAAGAGGGAGGCTTGCGCTACCAGTGCTGGCACAAATACACCGCTGGAACGCCGATTTAAGATGTTTACCTAATAATTTGAAAGATGCTCAGAAAAGCAGGTGTTTTAATCGGCTTACTTCCATTATGACCTTCCACCGATTTTAAGATGAGCAGAGGTAAGGTGTTTACATGACTAATGCCATAATCAGTTTAATATTGAATTATTCCTGTGCATGTAAACGTACTCATTGCATGCTATGAATACAGTGGGGAGAACAAGTATTTGATACACTGCCGATTTTGCAGGTTTTCCTACTTACAAAGCATGTAGAGGTCTGTCATTTTTATCATAGGTACACTTCAACTGTGAGAGACGGAATCTAAAACAAAAATCCAGAAAATCACATTGTATGCTTTTTAAGTAATTAATTTGCATTTTATTGCATTACATAAGTATTTGATCACCTACCAACCAGTAAGAATTCCGGCTCTCACAGACCTGTTAGTTTTTCTTTAAGAAGCCCTCCTGTTCTCCAAATGACAGACCTCTACATGCTTTGTAAGTAGGAAAACCTGCAAAATCTGCAGTGTATCAAATACTTGTTCTCCCCACTGTATGAGACCAAATACTAAACTTTCGACTACTTTATTTATAAGAATCTTTAGGAGTGTCAATAATTTTGACCCCTACCTTTTTGAGGAAAAAAATATTACTTAATAAACAAAATCTCTTTCTCTGGGCGATTGTATTAGTATGAAATAATATAATTTCCCAATTTTTTGGTGCATACTATATAGCTCAGCATTTATTTTATACACTCATTATTGGTCATCTTTTTTAAGGGTGTCAATAATTTTGGACCCCACTGTATGTCCTGAATTCTTGTGCGTATTAACGTGTGTGTGTGTGCGTTAACATCATTTACATTTTAGTCATTTAGCAGACGCTCTTATCCAGAGCGACTTACAGTTAGTGCATACATTATTTTATTGAACCCACAACCCTGGCGTTGCAAACGCCATGCTCTACCAACTGAGCTATATCCCCTGCCGGCCATTCCCTCCCCTACCCTGGACGATGCTGGGCCAATTGCGCGCCGCCCCATGGGTCTCCCGGTCGCGGCCGGCTACGACAGAGCCTGGATTCGAACCAGGATCTCTAGTGGCACAGCTAGCACTGTGATGCAGCGCCTTAGACCACTGCCCCACTCGGGAGTGTGTATATGTGTGTGTGTTAACATGCGTGTGTGTGTCTCCCTCCGTGCAGGCGGTGTTACAGACGTGTGGTCAGTTGGAGTTAGAGGTGCGTCCTCTTTTCCTGGTCCCCGACACCAACGGCTTCATCGATCACCTCACCGGCCTCAAGACACTACTGCAGTCTAGGACTTACATACTGGTGGTGCCCCTCATAGGTAACTAACACACTACATACACACAGGCTTCATCGACCACCTCGACACACTCTCTCTCTCTCTCTCTCTCTCTCTCTCTCTCTCTCTCTCTCTCTCTCCCCCCCTCTCTCTCTAGTCGGAGTGCATGATGGGAGTGAGTCGGGAAGCAGGAGCGATTGTGGGAGCGACTGAAATTTTTTCACTCTATTGGATATCTGTGTTTTCAGGGTGTGTGTATATACAGTGGGGGGAAACAAGTATTTAGTCAGCCACCAATTGTGCAAGTTCTCCCACTTAAAAAGATGAGAGAGGCCTGTAATTTTCATCATAGGTACACGTCAACTATGACAGACAAAATGAGAGAGAAAAAATCCAGAAAATCACATTGTAGGATTTTTTATGAATTTATTTGCAAATGATGGTGGAAAATAAGTATTTGGTCAATAACAAAAGTTTCTCAATACTTTGTTATATACCCTTTGTTGGAAATGACACAGGTCAAACGTTTTCTGTAAGTCTTCACAAGGTTTTCACACACTGTTGCTGGTATTTTGGCCCATTCCTCCATGCAGATCTCCTCTAGAGCAGTGATGTTTTGGGGCTGTCGCTGGGCAACACAGACTTTCAACTCCCTCCAAAGATTTTCTATGGGGTTGAGATCTGGAGACTGGCTAGGCCACTCCAGGACCATGAAATGCTTCTTACGAAGCCACTCCTTCGTTGCTCGGCCGGTGTGTTTGGGATCATTGTCATGCTGAAAGACCCAGCCACGTTTCATCTTCAATGCCCTTGCTGAAGGAAGGAGGTTTTCACTCAAAATCTCACGATACATGGCCCCATTCATTATTTCCTTTACACGGATCAGTCGTCCTGGTCCCTTTGCAGAAAAACAGCCCCAAAGCATTATGTTTCCACCCCCATGCTTCACAGTAGGTATGGTGTTCTTTGGATGCAACTCAGTATTCTTTGTCCTCCAAACACGACGAGTTGAGTTTTTACCAAAAATTTCTATTTTGGTTTCATCTGACCATATGACATTCTCCCAATCCTCTTCTGGATCATCCAAATGCACTCTAGCAAACTTCAGACGGGCCTGGACATGTACTGGCTTAAGCAGGGGGACACGTCTGGCACTGCAGGATTTGAGTCCCTGGCGGCGTAGTGTGTTACTGATGGTAGGCTTTGTTACTTTGGTCCCAGCTTTCTGCAGGTCATTCACTAGGTCCCCCCGTGTGGTTCTGGGATTTTTGCTCACCGTTCTTGTGATCATTTTGACCCCACGGGGTGAGATCTTGCGTGGAGCCCCAGATCGAGGGAGATTATCAGTGGTCTTGTATGTCTTCCATTTCCTAATAATTGCTCCCACAGTTGATTTCTTCAAACCAAGCTGCTTACCTATTGCAGATTCAGTCTTCCCAGCCTGGTGCAGGTCTACAATTTTGTTTCTGGTGTCCTTTGACAGCTCTTTGGTCTTGGCCATAGTGGAGTTTGGAGTGTGACTGTTTGAGGTTGTGGACAGGTGTCTTTTATACTGATAACAAGTTCAAACAGGTGCCATTAATACAGGTAACGAGTGGAGGACAGAGGAGCCTCTTAAAGAAGTTGTTACAGGTCTGTGAGAGCCAGAAATCTTGCTTGTTTGTAGGTGACCAAATACTTATTTTCCACCATAATTTGCAAATAAATTCATAAAAAATCATACAATGTGATTTTCTGGATTTTTTTTCTCAATTTGTCTGTCATAGTTGACGTGTACCTATGATGAAAATTACAGGCCTCTCTCATCTTTTTAAGTGGGAGAACTTGCACAATTGGTGGCTGACTAAATACTTTTTTCCCCCACTGTGTATATATATATATATATATATATATATATATATATATATTAGTTTAGTTGTTTTAAGGTTATCTTGTCTCACTGTCACTAAGCACGTATGGGGTGGTGTGATCGTTGAGGTTGTTTTTTTCGAGGGCTGGTTGCAATGGCCACTCGCGGAGGGTTGTGGTTTGAAAAAGTTAGTCGGCAGCATGAAGTAAAGATTCCTGCTGCGGCAGGGTGTTCCGTGGAAGAACGTAGCTTAGCAGTGGGTGCTATCATTGGGTATGATATAATAAAATCAGCCTTGAGGATGAATAGTGCATATTCTTAGATTCCATTGAAAAGGTGAATGCGATAGTTGAGAGTGGTGTTGTGTTGCGGGAGACACAGACGTCGGTATTTCGTCTTATGAATCCGGCGAAGGAAGTTATACTTTCTAACGTGCCACCATTTGTTAGAGATGAAGTGTAGGAGCGAGAGTTATCTCGTAATGGTCAACTTGTATCTACAATAAAAATGGTTCTTTTTAGATGCAAATCTCCTTTGCTGAAACATGTCGTGTCTCATTGGCGACAAGTGCATCTGATTTTAAAGAAGGATAGTGACGAACTGAATTTAGCGTTCAGTTTTAAGATTGACGGATTTCATTATGTGATCTATGCCTCTACTGAATCAATGAAATGCTTTGGCTGTGGAAGAGAGGGGCATTTGATACGTTATTGTCCCGAGAATGAGCGTGCAGAGCCCGGTAGCAGCTTTAGGCGCTGGTGCAGCTAATGCACCACCGCGAAGGGATGAACATGCTAAGGGTGCAGGGGAAGGGAGAAGGTGGGCAGATGTGGTTGGAAAAGTAGGAAAGGAAAGCAGTGTGGCTACGGGGGCAATTGTGGTAGATCAGAACAAAGAGGGAGGGGAAACCGCCGGTGAGACCGTGACTGGGGTCGCTGAGTCGGTGCTGGAAAATGAAATTAGAGGTCAAGAGGAGATTGAAACAATGGAAAATGAAGCAGCTGTTTTCAAAGTACCGAGGAGTAAGAATTTAAGGGGTGGTGAAGGGTCTAGAGCAGGGGTGTCAAACTCATTTTAGCTCAGGGGCCACATGGAGGAAAATCTATTCCCAAGTGGGCCGGACCGGAAAAATCATGGTGTATATATAACTTAAAAACAACAACTTCAGATTGTTTTCTTTGTTTTAATACGATCAACATACAACATAAAGCTGGAGCCTGAGGACAGTGTGTCCAAAATAGTACAAGCACAACATCACTATTAATCATAAAACACGTCAAGTTTATTTGAAAATTCTAAAGAAAAAGAACACACAAACACACAATGCCTCAGTGATTAACAGAACTGTTTCACAGATCACAGAACTATATCAGGGTGTCATTTCTCAGGCAGAAATGTAGATAAAAAGAATGAAATCCTGTTCCCCAAACAAGTGCAAGAACCACAGAGTCAAGAATAGGTTAAATATACAAATAAAATCAATTAAAAACAATAGCACATCAACATAAAAACATATAAACATAAATCTGAAAGCGTTGCTCAAACTCCCGTAACAGTCCCGTTATTTTATCTTTGAACCGCTTCATGTCTGCCACATGTTGGGTCGCGCACACATTTTTCAGACAGGGGAAGTGAGCTGCATCACCACCGGCAAGTTGCGTCTCCCACAATGACAGCTTCAACTTGAAAGAACGTATGCTGTCATAATACTGCGTGACAACTTTGTTGCGCCCTTGCAGCTGTTTGTTCAAGTTATTCAGGTGCTCTGTAACATCCACCATAAATGCAAGGTCCTGCATCCATTCTGCGGAATGAAATTCTAACACTGGTTTGCCCTTTTCTTCCATGAACTGTTCAATTTCTTCTCGTAAATCAAAGAAACGCCTCAGCACAGCACCTCGGCTTAACCATCTTACCTCAGTGTGGTATGGCAGGCCATAGATGTGGTCTTTCTCTCTGAGAAGGCTGTCAAACTGACGGTAATTCAGGCTTCTGGATCGGATGAAATTAACAGTTTGGATGACCACCTTCATGACGTTATCCATCTTTAATGACTTGCAACACAAAGCCTCCTGGTGCAAAATACAGTGAAAAGTCAAAAAATCACGTCCTCCATTTGCAGATTGCACTTTCTCTCTGAACTTTGTCACAACGCCTGCTTTTTTCCCGATCATTGAGGGCGCACCATCTGTAGCCAGGCTGACAGCGCGGGACCAGTCCACTCCGACCCTGTCCAGCGCGCCGACGAGTGCGGTAAAAATATCAGCTGCTGTCGTTGTATCTGTCATCGGCACCAACTCCACAAACTCCTCGTGACGGTCAATGTGTCATCAACTCCGCGGATGAAAATGGCCAGTTGTGCAACATCTGTAATGTCCGTGCTTTCATCAATTGCAACCGAAAACGCAATAAATGACTTTACTTTTTGCTTCAACTGGCTGTCCAAATCCACTGAAAGATCGGAAATCCTGTCTGCAACTGTGTTTCTTGTCAGGCTGATATTTGCAAAAGCCTGCCGCTTTTCAGGGCACACAATCTCCGCTGCCTTCATCATGCATGTTTTTACAAATTCACCCTCACTAAATGGTTTTGAAGCCACTGCGATTTCATTAGCAATGAGGTAGCTAGCTTTCACTGCAGCGTCACTGATGTCTCAGCTGTGAGTAAACACAGACTGCTGTTTCTTCAGACCCGCCAACAGTTCATTCACCTTCTCTCATCTCCGCTGTCCTTGAAAGTTGTCATATTTGTCGGCATGAAGACTCACATAGTGGCGACAAAGGTTATATTCTTTCAGCACTGCAACATGCTCTGAACACACCAAACATACAGCTTTCCCATTCAATTCCGTGAATAAATAGGATGACCATTTTTCTTGGAACACTCTGCACTCTGCGTCCTCTCTTTTTTGACAGAGACATATTGGGGCAATGAGGGTGCCAAAGCACATAATGTTAAAAGTAGAAGCCGTAATAAATATCGCGGGCAAAACAAAGTAGCTCATTGGCTGCACGTGCTTGACCTACTTGCTCTGCCCCGGTATAAACAGTTTGCTTGCTTAACACAATTGCTATTGCGCCATCCAGTGGACGCAATTGGAACAGCAGTTTATTTTATTGAAAAATTGCAGCGCATTTTTATACTTAATTTATTTATTTATTTATTTATTTATTTTTTCCGAAATCATCTCGCGGGCCGGATTAAACCCGTTTGCGGGCCTGATCCGGCCCGCGGGCCGTACGTTTGACACCCCTGGTCTAAAGGTTTGGCGCATAATGAAGGTGTCCAGACGCACTGCAGCGGAGTCAGTGGATTGGCTGCTGGAGGAACCTCTGGTGTATGGGGCAAGACTGGATTGTACAACTGCAGCTGTTCCACATTTCTCCAATATTCTGGTGAAGGGCAAAATCATCACCCTAAAACAGTTAATGGCCATGGCTGGGCCCACCTTAATGGATGGAAGACGGGTGGCTGAACATTTAGGGGTGAGGTCGGAAAGGATTGTCGGACAACTGCTGGGAAGGCTCTGTCAGCAGAAGAGTGGTTTACGCTTAATAGTCACAAGAAGAAAGTACAAGATGAAAACGTCTCATTTCCAAGACTGAGGATTACACCCAATATCCCAGAGTCAGAAAGAAAGGCGTTATTACTGGATTTGAGAGGGTTGGAAGAGGTGGGTTTGGATGAGGTGAATGGGAAATACAGTGGGGAAAAAAGTATTTAGTCAGCCACCAATTGTGCAAGTTCTCCCACTTAAAAAGATGAGAGAGGCCTGTAATTTTCATCATAGGTACACGTCAACTATGACAGACAAATTGAGAAAGAAAATCACATTGTAGGATTTTTTATAAATTTATTTGCAAATTATGGTGGAAAATAAGTATTTGGTCACCTACAAACAAGCAAGATTTCTGGCTCTTACAGACCTGTAACTTCTTCTTTAAGAGGCTCCTCTGTCCTCACTCGTTACCTGTATTAATGGCACCTGTTTGAACTTGTTATCAGTATAAAAGACACCTGTCCACAACCTCAAACAGTCACACTCCAAACTCCACTATGGCCAAGACCAAAGAGCTGTCAAAGGACACCAGAAACAGAATTGTAGACCTGCACCAGGCTGGGAAGACTGAATCTGCAATAGGTAAGCAGCTTGGTTTGAAGAAATCAACTGTGGGAGCAATTATTAGGAAATGGAAGACATACAAGACCACTGATAATCTCCCTCGATCTGGGGCTCCACGCAAGATCTCACCCCGTGGGGTCAAAATGATCACAAGAACGGTGAGCAAAAATCCCAGAACCACACGGGGGGACCTAGTGAATGACCTGCAGAGAGCTGGGACCAAAGTAACAAAGCCTACCATCAGTAACACACTACGCCGCCATGGACTCAAATCCTGCAGTGCCAGACGTGTCCCCCTGCTTAAGCCAGTACATGTCCAGGCCCGTCTGAAGTTTGCTAGAGTGCATTTGGATGATCCAGAAGAGGATTGGGAGAATGTCATATGGTCAGATGAAACCAAAATAGAACTTTTTGGTAAAAACTCAACTCGTCGTGTTTGGAGGACAAATAATGCTGAGTTGCATCCAAAGAACACCATACCTACTGTGAAGCATGGGGGTGGAAACATCATGCTTTGGGGCTGTTTTTCTGCAAAGGGACCAGGACGACTGATCCGTGTAAAGGAAAGAATGAATGGGGCCATGTATCGTGAGATTTTGAGTGAAAACCTCCTTCCATCAGCAAGGGCATTGAAGACTGGCTTCGTAAGAAGCATTTCAAGGTCCTGGAGTGGCCTAGCCAGTCTCCAGATCTCAACCCCATAGAAAATCTTTGGAGGGAGTTGAAAGTCGTGACGTGTACCTATGATGAAAATTACAGGCCTCTCTCATCTTTTTAAGTGGGAGAACCTGCACAATTGGTGGCTGACTAAATACTTTTTTTCCCCACTGTACTTATATAGGGGGTGTGTCAAGGTTTTTAATAAAGATGCATTGAAGAATAGAAAATACTTGGAGGGTAAAACTGGGCATTGGTGACAAGGTAAAGCCAGCATGGAGAGCACTGTACAAGCCACCGTTACAGAAGGGCACTGGTGACATGCAATGGAAGGTTTGCAGTTAATGCTTTTGTTTCTGTTATTAACTCAGATGTTGGAGATAGATGTCCTTTTTATAACATAAGAGAAACAAATTGTCACTGTTTTATAGAGTGTGAGAGGATAAAGCCTCTCTTTGAAATACTGGAGTCTTTGTTCACAGCTGTAGGGGAGATTTTCAATAACACTGTTTTTATTTTGGGGTTTCAATCTAATAAGCAACAGAAAAGAAAATATCAACTGTTACATTTTATTTTGGGGCAAGCTAAGATGTCGATTTTTCTGAGTAGGAAACATAAGATAGAAACGGGATATGGGCAGGATGTAAGATGTGTTTTTAAAGGATTAGTCAAAGCAAGAATAAAAGTGGATTTTGAGTTATTTTCGGCTGTAAAAGATCTCCCATTGTTTGAGGAGAGGTGGGTTTACGAAGGAGCGGTGTGTTTTGTGGAGAAGGGGAAACTATTTTTTGTTGAAGAAATTAGTTGAATGTATATGATTTTTTATTTTATTGTATTTTTTGTTTTAAAAAATAATAATAAATAGGAATGACACATTTGTTGTTTAATTTCTGAAAAGGCACAAAGTGTCATTATTTGTGTTAATTATTAAGTATAAAATAAAGGTTTTATAAAACTCACTCTCTCTCTCCCCCCTCTCTCTCCCCACTCTCTCTCCCTCCCTCTCTCTCCGCCCTCTGCCTCTCTCTCTCTCCCTCCCCCTCTCTCTCTCTCCCTCTTTCTCCCCCTCCCCCCCTCCCCCTCTCTCTCCCCCTCTCTCTCTCTCCCCCCCTCCCCATTCTCTCCCCCTCTCTCTCTCCCCCCTCTCCCTCTCTCTATCTCCCTTCTCCAGTGATAACAGAGTTGGATGGTCTGGCGAAGGGTCAAGAGAGCTGCGGAGGCTCTGGCGGTGTTCGTGGCGGCGGCGGTGGTTCCCGTGGTAACCCTGGCGGTGGGGGAGCGGCCCACGCACGGGCGGTCCAGGAGAAGGCCAAGGTTGCCGTGGCGTTTTTGGAGCGAGGGTTCGAGGCCAGGGAGCCCTGTCTCAGAGCGCTGACCAGCAGAGGAAGTCAACTGGAGTCCATCGCCTTCCGCAGCGAAGACACCTCCGGACAACAGGTGTGTGTGTGGGGAGAGAGAAGGGGTGTGTGTGTGTGTGTGTGTGTGTTTTAAGGTGTGTATAAGCACCCATATCCTCTGTTAAGAGAGCAGTGTTTTACCATCTCTAGTATGTGAATTAGTTTGGAGCAGTCTGACTGCATATCAATGTATTTTCATCCAGTTTTGGGCTGTCGTTGAAAATCAGCTTTAGATTTACCGGTCGCTCCCCGCCCCCTACCTCCCTTTCTCTCTCTCCAGGGGAACAATGATGATGTCATCTTGTCCTGCTGTCTCCACTACTGCAAAGACAAGGCTAAGGACTTCATGCCTGCACAGAGAGGTAGATAAAAACCTTGCACACCACCACACATTTACATCATGCCTGATTTGTCTATACTTTTATATTAACCCCCCTCTTTCCCTCTATCTTCTCCTCCCCCAAACTCCTCTCCCCCCCACTTCTTCTCCACCATCCCCCCCAACCTCTGTTCCCTCCGCTCCTCTCTCTCCCCTCTCTCTCCCCTCCCCTCCCAACCTCTGCACCCCTCCTCTCTCCCCTCCCCACCCAACCTCTGCACCCCTCCTCTCTCTCTCTCTCCCCAACCTCTTCCCCTCCTTACCCCCCTCCCCTCCTCTCCCCAACCTCCTCTCCCCTCCCCAACCTCTACCTCTCTCCACCCCTCCCTCCCCCCCTCCTCTCTACCAGACGGTCCGGTGCGGTTGCGTCGGGAGGTGGTTCTTCTGACAGATGACCGTAACCTGCGGGTCAAAGCCCTGACCAGGAATGTGCCGGTCAGAGACATCCCCTCCTTCCTCACCTGGGCCAAAGTGGGCTGAACCGGGTCACACATTAGACCACGCCCAGAGGACCCAAACAACCAATCAACTGCTGAGAACCGCTGGCCACCTCCCACACCATCGGAGTGGAGGAGGAGCCTAGAAACTAATGCAGAAGAGAAGACTGATGGAGAGAGAGAAGAAAAATGGAAACTAAAAAGCATTTTTTTTTTGTGGATTGAGTTTAATGGGCTGAGAGCTTTTTACCCTCTCGTTGTGATGAGGTGTGTGTGTTAACCACTTAGCTCATGGAGCGAGAGAGAGCGGAGGGAGGGAAGGAGGAGAGGAGAGGAGCAGGGAGAGTTTTAAGAGATGCAGGAAGGCTGGACCAGGAGGAGAGGTAGAAGACAGAAGGAGGAGAGGTAGAAGACAGAAGGAGGAGAGGTAGAAGACAGAAGGAGGAGAGGTAGAAGACAGAAGGAGGAGAGGTGTGTGTTTATTTCTGGTTTCTCCAGTCCAGCCATGCGTTGTGTGTAACTTCTGCAGTGTGTTCCCAAGGCCAGCGGCAGTATTTACCTCTGTGGAGATGACTGAGAGGAAGAGAGACATGGAATAGAGAGGGTTGGGGAGGTTAGGACTGGACGACGGAAGGCCCTAGCCTGACTGAGAAGTCAGGGTCTGTTTGACTGACAGCTGTCTGGAACCCCAGAGCAGCACAGACAGAGAGGCTCTGTAGGGGGGGGGTGGCAGGGGAGGGAGGTTGTAGTGTTGGGGTACCTTCATCAACCCACCCTCCTCCAGGTCCCCGTGACCCCGAGCCACACTCTCAGCCTCTGATGACCCGGAAGTGGTCCGTTTCAGTTCCTGTAAACCCATGAAGTGATTTGCATCTCAGTTGCCAAGCAACAGTGTTGGGCGATGTTGTTGCCCCCAGCAGCTTGTGTTGACTGACAGTCATTCCCAAGGCTTCTGTAAAGGAACAGCTTTAAAGACAAAGAAAAAATACTTTGTATTTTTTAGTATTGTGCTGTTGGTGGGTGTGTGTTGTTTCTGAGTTGGCTGGTGTATCCATTGTGTGTGTGATGTTTATACTCTACAGAAGAGCTTGTCTGGCAAGTTAGTGTTCTCACTCACCTACCCTTTTGGTTTGTTGTTTTTAAACATTAAGAAATTATAATGAGATTGAAAGTTAGTTTTAGTTCATCGTATATTTTGTGTTTGTTTCCCTTTAGTTTTTACCACCACCTATGGGTAACTCATCAGCTCCTTCAGCTTCTATAAATTATATATCTATGTTCATTCTAAGCGCAGAACTCTGTGCTGCTCTGTTTCTTTATGAGTGGCTAAGACCCAGGCTGCGTCCAAAATGATACCCTACGGGCCCTGGTCAAACGTCTATAGGAAACAGGGTGCCAACAGGGTGCCAATAGGGTTCTGTAGCACAACAGTGTGCACATGTAAACAAGCTAGTATGATAAGTGTGTTTACCACAAACGTGCGTGTGTGTGTGTGTGTGTGTGTGTGTCAGAGTACACAACATATGCACTGCGTCAGACAGACAGTCTTTTCACAACCGTAAAACGTCCCACACAATGTAAACAAAGATGACATCTGTGAATGACATACCTGACGTAATATGTTCAGTGAGAATGTGTAATGGTTTATTACGCATGCTGACGTTAAACGTGTTACCAGTTCTAATCTGTTCACCAGACGGCACAAGTTAGTTGGCTTTTATCTGTTTATACCTGTCTATGACAGTAACACGCAGACATACACACAGTTGAGTCATTTCACAAAGCTGTAAACATCAGTCTTGTTAGCCAAGTCTATGAACAACTATAGATAGACTTGGTATAAATGAGTTGAGACTCTCGATCATTTGATCTTTA
Source organism: Coregonus lavaretus (assembly GCF_964263955.1). Classification (NCBI taxonomy): domain Eukaryota; kingdom Metazoa; phylum Chordata; class Actinopteri; order Salmoniformes; family Salmonidae; genus Coregonus; species Coregonus lavaretus. Next base: position 41,015,113 of record NC_140011.1, on the reverse strand, counting down.
CCTTTGTGTGTGTGTGTGTAAACTCAATTTATTCAAGAATATTTGCCGAAACCATAGCTAGTTAACTTGTTGATCCCACTTGTTTAGGAATCTTTGGGTGCGTCCCAATGATCTCTCCTTTCTCCCGAAGTGTGCCCTTTGTGGGAGGGATTGGTGAACGAGTGCACACTTCAGGAGGAAGGAGAGATTCCCGGGACGCCCCCTCTCTCTACTCGTATTATTCTGTTCTGTCTATATGCTGGGGCCGACCGCAGGCCTGCATGTACTATCCTATCACAATGCTTTTTCATTATTTTCCATTAGTTGTTTGAATAAATGATGTTTTGATTCAAATCAGTTTTCTGTTTATTTATTTATGTTTACGTGTGTGTGGTGTACGATGATGGGTTTACATCACGTGTCAAACTCATTCCAAGGAAGGCCAAGTACCTGCGGGGTTTTCACTCCTCCCTTGTACTTGATTGATGAATTAAGGTCACTGATTACGTAAGGAACTCCTCACCTGGTTGTCTAGGTCTTAATTGAAAGGAAAAACTAAAAATCCGCAGACACTCGGCCCTCTGTGGAATGAGTTCGACATCATTGGTGGTTTGTTGTGTCTGGCAACGCATGTCGCGTTAGAATGACCCAACAATTCTGTGTTTTCATTGGCTAGCAATGTATTACCCCCCGCCTCTGGCTGGATTTCATTGAGTCCTCAACATGTCACTGTTTCGTCGACCAGGAAGCAGATATGGAATATGGAAAGAAAATGGCTTCCGCTACATTCTACAGCCACAAAGTCCAAATTGGCTAAATCGTAAAAATTGTTTTGCTTTTTGGTCTTAATTTAAGGTTAGGTTTAGGAATAAGGTTAGCAGTGTGGTTAGTGTTAGGTTTAAAATCACATTTTAAGAAGATAAATTGTAGAAATAGGCGTGGTTTATGACTTTGTGGCTGTGGTAACTAGTGACAACCGAAGTAAATCGATAAGGGGAATAGGACTCATGATGCCAGGTCGGTAGAGGAAGCCCAGACAGTTTGCTTTTGGGTAGGTCGAGTACAGGTTGTAGCATGTCCCTCGAGGAGGGAAGAAAGAGATTTTGACTTGGAAAAGTGGAATATTTTCAGGAGTTGGGTAATTGGTTAAGGGAGGAGGATTGGAGGGAAAGCGAGAAGAGATTGAAAAGACTGAGGGAGGCAGAGGATAGGGTTAAATCTGTTGAAGGGTATGTCGAGGAAAATTGGTGTCAAGTTCAAACAGAGTGAGCCGGACGCCAGTTCGAGTTCTGGAGGTGAAATGAAAGATGGGGAAGGTGTGGTGAGGGGCCCGAGCCTTGCATCGATGGACATGGTTATGATAGAGAAGTTTGGCCCAGTAGGAGTGAGATTTTTGAAGAGGGTGGATCCAGGCCTTTTGGCTGATCCATGGGTGGTTTCAGGTTGGGTGGAAAAGATGGTGGGTGCTGTTGAGTCGGTGAAGGTAACCCGAAGTGGACTTGTGATGTTTGTTTGCGTTTCTTCAGATCAGAGGGAGTAGGTGCTCCGTGCGACGCAACTTAGGGAAAGACATGTATCTTGCTTTACGCTTAGGTACAGGGCACCATTGAAATGAGTGATTTCTGGTATAAGTGTTAAGTGTGGAGGTGGTGCTATTGAAGTTGAAGATTCCTGGTGTTTGTGACGCTCGCCATTTGGTGCGACGCAGACCCGGCGGAGAGCGTGGTGAAACAGAGGTGAAACGCCGTCTGTTCTTTTGAGCTTTGATTGAGTCTTTACATGACAAAGTAACGTTCGGATATATTATGAGTTATGGTGCTAGAGCTTTTGTACCGAATACACTGCGGTGTTACAGGTGTCACGTTTGTGGGCAATGCCGCAGCAGTGTGTAGGAGGCAGATTCCAAGATGTGGGAAGTGTGCAGGAGGACATGGGACAGAGGAATGTGTAGTTTCGGTGGAAAAAGTTGTGTCAACTGTAGGGGTACATGTTGTTGGAGATCGGAAGTGTCCGGTGTGTGAGAGGCAGGGGGGGGGGGGGGTCCTGAGAGGAGTGGTGTGAGTAGTAGAGCTGTATCAGTACAGAGGGATAGGCCAACGAGTGGTATATGCTTCAGTAAGATTGGATTTTTAGCGTTTATAGTAATGGTTATCAACTGTACTGCAGGGATGGAACGTATGTCGCAGAAAACTGAGGTTGTGGTGGCAGCTTCAAATAAGTATTTGGGTGTACGAGATTTGACGTCAGAAGAGTTACAGGGTGTGTTGAATGGTGGTGTCCTAGACAGATTAGATGGAGTATGGTGGTGGGATTTTCATGAGTGTAGGGTTAGATGGTAGGGTAATCTGTGCCACTCGGTCACGTTGTCAACAAAGCAGCATAAAATAAATGTTAGAATTTTCAAACTAGTTTTCATTGGGAAGGCAGATAAAGCGTTAAAAAAATAAAAAGCAATCACTTTTGCATGTGAAAATACAGAATCCTACTCATTACACACGTTCTTAATTATGTCACTTTTATTTTGAGCCGACCCTGACCATCCACTCAAGAAAACATCGTCTCGCGGCTGAATCTAGTTGATGATCCCTGGACTAGGGTCTGATTTTATGGTGCTTTCAAGACAACTGGGAACTCGGAAAATTAACGATTCAAATCGTGATGTCAGTGATCTTCAGGTCGGAATGTCAGCGCTCTAGAAAGATGCCAGAGTCTAATTGGAATGAATGGCAGTAGAGGCATAGGGGATGCATTTCCGGCTTGTGATATCAGAAATTGTGTAATAGAATGATTGTCAACCTAAAACACTGTCATATGATGTAAATATAGTATAGAGGTTTTATATTTGTATTTGTGTGTGTGTGTAAACTCAATTTATTCAAGAATATTTGCCGAAACCATAGCTAGTTAACTTGTTGATCCCACTTGTTTAGGAATCTTTGGGTGCGTCCCAATGATCTCTCCTTTCTCCCGAAGTGTGCCCTTTGTGGGAGGGATTGGTGAACGAGTGCACACTTCAGGAGGAAGGAGAGATTCCCGGGACGCCCCCTCTCTCTACTCGTATTATTCTGTTCTGTCTATATGCTGGGGCCGACCGCAGGCCTGCATGTACTATCCTATCACAATGCTTTTTCATTATTTTCCATTAGTTGTTTGAATAAATGATGTTTTGATTCAAATCAGTTTTCTGTTTATTTATTTATGTTTACGTGTGTGTGGTGTACGATGATGGGTTTACATCACGTGTCAAACTCATTCCAAGGAAGGCCAAGTACCTGCGGGGTTTTCACTCCTCCCTTGTACTTGATTGATGAATTAAGGTCACTGATTACGTAAGGAACTCCTCACCTGGTTGTCTAGGTCTTAATTGAAAGGAAAAACTAAAAATCCGCAGACACTCGGCCCTCTGTGGAATGAGTTCGACATCATTGGTGGTTTGTTGTGTCTGGCAACGCATGTCGCGTTAGAATGACCCAACAATTCTGTGTTTTCATTGGCTAGCAATGTATTACCCCCCGCCTCTGGCTGGATTTCATTGAGTCCTCAACATGTCACTGTTTCGTCGACCAGGAAGCAGATATGGAATATGGAAAGAAAATGGCTTCCGCTACATTCTACAGCCACAAAGTCCAAATTGGCTAAATCGTAAAAATTGTTTTGCTTTTTGGTCTTAATTTAAGGTTAGGTTTAGGAATAAGGTTAGCAGTGTGGTTAGTGTTAGGTTTAAAATCACATTTTAAGAAGATAAATTGTAGAAATAGGCGTGGTTTATGACTTTGTGGCTGTGGTAACTAGTGACAACCGAAGTAAATCGATAAGGGGAATAGGACTCATGATGCCAGGTCGGTAGAGGAAGCCCAGACAGTTTGCTTTTGGGTAGGTCGAGTACAGGTTGTAGCATGTCCCTCGAGGAGGGAAGAAAGAGATTTTGACTTGGAAAAGTGGAATATTTTCAGGAGTTGGGTAATTGGTTAAGGGAGGAGGATTGGAGGGAAAGCGAGAAGAGATTGAAAAGACTGAGGGAGGCAGAGGATAGGGTTAAATCTGTTGAAGGGTATGTCGAGGAAAATTGGTGTCAAGTTCAAACAGAGTGAGCCGGACGCCAGTTCGAGTTCTGGAGGTGAAATGAAAGATGGGGAAGGTGTGGTGAGGAGCCCGAGCCTTGCATCGATGGACATGGTTATGATAGAGAAGTTTGGCCCAGTAGGAGTGAGATTTTTGAAGAGGGTGGATCCAGGCCTTTTGGCTGATCCATGGGTGGTTTCAGGTTGGGTGGAAAAGATGATGGGTGCTGAGGCGGTGAAGGCAACCTGAAGTGGACTTGTGATGTTTGTTTGTGTTTCTTCAGATCAGAGGGAGTAGGTGCTCCGTGCGACGCAACTTAGGGAAAGACATGTATCTTGCTTTACGCTTAGGTACAGGGCACCATTGAAGGGAGTGATTTCTGGTATAAGTGTGGAGGTGGTGCTATTGAAGTTGAAGATTCCTGGTGTTTGTGACGCTCGCCATTTGGTGCGACGCAGACCCGGCGGAGAGCGTGGTGAAACAGAGGTGAAACGCCGTCTGTTCTTTTGAGCTTTGATTGAGTCTTTACCTGACAAAGTAACGTTCGGATATATTATGAGTTATGGTGCTAGAGCTTTTGTACCGAATACACTGCGGTGTTACAGGTGTCACGTTTGTGGGCAATGCCGCAGCAGTGTGTAGGAGGCAGATTCCAAAATGTGGGAAGTGTGCAGGAGGACATGGGACAGAGGAATGTGTAGTTTCGGTGGAAAAAGTTGTGTCAACTGTAGGGGTACATGTTGTTGGAGATCGGAAGTGTCCGGTGTGTGAGAGGCAGGTTGAGGTGGCCGGGGTCAGAGTAGTGCAAAAGGTGTCATATGCTGAGGCAGTGAAGAAAGTAGAGGAAGATGGGTTAGGGGGGGGGGGGGGGGGGGGTCCTGAGAGGAGTGGTGTGGCCAACGAGTGGTATATGCTTCAGTAAGATTGGATTATTAGCGTTTATAGTAATGGTTATCAACTGTACTGCAGGGATGGAACGTATGTCGCAGAAAACTGAGGTTGTGGTGGCAGCTTCAAATAAGTATTTGGGTGTACGAGATTTGACGTCAGAAGAGTTACAGGGTGTGTTGAATGGTGGTGTCCTAAACAGATTAGGTGGAGTATGGTGGTGGGATTTTCATGAGTGTAGGGTTAGATGGTAGGGTTATCTGTGCCACTCTGTCACGTTGTCAACAAAGCAGCATAAAATAAATGTTAGAATTTTCAAACTAGTTTTCATTGGGAAGGCAGATAAAGCGTTAAAAAAATAAAAAGCAATCACTTTTGCATGTGAAAATACAGAATCCTACTCATTACACACGTTCTTAATTATGTCACTTTTATTTTGAGCCGACCCTGACCATCCACTCAAGAAAACATAGTCTCGCGGCTGAATCTAGTTGATGATCCCTTGACTAGGGTCTGATTTTATGGTGCTTTCAAGACAACTGGGAACTCGGAAAATTAACGATTCAAATCATGATGTCAGTGATCTTCAGGTCGGAATGTCAGCGCTCTAGAAAGATGCCAGAGTCTAATTGGAATGAATGGCAGTAGAGGCATAGGGGATGCATTTCCGGCTTGTGATATCAGAAATTGTGTAATAGAATGATTGTCAACCTAAAACACTGTCATATGATGTAAATATAGTATAGAGGTTTTATATTTTGATTTCCTGTAGAAATATATCTGTAGAAATATATCTAAGTCTCAATGTCTCAATTTGTTTTTTTCTTGGAAATCTGTGAGTGATCTTATATGATACAATATCAGTACTTGTTGCATTTACAACTTGTCTAAGTCCTATCATCAACCATAACTCCTAATTCTAGATCTCTTAACAAAAATAGTCCAGATGTGCATTCCAAGAGGCTCCCGTTTTTCGGCGATCATGTTCCCTAGTGAGAATGTCAGTTGGTTTGAATAAATATTCCAAAATGTTGCGGTGAAGCTGGAAAGACCTCCTTTCTGTACGGATTACTGTCTTTTTAGCTGCAATATTCAAACTGGAAATGACTGCTACCTATTTCTTCTCCTTAGCTCCTGGGGGTCTGGAGAGAACTCTCCCTGAAGAGGAGGTTCCCCCTAAACAGCAGCAGCACTGTGAGCAGGAGTGGAGCCCCAGTCTGGGGCAGGAGGACCCAGAGCCCACACCGATTACAGAGGAACAGGAGAAACTCAGGACCAGTCAGGAGGAAGAGCAGCTTCAAAGACTTAGGTCTGCTACCACAGAGGTGATACAGTTGATATTTATTCCTCGCTGTGTGGAAAGTGACTGCGATCAGGACAGCAAAAGGGACTCTCTACCCACCAACACAACTGAACAGGCCCAATCAGAATCAGATGAAGAGCACTACAGAGTATCAGAACCAACCAGTGACTCTCAGTCCCTCTCTGCAGTAAATCCAGACTGTTCTGCAGCGCCAAGTGAAATCATTTTAAGTATTGATGAGGAGGAGAGTGAAGAGCTACCGTCAGGGTCAAAGAGAACCCGGGCAAAGAAAGGACAAAGCTCTCAAGTCTGCACTGAGGCCAAGACAACCAATGAGCAGAAAGCACCATTGAAGTGTCACACAAGCAAGAGACGATACAGTTGCAGTTAACTCTTTAAGGTACTAGCCAGTTTAAAAGTACATCAGAGAATTCACAATAGAGAGAAACCTCCACTTCAGAGATGTCCTTCATGTCCTAAAACCTCTAAGGAGTTTAGAACGACACCAGACACTTCACACAGGGGAGCCATAATACGAGTGTGCTGTGTGTGGTAAAGGATTTGCCTACTTAGACTCTTTAAAAGATCATTTGCAAATTCACACGTGTGAGAAATCATTTAAGTGCCAAGAATGTGGCAAATCCTTCAGATCCAAGACATACTTCAACAAGCATATGATTACTACTCATCCAGGAGTAAAGACATGCAGCTGTCCTGTGTGCAATAAAAGCTTTAAGACTCCAAGCCATTTTAAAACGCATCAGTTCACCCACACAAAGGAAAAACCACACATAGGAGAAATCACAAGTGTTCTGTGTGCACTAAATGCTTTGCTAGCTCAGGTCTTTTAAAAATACAGCAAGTATATCACACGGGTGAGAAACCACATAAGTGCAAAGAATGTGACAAATGCTTCCATCGCAAGGGACATCTGGTTGAGCATACAGTGAGGGGAAAAAAGTATTTGATCCCCTGCTGATTTTGTACGTTTGCCCACTGACAAAGAAATGATCAGTCTATAATTTTAATGGTAGGTTTATTTGAACAGTGAGACAGAATAACAACAACAAAAATACAGAAAAACGCATGTCAAAAATGTTATAAATTGATTTGCATTTTAATGAGGGAAATAAGTATTTGACCCCCTCTCAATCAGAAAGATTTCTGGCTCCCAGGTGTCTTTTATACAGGTAACGAGCTGAGATTAGGAGCACACTCTTAAAGGGAGTGCTCCTAATCTCAGTTTGTTACCTGTATAAAAGACACCTGTCCACAGAAGCAATCAATCAATCAGATTCCAAACTCTCCACCATGGCCAAGACCAAAGAGCTCTCCAAGGATGTCAGGGACAAGATTGTAGACCTACACAAGGCTGGAATGGGCTACAAGACCCTTGCCAAGCAGCTTGGTGAGAAGGTGACAACAGTTGGTGCGATTATTCGCAAATGGAAGAAACACAAAAGAACTGTCAATCTCCCTCGGCCTGGGGCTCCATGCAAGATCTCACCTCGTGGAGTTGCAATGATCATGAGAACGGTGAGGAATCAGCCCAGAACTACACGGGAGGATCTTGTCAATGATCTCAAGGCAGCTGGGACCATAGTCACCAAGAAAACAATTGGTAACACATTACACCGTGAAGGACTGAAATCCTGCAGCGCCCACAAGGTCCCCCTGCTCAAGAAAGCACATATACAGGCCCGTCTGAAGTTTGCCAATGAACATCTGAATGATTCAGAGGAGAACTGGGTGAAAGTGTTGTGGTCAGATGAGATCAAAATCGAACTCTTTGGCATCAACTCAACTCGCCATGTTTGGAGGAGGAGGAATGCTGCCTATGATCCCAAGAACACCATCCCCACCGTCAAACATGGAGGTGGAAACAGAAGCCAGGGCATTGAAAATGGGTTGTGGATGGGTATTCCATTATGGCAATGACCCAAAACACACAGCCAATGCAACAAAGGAGTGGCTCAAGAAGAAGCACATTAAGGTACTGGAGTGGCCTAGCCAGTCTCCAGACCTTAATCCCATAGAAAATATGTGGAGGGAGCTGAAGGATCGAGTTGCCAAACGTCAGCCTCGAAACCTTAATGACTTGGAGAAGATCTGCAAAGAGGAGTGGAACAAAATCCCTCCTGAGATGTGTGCAAACCTGGTGGCCAACTACAAGAAACGTCTGACCTCTGTGATTGCCAACAAGGGTTTTGCCACCAAGTACTAAGTAATGTTTTGCAGAGGGGTCAAATACTTATTTCCCTCATTAAAATGCAAATCAATTTATAACATTTTTGACATGCGTTTTATCTGGATTTGTTTTTGTTATTCTGTCTCTCACTGTTCAAATAAACCTACCATTAAAATTATAGACTGATCATGTCTTTGTCAGTGGGCAAACGTACAAAATCAGCAGGGGATCAAATACTATTTTCCCTCACTGTTTGAGGACTCACATGGGAGAGAAACCATTTAAGTGTAACGTTTGCAGCAAAAGCTTCACTCTGAGTGGACACCTGACAGAGCATATGAGGACTCACACAGGGGAGAAATCATGTAAGTGCCCTGTATGTGAGAAAGGCTTTACATCGTTAAGTCTTCTAAAACGCCACCAGCGAATCCACACTGCAGAGAAACCATACAAGTGTTCTGTATGTGAAAAATGCTTCACATCAAGTTATCTCAAACTCCACCAGCGAACCTACACAAGGGAGAAAGCATTTAAGTTTGTTGTATGTGAAAAAGGCTATACATCATAAAGTATTCTAAAACGCCACCAGCAGGTTCACTGTGACGAGAAGCCAGAAGAAAAACAATCAGAGAAAGCGTTGTATTTTTGCAGCGATTGTGGCAAAAGCTTCTGAACAATGAGTTTCCTGAGAGTGTATATGAAGACTCACACACAGAGAGAGATCTGCATAAGTGTCCTGTTTGAGGCCTCCCGAGTGGCGCAGCGGTCTAAGGCACTGCATCGCAGTGCTTGAGGCGTCACTACAGACCCGGGTCTTCCGGTCGCAGCCGGCGGTGACCGGGAGACCCATGAGGTAGCCCACAATTGGCTCAGCGTCGTCCGGGTTAGGGGAGGGTTTGGCCGGCCGGGACGTCCTTGTCCCATCGCGCTCTAGCGACTCGTTGTGGCGGGCCGGGCGCATGCACGTTGACTTCGGTAACCAGTTGTACAGTGTTTCCTCCGACACATTGGCTGGCTTCCAGGTTAAGCGAGCAGTGTGTCAAGAAGCAGTGCGCCTTGGCAGGGTCGTGTTTTGGAGGACGCATGGCTCTCGACCTTCGCCTCGCCCAAGTCCGTACGGGAGTTGCAGCGATGGGACAAGACTGTAACTACCAATTGGAAGAAAAAAAATGTTGGTCCTTTTTGTGGAAAAGGCTGTACATCATTGAGTTATCTCAAAGACCACCCGGGAATTCACACTGGGAGAAATCATATGTGCACTGCTTGCGGCAAAAGCTTCACTTGAAAGCAAGTCCTGACAGAACACATGAAGACTCACGCAGGAGAAAAATCACTTCAGTGTAACGTTTGTAGCAAAAGCTTCAGTCAGAGCGGATACCTGTCACGTCATATGATGACACACACAGGGGAGAAATCCCAGAAACCATTTAAGTGTTCTGTATGTGGACAACGCTGGATATCATTAAGTATTCTAAAAAGCCACCAGCGAATTCACACCGGAGTGAAACCATGCCAGTGCAACGTTTGCAGCAGAAGCTTCACTCAGAGCACAGTCCTGACGCAACATATGCAGACGCACACGGGGGAGAAATCATATAAGTGTTCTATATGTGAAAAATGCTTTACAACATTAGGTGATCTGACACGCCACAAGCGATTTCACACAGGAGAGAAATCGTATCGCTGCAACGGTTGTGACAAGTGCTTCAATCAGAGTAGTTCCCCTAAATCACACATTAAGAATGTTCACAAGAGAGAGAACACATAACAGTGTCCAATGTGTCAGTCAGAAGATGGAAAGGCTTATTCTAACTGACACCTGGAAGAGAACAACACACCATGGATTTTGGGCACTGGTCAGCCAGGCTACTAGGCCACAATTTTAACTAGCCAAGGTCCAAAATCTGTGCCATGCGATATTTGAAAAGATGTTGCTTATTTTGAAGAGAGCAGTCTGTGGATTTGTAAGCAGCAGGAGTCCATACTGATTAATGATAGAAGACAGTTCAAATATCCTGTTTCATTCTATCTTCATTTAAAGGAAGGTTTAGTTATTGTTAAAGGACAATGCTCATTGTTCACAAAAATGTCTGAATAAAATGGTTGTTGAATGATTGTAATTTTGAATAAACTTTATTTTGTTTTTATTTTACATGGCTGTCTAACAGCAGGGCTGGTATTCATAAAGCCTCTCATGGTGAATTTGCACCCGACACCAGTGTGTCACCAGTGTTTATGTTAATGTGAGCTCTAGTGTTATTTTGTTTACATCAGATGTGTGACAATACAGACTTGGGGCAAGCAGAATCAACAACCTCTGCAACCTCATGACAACTGCTTTGTGAGAAGGTGTTAACCGTGAAAGGTGTTAACTTATGTTCACAGTCAGCCATTGTTATTTAAAGGCCGGCTGAAAAAGTATAAGTGGCCTGTCCTTGGACCACGGAGGCCCAGCGAAACACTGGAGCCGGACTATGGAGTGGAAACACAAAAGTCTGAGCCTTTCTTTGTAAAACACCGGGGTAAGTCTTAGGTGGAAATGCAGCTTCAGAGTGCTGAGTGCTGATCTAGGATCAGGGTTCCCCCGTCCATGTAATCTTACTCATTATGATGATCTAGGTAAAACTGATCCTAGATCAGTACTCCTACTTTGTGACTACGATAATAATACAGGCCCAGGAGCGAGGACCCGTTAACACAAAGGGAGTTATTATATACAGTGCATTCGGAAAGTATTCACACCCCATTACTTTTTCCAAATGTTGTTACGTTACAGCCTTATTCTAAAATTGATGAAATAATTCCCCCCCCCCTCATCAATCTACGCACAACACCCCATAATGACAAAGAAAAACAGGTTTTTAGAAATGTTTGCACATTTATTAAAAATAGAAAACGGAAATATCACAGCTACGTAAGTATTCAGACCCTTTACTCAGTACTTTGTTGAAGCACCTTTGGCAGCGATTACAGCCTCAAGTCTTCTTGGGTACGACGCTACAAGCTTGGCACACCTGTATTTGGGGAGTTTCTCCCATTCTTCTCTGCAGATCCTCTCAAGCTCTGTCAAATTGGATGGGGAGCGTCACTGCACAACTATTTTCAGGTCTCTCCAGAGATGTTCGATCGGGTTCAAGTCCGGGCTCTGGCTGGGCCACTCAAGGACATTCAGAGACTTGTCCCGCAGCCGCTCCTGCGTGGTCTTGGCTGTGTGCTTAGAGTTGTTGTCCTGTTGGAAGTTGAACCTTCTCCCCAGTCTGAGGTCCTGGGCGCTCTGGAGCAGTTTTCATCAAGGATCTCTCTGTACTTTGCTCCGTTCATCTTTCCCTCGATCCTGACTAGTCTCCCAGTCCCTGCCGCTGAAAAACATCCCCACAGCATGATGCTGCCACCACCATGCTTCACCTTTAGCGATGGTGCCAGGTTTCCTCCAGACGTGATGCTTGGCATTCTGGCCAAAGTATTCAGTCTTGGTTTCATCAGACCAGAGAATCTTGTTTCTCATGGTCTGCGTGTCCTTCAGGTGCCTTTTGGCAAACTCCAAGTGAGCTGTCATGTGCCTTTTACTGAGGAGTGGCTTCTGTCTGGCCACTCTACCATAAAGGCCTGATTGGCGGAGTGCTGCAGAGATGGTTGTCCTTCTGGAAGGTTCTCTCATCTCCACAGAGGAACTCTAGAGCTCTGTCAGAGTGACCATCGGGTTCTTGGTCACCTCCCTGACCAAGGCCCTTCTTTCCCGATTGCTCAGTTTGGCCAGACAGCCAGCTATAGTCTAGGTGGTTCCAAACTTCTTCCATTTAAGAATGATGGAGACCACAGTGTTCTTGGGGACCTTCAATGCTGCAGACATTTTTTGGTACCCTTCCCCAGATCTGTGATTTGACACAATCCTGTCTCTGAGCTCTAAGGACAATTCCTTCGACCTCATGGCTTGGTTTTTGCTCTGACATGCACTTTCAACTGTGGGACCTTATATAGACAGGTGTGTGCTTTTCCAAATCATGTCCAATCAATTGAATTTACCACAGGTAGACTCCAATCAAGTTGTAGAAACATCTCAAGGATGATCAATGCAAACAGGATGCACCTGAGCTCAATTTCGGGTCTCATAGCGAACGGTCTGAATACTTATGTAAATAAGCTATTTCTGTTTTTATTTTATTTTTATAAATTTGCAAACATTTCTAAAAACCTGTTTTCGCTTTGTCTTTATGGGGTATTGTGTGTAGATTGATGAGGATAAAAAATAATTTATTATATTTTAAAATAAATCTGTAATGTAACAAAATTTTGAAAAAGTGAAGGGGTCTGAATACTTTCCGAATGCACTGTAGGTTTATGGTTTCTCAACCGTTGTTGACGTACATACAGTAGGTCTATCAGGTAGAGATGTACTGTACAGTCTCCCAAACCCATTCTCTGTTCAGTGGGGGACTTTCTGTCTGTCATTGGATCCTTACTTTTTTTATTTGATTGAAGCTCAAATCAAATTTGATCGGTTGCATACACATATTTAACAGATGTTATTGCGGGTGTAGAGAAATGCTTGTGTTCCTAGCTCCAACAGTGCTGTAGTATCTAACAATTCACAACAATACACACCAATCTAAAAGGAAAATAATGGCTCCGGTCAAAAATCTGTGCGATGCGATATTTGAAAAGACAAAGGTAAGATCTCAAATGCATACTCCTAGTCCTCTCTCCTCATCTCCTCAAAACCCATTGGATGAGAAAGCCAGAGGTTCCTCCTCTCTGACCTTCTCCTCTAATGGGTTTTTGAGAAGGAGAGGACAGGAGGAGTATGCAATTGAGATCTTCCCCGGGTTTCTCTAGCAGACAGGCTAGTTTGTATGGAGCGAGATAACTGCCAAAAGGTTGAACGTACATATCGTTAGGATTTTAAGAAAATCCATACATAATTTGCTATGCTAGTAAGAAAAGCCATGCGTGAAACATCAAACGTAATCCTGACATTTCATCTGTGAACATACAAACACCATGTTACGATTATGGACCAACATTTCAGCCTTGAACAAATATTGCGTTGCAATTCTGACGTACAATAATACCTTTCAGAGTTTTGGCAGTTTCATCTCATCAACAAAACAAAAGTTCACCGAAAGGCCTGTGAGGAGTGCTACGAGAACAAGCATAACACAGTATAAAGAACGGAAGTCAGGGAAACCGGAAATAGTTATCCTGCAAGTTTTCAAGTTAAAAGTCTCCATTCTTTATTACTCCTTAGTTGAGTTTACTTCACATTTAGGTAGCTAATGTAATGGATTTGTTTGCCAGCGCAATTCTAGATATCACTAGCTGTATTATGCCTACAACAGTGAAGTTTCAGTCCGCTAGGTGTATCTCTACAGCATATGCATATCTCTGGGTGACGTGGACATCCCAATGCATGCACCTTATCAAAATATGACTGATTCAATATTGCACCATCCCATTCTCTGGGCTCTGTCTGCAAATATAACCAGTAGTATCTACCAGGAATAATGAAACATATAATAATAATAGATGTTTGGTGAATCTATGAATTATGTACAACCACTGGAGTCTTTGCCACTCCAAAAAAAAAAATATATATATTTTGATATTGATTTCTTCACTCAAAATCTTGCCAAAGCAATATTCTGTAGGAGGGGTTAATATTAATTTCTAATAATTTTACATGATTTATATGAATCAGGTAATGAACATATGGACTTTGAAAGTAACAAGGGGGAGGTTAAACGTATGCTAAGTCTGGCGTAAGCTTATTCCCACACTTTACAATAACTCTGTTGCAGTGGTCTTAGGTAGTCTCCGCATAGGCTATGCCCTCCTTCGCGACACCGCTGCCCAGTTGAAGAGCTTGTGATCTCCATGCAGCACCACAGCACCATGCGCCTTCGGAAAAGCATCCCTCAGCTTCAGATGTCCTTCTGGAGGCATGCAGCCATAGAGTCATTATACCCTAATGTAGGCCTATTTGCCTACTAGCCAGTGCAGAGCTCCATAAATTGGGCACATTTTCTACTAGCCCGATATGAAAAGTACTAGCCTCAGGCTAGCTTGATTTCCATCCCTGTATTCTACTATGACGTTGGGGACTACTATTTTGAACATTTCCGAAATTCCGTGACCCGGAAGTACATTTTAGATTTTGCTGAGGAGATCTATGTGAGGCCAGCAAGAATAAGCGACACCTAGCAAGAATAAGGCCAAAGCCAGTTTGGCCTTATCATTAGGAGTCAATAGTATGGAGCGAGATAGCTGCCAAAAGGTTGAACGTACATATCGTTAGGATCGTAAGAAAATCCATACGTAAATTGTTAAGATGTAAGAAAGGCCATGCGTGAAACTTGAAACGTAAACGTTAAATTAGATCTGTAAACGTACATACTCTATGTTACGACTATGAATGAACATTTACATGTTCAATTCATACTTTACGTCTCCCTTTACTCCGGTTACAGATCTTTTTTATATGTACATCCTTTGTCATTAATGTGGCATCTGCAAAGGACATGAACCGAACATAGCTAGTCGAAGTTAGCTAGTCAATCAAGCAACTCCAGCCCAGACATTAGAGTTGCTTTGCAGCTTCCAGTTTCATTTCCAAAATAAAAGTCTAGAAATTGTTTTAGAACTGCATTCAATAACGATGTTATACCAGTACATGGCGTAGTATAGGTTTGGGCCTTCAGCAAATGACTTGTGTGAGAACGATAAAGACACAGAAGAACCTTGTCTAGAATAACCGCCTGAGCTGCAACATAGAAAGTAAATATGATTTAGGCCCATTGCGCTCTCTAAATATGCCATGCTGTTGTGTGTTACTTAATGGCCATATAATTGCATAATTTATTTTTATAGCTGCGTGGGGCTACTGTGGTGATCATGTAACCTAATGAATCACACTTTTTCCAGTATTTGGGAGCACTGACTGTAAGCCTTATATTAGGCATTTTGACTGTTGTATTAGTAAATTCCACTCTGTATGAAGGCTTGTTATAGCCATTTGCGTTGCACAACCCCATCACGCAGAGGCTATATCCAGTATCAATAAATAAGACAAAACTAAATATTGATTAAGTCTTGGCTATAACCTGTCCTGAACGAAATAGCCAAGTGGTCCCAAATGGTCAAGACTATATATATAGCCTATTCTTACTGCCAGATCTGTTTTCCCTATCAGCCACTGCACCTGCTCCTTCAACTATTTTGTTTAAAATGTATTTAGAGGCCTGTAAACTAGGGTCTGTTTTTAAGGGGAGCCTTATAATAAAAAACAGTTATAAAACTCAAATAGAGTTCTAAAATTATTCCGCAAGACGCCAGTACCCAAAATGATAGCCTAAATTGCAATGCCTACAAGTTGAAGGCCTATTCTTTTATTTGGATAGGCCTAAATTAAACGTTGAATTATTAATGTGATAGGCTAAAGACATTTGGAGAATTTAGATAATTTTGAATACACACATGGATTTAAAAAAACAAATGGATAAGACTCTTCTATTCTCTTTGATTGAGTTCCTATTGCAACTCAGACAAATGACTAAATGGATGACATACTGACTGACTGAACTGAATGAAGGATGAATTAAATGTTAAAATATGTTGAAATTACGAGTTGTACGCATCATGCATGCTCTGCATTTTTATTTGGCTAGTAGGCAAATAGGCCTACATTAGGGTATAATGACTCTATGGCTGCATGCCTCCAGAAGGACATCTGAAGCTGAGGGATGCTTTTCCGAAGGCGCATGGTGCTGTGGTGCTGCATGGAGATCACAAGCTCTTCAACTGGGCAGCGGTGTTGCGATGGAGGGAATAGCCTATACGGAGACTACCTAAGACCACTGCAACAGAGTTATTTTAAAGTGTGGGAATAATCTCATGCCTATGTTTAACCTCTCCCTTGTTCATTTCAAAGTCCATATGCCCATGCTGTAGAGATACACCTAGCGGACTGAAACTTCATTGTTGTAGGCATAATACAGCTAGTGCTATCTAGACTTTTGCTGGCAAACAAATCCATTACATTAGCTACCTAAATGTGAAGTAAACTCAACTGAGGAGTAATAAAGAATGGAGACTGTTAACTTTAAAACGTGCACAATACCTCATTCTGGTTTCCCTGACTTCCGTTTTTTTTTTTATACTGTGTTATGCTTGTTCATGTAGCACTCATCACAGGCCTTTTGGTGTACCTTTTTCTTGTTGATGAGATGAAACTGCCAAAACTCTGAAAGGTGTTATTGTACGTCAGAATTGCAACATAAGATTTGTTCAAGCCGAAAATGTTGGCCCGTAATCGTAACATGGTGTTTGTATGTTCACAGATTAATTGTAATGTTTTCGTTTCATGTTTCACGCATGGCTTTTCTTAAGATCATAACAATTTACATATGGATTTTCTTACCATCCTAACAGTACCTACATTCAACATTTTGGCAGGTATCTCGCTCCATACAATAGGCTGTGTCTAGACTTGACAGTTCATGCAGCTTTAGTATTCTGATCATAGAGTTCTGATCATGGAATTCCGAACGCGTATTTCCACCAAAGTTATAATGAAAAGGTGCCTCTCGGTCCCAAAACACATGTTTTCTGGAGACTTGTGGGAGGAGTGCTGATGACGTCACCCACTGTATGCGCTTTTGGTAGCCTGGTCACCTCCAGACCGAGGCAAAATCATCACACAATGCATCCCTGACCACCTCCTGAAGTGGTCAGCCAGATCTGAACACAAAGTGACTTTTGTGCGTCTTTTCAATGCTATCTTCGTATTTTGATAGCAGACGTTGCATGTATATGTCAAGTGTAGACACGACATGTCATAGGGATTACCTATGCACATGTATTTGTGTAAATAAAACCTATCTAATATGCAAATATTTCGATTTAAGCGGATTTCCCAATCTTTAAGGGCCACAATAATAGCAATGACGATCCTGGGGGTGTGAACTCTGTGGATTTGGTAAGTAGAAGTGATCCTGAGTACCCCCCTTTTACTGCAACACAACATACAGGCAATTATGTATGCTGCAATAAATGATAGGAGTAAAATGATGTTTTTTGCGAGTACCCACGCAAAAAACATTGCTGACCACTTAGGCTTAAAAAAACACACATTAATAATAACATCTTATAGAAATACTTTAAATTATTCTTTGTATGATAAGTAGTATAACATTTCGATAATTGTGCACATTCTCCATCATTTTCTCCATAATTATTAATTTGCAAAGTATACAGGACAGGACTCTTATTCTGAACGATTCCACAAATTCATGACCCGGAAGTATTTAGTTATTCTTGCGTATCTCATAGCGGTGATGGTGCTCAAGTTGCATGTTTTCAGCACGAAGTGTGGGTCTAATAGGAATATGTAGTTTGAGCGTCTGGAGTTTGATCTGTCCTTAAAATGTCCAAACTACAGGTGTTGGGTGTGTTTATTACCGAGCGGCTAACAGCAGCGGCTATGGAGATATTTGGTTCGGCGGAGAAGACGTTAGAAGAGTACCAGGAGCGGCTAACAACAGCGGCAGTGGATATATTTGTTGTGGTAGAAAAGACAGTAGCAGAGGTTCAGGGAGAGAACGACCGTCTACGGGGGCTTCTTCTGGATCATTTAGGAGCAGGTTTGTAGCGACCATTTACACCAAGCAATCGGTTAACAACATATTGTGTTTGCTGAATCACTAGCCGTGGACGTATCGTATTCACTACTAGGTTCAGGTAACTAAAACTGTTTCAACTTGAAGTTTAGTAGCTAACTACCTAGCCTGCCTGACGCAACTCACGTGGTAACAAAGATCCTATCTGCTACATTAATGGCACCTATAGTACACAGATAGAACAAGGAGTTAGCTAGTTATAAAAATATGTATCAAAGGTAATTCTCCGGTAAAAAAAACAACAACAACTTCAGTCTTCTAAACTAATCTAAAGCTGTTTTTAAGGCCATTTTTCTATCGCCTACACTTGATGCTAGCCAGCTAATGTTTGAAAAACAAACTAACTCAATATTATAGCTAAAAAAGCTTAGCTTGCTGCCAAAGAGCTTGCTAAGACGAGGTATAGTGCCTTGCAAAAGTATTCATCCCCCTTGGCGTTTTTCCTATTTTGTTGCATTACAACCTGTAATTTAAATTGATTTTTATTTGGATTTCATGTAATGGACAAACACAAATTAGTCCAAATTGGTGAAATGAAATGAAAATAATAACTTATTTCAAAAATTCTAAAAAATGAATAACGGAAAAGTGGTGCATGCATATGTATTCACCCCCTTTGCTATGAAGCCCCTAAATAACATCTGGTGCAACCAATTACCTTCAGAAGTCACATGATTAGTTAAAGTCCACCTGTGTGCAATCTAAATGTCACATGATGTCAGTATAAATACACCTGCTCTGAAAGGCCCCAGAGTCTGCAACACCACTAAGCAAGCGGCACCACCAAGCAAGCGGCACCACCAACGAAGCGGCACCATGAAGTCCAAGGAGCTCTCCAAACAGGTCAGGGACAAAGTTATGGAGAAGTACAGATTAGGGTTGGGTTATAAAAAACGATCCAAAACTTTGAACATCCCACAGAGCACCATTTTAAATCCATTATTAAAAAATTGAAAGAATATGGCACCACAACAAACCTGCCAAGAGGGGGCCGCCCACCAAAACTCACGGACCAGGCAAGGAGGGCATTACTCAGAGAGGCAACAAAGACACCAAATATAACCGTGAAGGAGCTGCAAAGCTCCACAGCGGAGATTGGAGTATCTGTCCATAGGACCACTTTAAGCCGTACACTCCACAGAGCTGGGATTTACGGAAGAGTGGCCAGAAAAAAGCCATGGTTTAAAGAAAAAAATAAGCAAACATGTTTGGTGTTCGCAAAAATCCATGTGGGAGACTCCCTCAAACATATGGAAGAATGTACTCTGGTCAGATGAGACTAAAATTGAGCTTTTTGGCCATCAAGGAAAACACTATGTCTGGCGCAAACCCATCACCTCGAGAACACCATCCCCACAGTGAAGCATGGTGGTGGCAGCATCATGCTGTGGGGATGTTTTTCATTGGTAGGGACTGGGAAACTGGTCAGAACTGAAGGAATGATGGATGGCGCTAAATACAGGGAAATTCTTGAGGGAAACCTGTTTCAGTCTACCAGAGATTTGAGACTGGGACGGAGGTTCACCTTCCAGCAGGACAATGACCCTAAGCATACTGCTAAAGCAACACTCGAGTGGTTTAAGGGGAAACATTTAAATGTCTTGGAATGGCCTAGTCAAAGCCCATACCTCAATCCAATTGAGAATCTGTGGTATGACTTAAAGATTGCTGTACACCAGCAGAACCCATCCAACTTGAAAGAGCTGGAGCAGTTTTGCCTTGAAGAATGGACAAAAATCCCAGTGGCTAGATGTGCCAATATTATAGAGACATACCCCAAGAGACTTGCAGCTGTAATTGCTGCAAAAGGTGGCTCTACAACGTATTGACTTTTGGGGGGGTGAATAGATATGCACGCTCAAGTTCTGTTTTTTTGTCTTATTTCTTGAAAAAAAAATATTTTCCGTCTTCAAAGTGGTAGGCATGTTGTGTAAATCAAATGATACAAACCCCCCCCAAAAATCTATTTTAATTCCAGGTTGTAAGGCAACAAAATAGGAAAAATGCCAAGGGGGGTGAATACTTTAGCAAGCCACTGTATATAACATATACAATCAAATACATGTATATGTGTATATATGTGTGTGTGTATGTGTATATATATATGTGTGTGTATATGTGTGTATGTACAGTGGGGAAAACATTTTTTTTTAGTCAGCCACCAATTGTGCGAGTTCTCCCACTTAAAAAGATGAGAGGCCTGTAATTTTCATCATAGGTACACGTCAACTATGACAGACAAAATGAGAAAGAAAATTCCAGAAAATCACATTGTAGGATTTTCTATGAATTTATTTGCAAATTATGGTGGAAAATAAGTATTTGGTCAATAACAAAAGTTTCTCAATACTTTGTTATATACCCTTTGTTGGCAATGACACAGGTCAAACGTTTTCTGTAAGTCTTCACAAGGTTTTCACACACTGTTGCTGGTATTTTGGCCCATTCCTCCATGCAGATCTCCTCTAGAGCAGTGATGTTTTGGGGCTGTCGCTGGGCAACACGGACTTTCAACTCCCTCCAAAGATTTTCTATGGGGTTGAGATCTGGAGACTGGCTAGGCCACTCCAGGACCTTGAAATGCTTCTTACGAAGCCACTCCTTCGTTGCCCGGGCCGTGTGTTTGGGATCATTGTCATGCTGAAAGACCCAGCCACGTTTAATCTTCAATGCCCTTGCTGATGGAAGGAGGTTTTCACTCAAAATCTCACGATACATGGCCCCATTCATTCTTTCCTTTACACGGATCAGTCGACCTGGTCCCTTTGCAGAAAAACACCCCCAAAGCATGATGTTTCCACCCCCATGCTTCACAGTAGGTATGGTGTTCTTTGGATGCAACTCAGCATTCTTTGTCCTCCAAACACGACGAGTTGAGTTTTTACCAAAAAGTTCTATTTTTGGTTTCATCTGACCATATGACATTCTCCCAATCCTCTTCTGGATCATCCAAATGCACTCTAGCAAACTTCAGACGGGCCTGGACATGTACTGGCTTAAGCAGGGGGACACGTCTGGCACTGCAGGATTTGAGTCCCTGACGGCATAGTGTGTTACTGATGGTAGGCTTTGTTACTTTGGTCCCAGCTCTCTGCAGGTCATTCACTAGGTCCCCCCGTGTGGTTCTGGGATTTTTGCTCACAGTTCTTGTGATCATTTTGACCCCACGGGGTGAGATCTTGCGTGGAGCCCCAGATCGAGGGAGATTATCAGTGGTCTTGTATGTCTTCCATTTCCTAATAATTGCTCCCACAGTTGATTTCCTCAAACCAAGCTGCTTACCTATTGCAGATTCAGTCTTCCCAGCCTGGTGCAGGTCTACAATTTTGTTTCTGGTGTCCTTTGACAGCTCTTTGGTCTTGGCCATAGTGGAGTTTGGAGTGTGACTGTTTGATGTTGTGGACAGGTGTCTTTTATACTGATAACAAGTTCAAACAGGTGCCATTAATACAGGTAACAAGTGGAGGACAGAGGAGCCTCTTAAAGAAGAAGTTACAGGTCTGTGAGAGACAGAGATCTTGCTTGTTTGTAGGTGACCAAATACTTATTTTACACCATAATTTGCAAATAAATTCATAAAAAATCCTACAATGTGATTTTCTGGATTTTTTTCTCTCAATTTGTCTGTCATAGTTGACGTGTACCTATGATGAAAATTACAGGCCTTGGTGGCTGACTAAATACTTTTTTTCCCCACTGTATGTATATGTGTATATATATATGTGTGTATATATATATATATATATATATATATATGTGTGTATGTACAGTGAGGGGGAAAAAGTATTTGATCCCCTGCTGATTTTGTACGTTTGCCCACTGACAGACATGATCAGTCTATAATTTTAATGGTAGGTTTATTTGAACAGTGAGAGAGAATAACAACAACAAAAAATCCAGAAAAACGCATGTCAAATGTTATAAATTGATTTGCATTTTAATGAGGGAAATAAGTATGTGACCCCTCTGCAAAACATGACTTAGTACTTGGTGGCAAAACCCTTGTTGGCAATTACAGAGGTCAGACGTTTCTTGTAGTTGGCCACCAGGTTTGCACACATCTCAGGAGGGATGTTGTCCCACTCCTCTTTGCAGATCTTCTCCAAGTCATTATTGTTTCGAGGCTGATGTTTGGCAACTCGAACCTTCAGCTCCCTCCACAGATTTTCTATGGGATTAAGGTCTGGAGACTGGCTAGGCCACTCCAGGACCTTAATGTGCTTCTTCTTGAGCCACTCCTTTGTTGCATTGGCCGTGTGTTTTGGGTCATTGTCATGCTGGAATACCCATCCACGACCCATTTTCAATGCCCTGGCTGAGGGAAGGAGGTTCTCACCCAAGATTTGACGGTACAGTTGTCCTGTCCCCTTAGCAGAAAAACACCTACAAAGCATAATGTTTCCACCTCTATGATTGACGGTGGGGATGGTGTTCTTGGGGTCATAGGTAGCATTCCTCCTCCTCCAAACACGGCGAGTTGAGTTGATGCCAACAAGCTCCATTTTGGTCTCATCTGACCACAACACTTTCACCCAGTTCTCCTCTGAATCATTCGATGTTCATTGGCAAACTTCAGACGGGCATGTATATGTGCTTTCTTGAGCAGGGGGACCTTGCGGGCGCTGCAGGATTTCAGTCCTTCACGGCGTAGTGTGTTACCAATTGTTTTCTTGGTGACTATGGTCCCAGCTGCATTGAGATCATTGACAAGATCCTCCCGTGTAGTTCTGGGCTGATTCCTCACCGTTCTCATGATCATTACAACTCCACGAGGTGAGATCTTGCATGGAGCCCCAGGCCGAGGGAGA
This sequence comes from Coregonus lavaretus, assembly GCF_964263955.1. Classification (NCBI taxonomy): domain Eukaryota; kingdom Metazoa; phylum Chordata; class Actinopteri; order Salmoniformes; family Salmonidae; genus Coregonus; species Coregonus lavaretus. The sequence continues at coordinate 40,992,214 of NC_140011.1, read as the reverse complement.
TTGACAGTTATTTTGTGTTTTCTTCCATTTGCGAATAATCGCACCAACTGTTGTCACCTTCTCACCAAGCTGCTTGGCGATGGTCTTGTAGCCCATTCCAGCCTTGTGTAGGTCTACAATCTTCTCCCTGACATCCTTGGAGAGCTCTTTGGTCTTGGCCATGGTGGAGAGTTTGGAATCTGATTGATTGCTTCTGTGGACAGGCATCTTTTATACAGGTAACAAGCTGAGATTAGGAGCACTCCCTTTAAGTGTGCTCCTAATCTCAGCTCATTACCTGTATAAAAGACACCTGGGAGCCAGAAATCTTTCTGATTGAGAGGGGGTCAAACACTTATTTCCCTCATTAAAATGCAAATCAATTTATAACATTTGACATGCGTTTTTCTGGATTTGTTGTTGTTGTTATTCTCTCTCACTGTTCAAATAAACCTACCATTAAAATTATAGACTGATCATTTCTTTGTCAGTGGGCAAACGTACAAAATCAGCAGGGGATCAAATACACTTTTCCCTCACTGTGTGTGTGTATGTATGTATATGTGTATATATATATACACATACATACATACATACACACACTACCGTTCAAAAGTTTGGGGTCACTTAGAAATGTCCTTGTTTTTGAAAGAAAAGCAATTTCTGTCCATTAACTTAACATCAAAATGATCAGAAATACAGTATAGACATTGTTAATGTTGTAAATGGCTATTGTAGCTGGAAACGGCTGATAAAAAAAATTAGGAAAATCTACATAGGCGTACAGAGGCCCATTATCAGCAACCATCAGTCCTGTGTTCCAGTGGCACGTAGTTTGCTAATCCAAGTTTATCATTTTAAAACGCTAATTGATCATTAGAAAACCCTTTTTCAATTATGTTAGCACAGCTAAAAACTGTTGTGCTGATTTTAAAGAAGCAATAAAACTGGCCTTCTTGAGACTAGTTGAGTATCTGGAGCATCAGCAATTGTGGGTTGGATTACAGAATCAAAATGGCCAGAAACAAATAACTTTCTTCTGAAACTCGTCAGTCTATTCTTGTTTTGAGAAATGAAGGCTATTCCATGCGAGAAATTGCCAAGAAACTGAAGATCTCGTACAACGCTGTGTACTACTCCCTTCACAGAACAGCGCAAACTGGCTCTAACCAGAATAGAAAGAGGAGTGGGTGGCCCCGGTGCACAACTGAGCAAGAGGACAAATACATTAGTGTCTAGTTTGAGAAACAGACGCCTCAAAGGTCCTCAACTGGCAGCTTCATTAAATAGTACCCGCAAAACACCAGTCTCAATGTTAACAATGGACTCCGGGATGCTGACCTTCTAGGCAGAGTTGCAAAGAAAAAGCCATATCTCAGACTGGCCAATAAAAAGAAAAGATTAAGATGGGCAAAAGAACACAGACACTGGACTTTTTCTTTGCAACCTAGGTCAGCATCCAGGAGTCGCCTCTTCACTGTTGACGTTGAGACTGGTGTTTTGCGGGTACTATTTAATGAAGCTGCCAGTTGACGACCTGTGAGGCGTCTGTTTCTCAATTGTAAAATAATAGTGAAGACATCAAAACTATGAAATAACACATATGGAATCATGTGATAACAAAGAAGTGTTAAACAAATCAAAATATATTTTATATTTGAGATTTTTCAAATAGCCACCCTTTGCCTTTATGACAGCTTTGCACACTCTTGGCATTGTCTCAACCAGCTTCACCTGGAATGATTTTCCAACAGTCTTGAAGGAGTTCCCACATATGCTGAGTACTTGTTGACTGCTTTTCCTTCACTCTGCCGTCCGACTCATCCCAAACCATCTCAATTGGGTTGAGGTCGGGGATTGTGGAGGCCAGGTCATCTGATGCAACACTCCATCACTCTCCTTCTTGGTAAAATAGCCTTTACACAGCCTGTAGGTGTGTTGGGTCATTGTCCTGTGGAAAAACAAATGGTAGTCCCACTAAGCCCAAACCAGATGGGATGGCATATCGCTGCAGAATGCTTTGGTAGCCATGCTGGTTAAGTGTGCCTTGAATTCTAAATAAATCACAGACAGTGTCAGGCCAGTAACAGTTCTATCTCAGAAAGTATTGTTTGTGAACAGCCTAAAAAAAAATATGGGAGAACCAACAATTACAAGATAGAATAATTGAATGGAAGTTTAAACGAACCGTATACGTTTCTGGCCTCCACCTGACCAAAGCTTTAGGAAAAACAAATTGTGTGCCGATGGAAAATCCTTGCAAACCAAACAGCCAATAATTTAGGCCTACACTAGGCTACTGTCAATACAATTTGCAGTAAACGTTACTTGTACAAGTTAAACTTCTAAACAGATATTTATATTATTGTGGAAGTGTTTATTCATATCTTTGAATTGCGCAACGGGGATTCCATAAACTCCCACAGCAGCACTTTCGATAAGCTGAAACACAAAATGTATGTTGCCTATAACAAGAATAACCCACACTTGGATAGGCTACACAAGACAAAATAAATAAAGTCAACAATATGTATGAAATTAACCAACTAAATAACAGTGCAAATAAGTTTAAGGCACACAACAGAATATTATAGCCCAGGCTACATTTATTTTGAATAAGACGCATCTGTGAATACAGGCTTTGAAAATTTAAACAAAGGAAAAGTGCAGTGAAGAACCATTCGGAATATTTTTCTTTTCATTATATATTAACCTACCTAAAGGTTTCTGGCAAGGAAAACATGCATGTTCTCCTGTTCTAGCATTAATAGAGTGCGGCGTGGGGTAACAATACGGCCAACTGAAAACGCGTTCAGACGGAACACTTCTTGCACAGTTGCAGAGGTATTTGAGGGCGACGTTGGCCAAGAGCGGAAAGCGACCCTCATTCCCACTCCACCATGCCAGTGGGTCATCATCTCCTCCGATGACATCAGTAGGGAGGATGTGAGCTCTACGCTGGCCTGCTGGTGAGCACAGTGTGACTGTTTGCTTCGCTCTCCCAAGAAGACTTCCTTAGTGAGGTCTTCTATGATGAACATGCGCACTCGATCTCAGTTGAAATAGTCCGAAATCACCATTCAAAGTTATCCGTACCACATATCACCATATGATTAGTTTATATTTATGTATTTATTTGCACACAAGAAAATACAATATTGGTAAGATGATTTCCACATTGTAGTCTAATGATTAGACTTTAATCGGTGGTTTGTGCATGACACAGGCTGCATTACTAGGCAACGCAACGACACGGTCCCCCTGCCCCGGGTAAGAAAATGTAGACCATACAATCGTATATCAACCATGTTTGGACAGGTCCATGTTTGGACAGGTTAATGGGAAAATGTGACATTCCAGACATCTGCCAACCCTAGTGGCTTATGGGCTATGCGTGGAAGCCAGGGGAGGCTAAACGTGTTTGATAATTAACGGTCAATTTCCGTGAGACCGGGAGTTATTTGCTTGACAATCACCAGCTGACAAAATGTCATGACCGTCACAACCCTAGCAGCGCCCAGAGCGAGCCCTAAGCACGGCATAGAGAATTCAGAATGTGAAGTTTATTATTAAGTATTTTTACTCCTCTCTTCCTCTCCAGACCCCCAGGAGCTAACTCTCCCTGAAGAGGAGGTTCCCCCTAAACAGCAGCAGCACTGTGAGCAGGAGTGGAGCCCCAGTCTGGGGCAGGAGGACCCAGAGCCCACACCGATTACAGAGGAACAGGAGAAACTCAGGACCAGTCAGGAGGAAGAGCAGCTTCAAAGACTTAGGTCTGCTACCACAGAGGTCATACAGTTGATATTTATTCCTCCCTGTGTGGAAAGTGACTGCGATCAGGACAGCAAAAGGGACTCTCTACCCACCAACACAACTGAACAGGCCCAATCAGAATCAGATGAAGAGGACTACAGAGCATCAGAACCAACCAGTGACTCTCAGTCCCTCTCTGCAGTAAATCCAGACTGTTCTGCAGCGCCAAGTGAAATCATTGTAAGTATTGATGAGGAGGAGAGTGAAGAACTACCGTCAGGGTCAAAGAGAACCCGGGCAAAGAAAGGACAAAGCTCTCAAGTCTGCACTGAGGCCAAGACAACCAATGAGCAGAAAGCACCATTAAAGTGTCACACAAGCAAGAGACTCTACAAGTGTCCTGTGTGCATTAAACAGTTTAAGGCACCAGTCAGTTTAAAAGTACATCAGAGAATTCACAAAGCAGAGAAACGACACAAATGTCCTTTCTGTTGTGAAAGCTTTAAATCACTAAACGGTCTACAGCGACACAAAAACGTTCACACAGGTGAGAAAAAGGGACCACAGCAGTGTCCTGTGTGCAGTGAATCCTTTCTTTGCACAGCTTCTTTAAAAGATCATCAGCGAATTCACACAGGTGAAAAAAGATATCTGTGCAAAGAATGTGGCAAATCCTTCAGAGTCAAGACTGACTTCGACAAGCATATGAGCACTACTCACCCAGATGCAAAACCATACAGCTGTCCTGTGTGCAATGAATGTTTCAACACACCAGGCACTCTGAAAATACATCAGAAAACTCATGGAGCAAATCCATGTCTCTGTCCTGTGTGCAATAAGTGCTTTAAAAGACCACGCTACCTGAAGGAACACCACCAGAAGTTTCATGGTATTGAGAAACCATACAAGTGTGCAGTGTGCAGTAAAAGTTTTTATAATGTAAGCCATTATAAAGTACATCAGAGAAATCACACGGGGGAGAAACCCTTCAAGTGTCCTGTGTGTATTAAAAGCTTTACTAGCTCAGGTCTTTTAAAAATACATCAGGTAATTCACACAGGTGAGAAGCCACATAAGTGTAAAGAATGTGACAAATGCTTCTACCGCAAGGGGCATCTGGTCAAGCATATGAGGACTCACACAGGGGAGAAACCATATTGTTGCCGAGAATGTCAGAAATGCTTCACTCAAAGGTCATCATTAAAAGACCATATGAGGATTCACACAGGGGAGAAACCATATTGTTGTAATGAATGTGAGAAACGCTTCACTCAAAGGGCAACATTAAAAGTGCATATGAAGATTCACACAGGGGAGAAACCATATCAGTGTAAAGAGTGTGACAAAACTTTCAGTCAAAAACATGAACTGAGAAAGCATATGAGAGTTCACACAGGGGAGAAGTCATACAAGTGCCCTCTTTGTGAAAAATGCTTTAAATCATTGGGTGGGCTGAAACAACACGAGGTGAATCACTCTGGAGAGAAACCGTCATATCTCTGCAGCGATTGTGGCAAAAGCTTCCGAACGATGAGTTACCTGAGGGTGCATATGAAGACTCACACAGAGAAAGAACCAGGGACTCACACAGAGGGAGAACCAGGGATTCACACGGAGAGAGAATTGAGGAGTCACAAAAAGAGAAGACTGCATATGTGTCCTATATGTGGAAAAGGCTTTGCATATCCAAACGTTCTAAAAATCCATCAGCGAATTCACACTGGGGAGAAGCCGCATCAATGCCATGTTTGCAGCAAAAGATTCATTCAGAAATGTGATCTGACGAGACATATGAGGACTCACACAGGGGAGAAACGAGGAGAAAATCAATCAGAGAAACAGTTTTATCTCTGCAGTGATTGTGGCAAGTGCTTCCAGGAGAAACGTTATCTGAAAAAGCATATGAGGATCCACACAGAGAGAGATCCGGGGACTAAAACAGAGAGAGAGCTGCATAAGTGTCCTATTTGTGGAAAAGGCTGTACATCATTGAGTTATCTCAAAGACCACCAGGGAATTCACACGGGACAGAAACCGTATCTGTGCACTGTTTGCGGCAAAAACTTCACTTGGAAGGGAGTCCTTAGAGAACATATGAAGACTCACACAGGGGAGAAATCACATCAGTGTCATGTCTGCAGCAAAAGGTTCATTTATAGCAGAAAACTGTCACTTCATATGATGACTCACACAGGGGAGAAGCCTTTTAAGTGTTCTGTATGTGGGAAAGGTTTTACATCATCGGGTGATCTGACACGCCACAAGCGAATTCACACTGGAGAGAAACCGTATCGCTGCAACGATTGCAACAAATGCTTTAGTCAGATCAGTTCCCTTAAATCACACATGAAGAATATTCACTAGAGCGAGAACACAAGTGTACATTGTGTCAGTTTGAATATGAAAAGGCTTATTCTAACTGACACCTGTAAGAGAACATACCCTCAGGTTTGATAATGACAGAATTAAACTGTCCTGTAGGCTCAGCCCTAACTTATGTGATCTCTGTCACCTCTGGGTCTGCATGTTAAATGGCCCAGGAAAACAAGGAAAACACTCAAGGGCCCTTCCCCCGTCAAGAGGCCAAAAGGCCTCTCTCACACAGGATCCAGCGGACTGACTGTTGAAATGTGTGCGTTAGTGATGCTGTTTCCTCCATGTTTGGTATCTCAGAAACTTCTGAAGAGAACTTTGATGCCATCTATGTGGATGTATGATCTGTGGTAACTTGTATCTGTACAGGGTGAACTTTAAACTACTGAATGCAAAGGAGTTTTATTGTCCTTAGGAATTCTGCCTTATTTGCATTTGGTTTCATCCCCCACACAAGCCTTTAGATACTGTGACATCCTGTGGAGATTGGGCCTGGGTGATCAGGTTACTGTAACTTGGTATCGTTTGGTTGGTTGGTTTTGGTTTGATAAAGTTACCTTGAAATGTTATAAATGGAATGCCTTTGTTCTGTGTCTTCCTCCTTTTCTACACTCGACAGAAAGGTTGTAGGAACATGTTTTTCTTGTAGGCTGTTCGGTCTGAGTAGGCCTGTTTTCTTCATGCTTTGCCTTGTAACTGTAAGACCCCCCCCCCAAAAAAAAAAATGGGGGGGTCACATACACCTGATAGGTGCAGTGAAATGTGTTGTTTTACACCCTTGGAGCAAGTTAGGGTTAAGTGCCTTGCTCATGGGCACAGACAGATTTTTCACATTGTCGGCTCTGGTATTCAAACCAGCGACCTTTCGGTTACTGGCCCAACGCTCTAACCACTAGGCTACCTGCCGCCCTTGTCATGCTTGTTAATGCTTTGTAACTTAAGCTTCAAGCCTGTGAATTGTTCATTTTACAGTGTAGTTTAATCTATTTGCCTTTCCAATTTCATTCTCTGACCTTTCTTGATAGCCTATTACTTACTGTAACTATAGTTAAAAATATATATATATATATATCTTCTCTATGGAGATCATTCATGAACATATAAATTGCGTAGTCTTATCACGGGTTGTATGTGAGCTCTATATAATATCTACATTATGTGATCAATATTATTTCATTAGTACAATGTCGTAGCAAACCTATATTATGTAATGGTTGTTCCTGTGAAACCTTCAATAAATGATTTGTTTTCATGTTTTGTTAGCTATTTTGTTCATTTTCTGTTTAAGGTGGTAACTTCTTTGGAGTTACAGGGTGTGCAGGGCTTTTATCTACCCCAGCACTAACGGGGGGGGGTTATTTTATGAAGAGTACAGGCAGTAGGTAGGAATGTGAGTGACATGTACAGGTGTGATGGACAGGTAAGACTTGCTGCTCGTACATCATGTCACAGTGTTCTAACTGCTACCTGTGAGACCAGCTTCACTTGATAGAATGTAACCATCCATCTTTACTGCAGCTCAGGACTCGCATGTTACAAATCACCGAAATGTTTGTCTTACGGACTGGATTTCACAATGTGTCTGTATTGATGTGTGTTGGTAGTATAGGGTCTGTATGTAGGCTCCTGTCATGTAGAATTAACTGTGTTTCGGTTTACAAATGTGTGCTCCTGCACTCCCACCTTAAGCCACCCATTCATACTTTCATTCATACTCACAACCCAGAGTCAAAACACCAACAATCAAAAACAAACCCCTGAGTCGAACCATGACTGTTGGACCGTGTTCATGAAAAGGAGGTCGTTTCAACAGGCAGAAAATGAACGGCGGCAGACCACTCTAACCCAATGCTAACTTTTAAGCCTTTCCCTAACTCTTATACTAACCTCACTAAATATACGCCTAACCAACCTAACCCTTGTTCCTAAACGTATCCTTAGCCTAACCAATTTTGACCGCTAATGCTTTTTTCCGTTTCCCAGTTGATTTCCATTTCCTTAAAATAAAAATATGCAGGGCTTGACATTAACCCGTTTGTCCACTTGTCAATCAGACAAGGAGGTGACTGAAAGTGTTGTTTACTTTACAAAATAAAATGCATTGTTATTCCCCTACCATTATAACAGAGAATCAGACAAATTATGCTACCCTCTGCCTTCTGGCTACTAAGCTTATTCAAGCCTGTCTCAAAATACAACACTGCCCCTTTAAGACAAAAAAAAAGCTCTTTACCTGACTCGCTTTTCAAAGATGTCTAGAAATATACACGTTGTGTGCTCTTCTAGGAAGCAATCACTCCCCTATTGCTGACTACAAATGATATATAACTGGGCTAATAACTCTATCTAGCAAAGGATATGAACAAAATGACAAAACAAAATGTGCACACGTGGCTACATGCAGCTCTCGCTCTCAAAACAAGTGTATCTACTCACAACTGCTCATGCTGTAAACACAGTCTAGTTCAAAGTAAATGGCACAGATCCATATATGGCAATGGTCTATTTGCATATAGGCCAAATGCAGCTCTGATTGTTTATGCCTCACAGGTCTGTGTAGAGTACGGCTGAGTCATGCGTGTCAATGCAATAGAATCCTACTCCGATGAGTTCTGCCTACAACAAAATCTCTTGCATAGTTCGTTTTTGTTGTCGGTATGTTGCATTGAAAGTGGCTGATATTGCGTTGATTCGATCACAGTTGCCACAGTAAAGGGAAGCGTTGGTAGTGTTAACAGGGAGAACTATAGAACAGTGGTCAACAACCTTTTCTGAGTCAAGATTACTTTGAGTGAAAATGCAAGCCGAGATCTTCCGCTCATTTTTTTTTTTTAACATGACTTAAAAAACGTAAGCCTATACAACATTAACCAATTAAGAACAGTACTGTAGCAATGACGTTTGTGCAGTAAGCTGTAGACCAATACACTATCACCTCATATTGGCTTTGCTTGAGTTGCCCTGCCAATGCATTGTTGTTCAGGCCATAAAAAAATAAATATATATTTCAAAATTTGAGGTAGGCTATATGATCACACCGGTAATAGATCCGTTGTTGTATTACTTGTGAGGCACAGCTGAGTGAGCATACATTTAAATAATGTATTTGTATTTTACTGGGCTGATGATGCCTGCATCTGATGGTCAGTCTCAGCGGAGGGAGAGAGCAGCAGACGGAGGGTCCGCCTCTCAACATCCCTCCGCTCTCCCTTTCCTCCACTGATACTGACCAGAAAGGGACACAGTCTTCCAGCTGATGACGAAACTCAAGTCGCACCGCATTATTTCTGCCTCATGCACAAATTGATGTTGTTACTCTTATGACCAGAGAAAGTGAAATATTCCTTGATATAAAAAAAGACCCAAGCCACTAATAATAATAACAACAACACAAGCCTATATAGATACACTTTCCTACTCATTCATTACTGCTGCAGTGCTTGTTGTAGTGCTGAGTGGAAATAGGAAGAATGCACATCTTATGGCTTATAAAAGTGTTGAATACAAAAGTGTTGACAGTGCTGAGTAAGAACTTAAACATGAACTCACTCATAAAAACAGCATCTCTGATGTATTCGTTGACAGTCTCGTTCTAGTCATGGTTTTGAAATCTCAGTATCATCTTTGCTGTAGCTTTCTTTCATGCCTGCTATGTTACTGCAGACATCCGATTGGCCAGCAGTAGCCCTATAGTGCACTTGATTTGCTCTCCGGGCCCGCCGAGTTTGTACCTTCAGACACATTAAATAAATGTGACTGAGGGTTCGCCTACCTGGCGCGCAGGGCAGCTGAATCGGGTGCACCTACCGCAAAAAAAACAACAACAGGAACACATGGCTTTATTGTTGGGTTTTTTACAGAAATGTTTGGCGATCGACTAGCAATGCCTTAGAGATCGACCAGTGGATGGCGATCGACCGGTTGGTGACCACTGCTCTACAAAGTTGAGTGAAGTTCAATCTCATGCTTCTCTCTGTGGGCTGATATTTCTTGTGCAGGGCAGTCCTGGGGCTACTGCTTACATACTGACTACACCTGACATCTGTTGATTTTGTCCATCCACACCAGACGCGATCAGGACACGCAGGTTGAAATATCAAAATGAACTCTAAACCAACTATATTAATTTGGGGACAGGTCGAAACACATTAAACATTCATGGACATTTAGCTAGCTAGCTTGCTGTTGGTAGCTAATCTGTCCTGGGATATAAACATTGGGTTGTTATTTTAACAGAAATGCACAAGGTCCTTTTTTTCTGGATCTTTGTAGAATTTTAACCCATTTTGAGTCACACAAAATTGTCTGTTCTCTACTCCGACTATTAATCTAAATTTGCGCAAACGGCCCGCCCAGCAAAGGAAAATGTAAAAAAAATCCTGTTTTCCTATGGTTTTTTTCTCGCGTTTTCACTCTCAAAATCAGACTTTAAAAAAAATTTAACATAACATTTGTCTTTATTCTAAGTCCACAACAATGCTTAAACCACAACAATCTGATTGGGTGGGCCCAATGCCTACGCCCCTAATGCAAACAGGCCATGATGACAATTGCGCATCACTAATAGCCTACTAACCAACACTTCGGACCACATTTTTTCAATACCTGGTTTGCATACCCATGGTTGACTTAGTTGGCATTTACCGGTATACGTTTTTCCTACCCTACTGGCTAACGATGTCTTCTTCTGTGAGTTGCTCCATGCCAAAACCAGATGAGAGCTGCGCACTCTTGCTGCCTGCAGGTGCTATTCTGCTGAAACTAGGCTATGTGTGCGGTGGGCATGTTAATATATACTGAACAAAAATATAAATGCAACATGAAAAGTGTTGGTTTCATGAGCTGAAATAAAAGATCCCAGAATTTTTCCATACACACAAAAAGCTTATTTCTCTCCAATTTTGTGCACAAATTTGTTTACATCCCTGTTAGTGAGCATTTCTTCTTTGCCAAGAAAATCCATCTACCTGACAGGTGTGGCATATCAGAAACTGATTAAACAGCATGATCATTACACAGGTGCACCTTGTTGTGGGGACAATAAACACAATGCGCAGATGTTTAAAGTTTTGAGGCAGCCTGCAATGTCCATGTTACGGATACAGGTATCCTGTATGTGTTTTTCCTCTCCTTCTGCCCTAATCACAGGTGTTCCTGATTGGAGGTCGTTGGTGTGTCCCACCTGTCAGTCATCAGTTAATCTGCTGATTGCTGAGGTGGACCAATCAGTGGACATTTCTCCTGATTGCACCACCTGTTTCTGTTCTCTTACCCAATCATATCACACATCCCCTTGTGTTAAAAGCTAGTCAGTTGTGTTTGCTGACAGACACTCTTTTTGTTTGTGAGTATGTATACGGCGGTGTCTTGTTTTTGTGTACTCACTCGTTAACTGTTTAGTCCGTATGGTACCTATATTGTTTGTTTGTGCCTGGGAAAAGGGGGATTTAGCAAGTCGCCCTTGGGCATACACTACCCATAGGAAAACCTTGTCTAAACACACTAGTTAGACCTGAGCGGACCACCCACTGTATTTTTGTATGGTTAGCAGTAAGCTTAGTAGTTGAGGCAGGTAAAATCAGTTTAGGGGTTTTTGACTTTGTTTAATTCCTTGGGTCCAGCTCAGCCCCTTTTCCCCAAACCATTTACCATGTGTTTTATAATAAACATTGTGTTTGATGGTAAGGTTATTTCATTCATTCAGATCTAGGATGTGTTGTTTAAGTGTTCCCTTTATTTTTTTGAGCAGTGTATATCAATTGACTGATTTCCTTAATATGAACTGTAACGCAGTCAAATCGTTAATTGTTGCGTTTATATTTTTTGTTTAGTATATTTCATGTGTTTTGCGATTGTATAGGCTACTTTGTGCATGATATCTCTATTGCGCTCCATAATTGATAAATCGTATACCTACACTACTTTGACACGCATCAGTGGGGATGAAGTGCCCACTGAAAAAAAAAGTGGGTATATGGTTTATACCTGAGTATACCCTCCACTACACCACTGGCCCTTTGTGTTTTACAAAAAGTAAACCGCTGGTATTGCGGTTGCTGTCCTTTCAGAATCAAGAACCTGTCACACACTGAAGGCCTAGGTCCAATAGGTTCGCCACTGCGCAAACATGTCTATAATAAGTATAAAGACTTAAGATATTCATGTTTCAAGAAAGGAGTTTATATATTTGGCCTGGCAAAGCGGTTTTATGCGCTGACTGAATGGAAGTTGATCATTGAGTTTTTTTACTCCGCGGGTCTCAACTAGTCTCGGGAAGAAATTGAGTCCTCACTGTCCAAGACCGAATCTAGACAGAGTACAAATGTATCGTTTTATAATTTGAATGTACTATATTTAGAAAGCATATAAATCATTTCAAGCCTTATTCATCCAATTTTATTGAGTAGGAAATACATATTTCATATTTGTATCATATTTCTACTATACACTTGAGCTTTTGTCCTCAAAAGTGACTACACCTCAGCAATGTATAACTATTTTTACCAGAAAGGTGACATTTTAATATTTCTGGCAGTGTAGGCATTACTAGCTATTGTTTATGGCCCTCTCAAGATAAATAATTACTTTTGGGTATGTCTATTTAGGCAGAAATCTACATTTTGACTTTACATAAGTGAATTTGTCCAAATACCTATGATTTATTTAAAACAATTATGGGGGGTGGGACTAAATGCATAAAGTGCTTTCATTTCTAAACAATAAAACAGAGATATGTATGAAAATACTCCTAAAATAAAAGGTGAAATTCTATAGTGTTGCCTCAGGAAATATTTGATCTCAAATCCCAAATGCTGGAGTATAGAGCCAAATGTACAAATGTTTGTGTCACAGTCCAAATTAAATACGGAGGGGAGTGTAGATGTGTGGTATGATAGCAATGCTATGATACAGTCATGCACAGGAGGCTGCTGAGGGGAGGATGGCTCGTAATAATGGTCGGAACAGCGCGAATGAAATGGCATCAAACACATAGAAACCATGTGTTTGACGTATTTGATGCCATTCCACAGATTCAGCTCCAGCCTTTACCATGAGCCCGTCCTCCCCAATTAAGGTGCCACCAACTTCCAGTGAGTCACATGCTGCAGCACATTCTTACTTAATTAGGAGGTGTGACAGAAAACAGAATAGCATACTCAACTCTGAAATCTTCATACTAAAGTCATGGGTACAGGGTTGAAAAAGCAAGCGAAACATTTTTAAGTCTTAGATTTGAGGTTGGGAAAAAAAACACCCACATCTGTACCCGTTAAAGAGCAGCAGTGACAGGATTTGTTATTGTATGCCTTTGCATTGAGCAATGAGCACCCTCCTGTGGCCACTAGTGTAATTACAGTCGTGTCTGGAAGCAGCAGCAGCAACGTACCACAGAGAGAGTGCAGAGCAGGAGGGAGAGCCATCATAAGCACTGTCCTCAGGGAGGGAGAAGCCCGGAGCTGGAGGGCAGGAAATGCTGGGAGGGAGGCAGAGACCGGGTTGCATCACTATATAGTGCACTACTTTTGACCAGCACCCTTTGGGAATGGGGTGCCATTTGAGGATGCGCACAGAGACCGGGGCAGACCAGGGGAACTCTCACTGTTTGCCCACACAGCCCATGGTCCTGGTTTGTGATTATGGACCCTGGAGGTTTATGGACACTGACCAACTAAACTGCAGATAGATAGATAGATAGATAGATAGATAGATAGATAGATAGATAGATAGATAGAGAGAGAGAGAGAGAGAGAGAGAGAGCAAGACAATGAGACCTAACCAAATCATGAGAAAAGAAAAAGAGAATTACTTGACACATCTGAAAGAATTAACAAAACAACTGAGCAAACTACAATGCTATTTGGCCCTAAACAGAGAGTACACAGTGGCAGAATGACTGACCCAAAATTAAGAAAAGCTTTGACTACGTACAGATTCAGTGAGCATAGCTTTGCTATTGAGAAAGGTTGCCGTAGGCAGACCTGGCTCTCAAGAGAAGACAGGCTATGTGCACACTGCCCACAAAATGAGGTGGAAACTGAGCTGCACTTCTGAGCTGCACCTCCTGCCAAATGTATGACCATATTAGAGACACATATTTCCCTCAGATTACACAGACCCACAAATAATTTGAAAACAAATCACATTTTGATCATCTCCCATATCTATTGGGTGAAATACCAGTGTGCAATCACAGCAGCATGATTTGTGACCTGTTGCCACAAGGAAAGGGCAACCAGTGAAGAACAAACACCATTGTAAATAGAACCCATTTTTATGAATATTTATTTTCCCTTTTGTACTTTAACTATTTGCACATCATTAAAACACTGTATATAGACATAATGACATTTGAATTGTCTCTATTATTTTGGAACTTGTGTGAGTGTAATATTTACTGTTCACTTTTTATTTATTTAACTTTTTATCCATTTCACTTGCTTTGGCAATGTAAACATATGTTCCCCATGCCAATAAAGCCCCTTGAATTGAATTGACAGAGAGAGACAGAGAGAGAGAGAGAGAGCGAGAGCGAGCGAGACACAGAGCGAGAGAGAGAGAGAGCGAGAGCGAGCGAGAGCGAGCGAGACACAGAGAGAGAGAGCGACACACAGAGAGAGAGAGAGAGACACACAGACAGAGCGAGAGAGAGAGAGAGAGAGAGAGAGACAAAGAGAGACAGAGGGAGAGAGAGAGTTGTGCAGTGTTTCTCTCTGTCACTGCTCCAGCAGCATACTTCCCCAGCGCCTGGATACAGACCACACAGACAGGACCTGATTCCCATCGTCAGGACAACGGCCGCCCAGCAGCCAATCAGGGCTCTGGAAGAACTGTCCTGCATACTGATTGGCTGCCTGGCCTGCAGCCTGTTGTGGAATGCCCATCCTTAACCCTGTCACTACCACACACATATCACTGCCTCTTCTCAGCAAACAAGCTTTGTCACAAATCTTATTTCCCTTCAGAGCCATATACATATGTAGTTGTGTCCTTTTCCTTATGATGTGACATGCTATGCCTATGTCATGATACCGCAGCAAATTCGGGAAGTAGCCCCAACAGGGACTCAAACCTTATCACTGTGTTGGACAGTCCAACATCTTAGCCACTACACCAAGAGGGCCAAACCTCTCGATAAGGTGGCTAGGTGATGTCCTCCTAAGGATGCTACAGTATTATAATGATTGTACACGTAGCCTTCTACCTATACCCAGTCCTGTTAGATGAGTGAAATATCACATTTACATAAGTATTCAGACCCTTTACTCAGTACTTTCTTAAAGCACTTTTGGCAGCAATTACAGCCTCGAGTCTTCTTGGGTATGACGCTACAAGCTTGGCACACCTGTATTTGGGGAGTTTCTCCCATTATTCTCTGCAGATCCTCTCAAGCTCTGTCAGGTTGGATGGGGAGTGTCACTGCACAGCTATTTTCAGGTCTCTCCGGAGATGTTCGATCGGGTTCAAGTCCGAGCTCTGGCTGGGCCACTCAAGGACATTCAGAGACTTGTCCTGAAGCCACTCCTGTGTTGTCTTGGCTGTGTGCTTAGGGTCGTTGTCCTGTTGGAAGGTGAACCTTCGCCCCAGTCTGAGGTCCTGAGCGCTCTGGAGCATATTTTCATCAAGGATCTCTCTACTTTGCTCCGTTCATCTTTCCCTCAATCCTGACTAGTGTCCCAGTCCCTGCCGCTGAAAAACCTCCCCACAGCATGATGCTGCCACCACCATGCTTCACCGTAGGGATGGTGCCAGGTTTCCTCCAGACGTGAAGCTTGGCATTCAGGCCAAAGAGTTCAATCTTGGTTTCATCAGACCAGATAATCTTGTTTCTCATGGTCTTAGTCCTTTAGGTGCCTTTTGGCAAACTCCAAGCGGGCTCTCATGTGCCTTTTACTGAGGAGTGGCTTCCGTCTGGGCACTCTACCATAAAGGCCTGATTCGTAGAGTGCTGCAGAGATGGTTGTCCTTCTGGAAGGTTCTCCCATCTCCACAGAGAAACTCTGGAGCTCTGTCAGAGTGACCATCGGATTCTTGGTCACCTTCCTGACCAAGGCCCTTCTCCCCTGATTGCTCAGTTTGGCCAGGCGGCCAGGTCTAGGAAGAGTCTTGGTGGTTCCAAACTTCTTCCATTTAAGAATGATGGAGCCCACTGTGTTCTTGGGGACCTTCGATGCTGCAGAAATTGTTTGGTACCCTTCCCCGGATCTGTGCATCGACACAATCCTGTCTACGGATAATTCCTTCGACCTCATGGCTTGGTATTTGCTCTGACATGCACTGTCAACTGTGGGACCTTATTTAGACAGGTGTGTGCCTTTCCAAATCATGTCCAATCAATTGAATTTACCACAGGTGGACTCCAATCAAGTTGTAGAAACATCTCAAGGATGATCAATGGAAACAGGATGCACCTGAGCTCAATTTTGAGTGTCATAGCAAAAGGTCTGAATACTTATGTAAATAAGGTATTTATGTTTAATACATTTGCTAACATTTCTAAAAACCTGTTTTCGCTTTGTCATTATGGGGTATCGTGGGTAGATTGATGAGGGAAAAATATAATTTAATCAATTTTAGAACAAGGCTGTAACGTAACAAAATGTGGAAAAAGTCAAGGGGTCTGAATACTTTCTGAATGCACTGTGTATATACATATATTCAGCACCTGAACCCACTCAGTATGAATGGCTTTGTCCCAAACGGCACTCTATTCCCTATATAGTGCACTACTTTTGACCAGAGAATGGCACTCTATTCCCTATATAGTGCACTACTTTTGACCAGGGCAAACAGTCCGTTTCGGACTTAACCTATGTGATGCTCTCTGTCTCTCTCACTGATGTTTTATTTAGAGTAGAGTAGAAATCTCACTGTAGTTTGGATACATGATTCGTCACTTTAAATGACACTGACACTTTTTGGGTTCACATTTGAAAGACAAATGCTATTGACCAAACTATATGAAGTATTGGGGTGTTGAACCTCAGGTAATATCTGATATGAGATATCTGGAGGTCAGAGATACACATATACAGGTGACCAGACCTGAACCAGACAGCACCTTGTGTGTGTGTGTGTGTGTGTGTGTGTGTGTGTGTGTGTGTGTGTGTGGACATGTTTAACTATTCTTGTGGGGACCAGAAGTCCCCACAAGAATAGTAAATGAACAAAACATTTGACCAACTGGGGACATTTTGTTAGTCCCCACAAGGTCAAATGCTATTTCTAGGGGGTTTAGGGATAAGGTTAGAATTAGTGTTAGGGTTAGAATTACGTTTAGGGTTAGGAGCTAGGATTAGAATTAGGGTAAAGGTTAGGTTTTGGGGTTAAGGTTAGGGTTTGGTTTAGGGGTTAGGGAAAATAGGATTTTGAATGGGACTGTGTATGTGTGTGTGTATGTGTGTGTGTGTGTGTGTGTGTGTGTGTGTGTGTGTGTGTGTGTGTGAGTGAGTGAGTGACTGAGTATCTCTACCTCATGACAAGGGGAGTTGGATCATGAGTGGCAAACTGACTATTCAAAGTAAAAAGGTTTCAGTCACTCTTGGACACTGTACAGCGGCTTGCGAAAGTATTCACCCCCTTGGCATTTTTCCTATTTTGGGGGGTTTGTATAATTTGATTTACACAACATGCCTACCACTTTGAAGATGCAAAATATGTTTTATTGTCAAACAAACAAGAAATAAGACACAAAAACAGAAAACTGGGCATCTCCGGCGCGGCTCACTCTTGGATTGCGTCCTACCTGACCGGTCGCTCCTACCAAGTGGCGTGGCGAGAAGCTGTCTCCGCACCACGTGCTCTCACCACTGGTGTCCCCCAGGGCTCAGTTCTAGGCCCTCTCCTATTCTCGCTATACACCAAGTCACTTGGCTCTGTCATATCCTCACATGGCCTCTCCTATCATTGCTACGCTGACGACACACAACTAATCTTCTCCTTTCCCCCTTCTGATAACCAGGTGGCGAATCGCATCTCTGCATGTCTGGCAGACATATCAGTATGGATGACGGATCACCACCTCAAGCTGAACCTCGGCAAGACGGAGCTGCTCTTCCTCCCGGGGAAGGACTGCCCGTTCCATGATCTCGCCATCACGGTTGACAACTCCTCCCAGAGTGCGAAGAGCCTTGGCGTGACCCTGGACAACACCCTGTCGTTCTCCGCTAACATCAAGGCGGTGACCCGATCCTGTAGGTTCATGCTCTACAACATTCGGAGAGTACGACCCTGCCTTACACAGGAAGCGGCACAGGTCCTAATCCAGGCACTTGTCATCTCCCGTCTGGATTACTGCAACTCGCTGTTGGCTGGGCTCCCTGCCTGTGCCATTAAACCCCTACAACTCATCCAGAATGCCGCAGCCCGTCTGGTGTTCAACCTTCCCAAGTTCTCTCACGTCACCCCACTCCTCCGCACACTCCACTGGCTTCCAGTTGAAGCTCGCATGTGTTACAAGACCATGGTGCTTGCCTATGGAGCTGTGAGGGGAACGGCACCTCCGTACCTTCAGGCTCTGATCAGTCCCTACACCCAAACGAGGGCACTGCGTTCATCCACCTCTGGCCTGCTGGCTCCCCTACCTCTGCGGAAGCATAGTTCCCGCTCAGCCCAAGCTCCCTCACGACGCCAGGACAGCGGAGTCACTCACCACCTTCCGGAGACATTTGAAACCCCACCTCTTTAAGGATTACCTGGGATAGGATAAAGTAATCCTTCTACCCCCCCCCCCCCCCCTTTTACTCCAACCCCCCCCCCCCCCAAAAAAAAATAAATTTAAATTAAATTAAAAACACATTGTAAAGTGGTTATCCCACTGGCTATAAGGTGAATGCACCTATTTGTAAGTCGCTCTGGATAAGAGCGTCTGCTAAATGACGTAAATGTAAATGTAAAACTTGAGCGTGCATAAACTATTCACCCCTCCAAAGTCAATACTTTGTAGAGCCACCTTTTGCAGCAATTACAGCTGCAAGTCTCTTGGGGTATGTCTCTATAAGCTTGGCACATCTAGCCACTGGGATTTTTTACCATTCTTCAAGGCAAAACTGCTCCAGCTCCTTCAAGTTGGATGGGTTCCGCTGGTGGTCAGCAATCTTTAAGTCATACCACAGATTCTCAATTGGATTGAGGTCTGGGCTTTGACTAGGCCATTCCAAGACATTTAAATGTTTCCCCTTAAACCACTCAAGTGTTGCTTTAGCAGTATGCTTAGGGTCATTGTCCTGCTGGAAGGTGAACTTCCGTCCCAGTCTCAAATCTCTGGAAGACTGAAACAGGTTTCCCTCAAGAATTTCCCTGTATTTAGCGCCATCCATCATTTCTTCAATTCTGACCAGTTTCCCAGTCCCTGCCGATGAAAAACATCCCCACAGCATGATGCTGCCACCACCATGCTTCACTGTGGGGATGGTGTTCTCGGGGTGATGAGAGGTGTTGGGTTTGTGCCAGACATAGCGTTTTCCTTGATGGCCAAAAAGTTCAATTTTGGTCTCATCTGACCAGAGTACCTTCTTCCATATGTTTGGGGAGTCTCCCACATTCCTTTTGATGAACACCAAACATGTTTGCTTATTTTTTTCTTTAAGCAATGGCTTTTTTCTGGCCACTCTTCCGTAAAGCCCAGCTCTGTGGAGTGTACGGCTTAAAGTGGTCCTATGAACAGATACTCCAATCTCCGCTGTGGAGCTTTGCAACTCCTTCAGGGTTATCTTTGGTCTCTTTACATTTACATTTAAGTCATTTAGCAGATGCTCTTATCCAGAGCGACCCCTCTGATTAATGCCCTCCTTGCCTGGTCCGTGAGTTTTGGTGGGCGGCCCTCTCTTGGCAGGTTTGTTGTGGTGCCATGTTCTTTCCATTTTTTAAATAATGGATTTAATGGTGCTCCGTGGGATGTTCAAAGTTTCTGATATTTTTTTATAACCCAACCCTGATCTGTACATCTGTACATGTTTTGCAGAGGGGTCAAATACTTATTTCCCTCATTAAAATGCAAATCAATTTCTAACATTTTTGACATGTGTTTTTTCTGGATTTTTTTGTTGTTATTCTGTCTCTCAATGTTCAAATAAACCTACCATTCAAATTATAGACTGATCATTTCTTTGTCAGTGGGCAAACATACAAAATCAGCAGGGGATCAAATACTTTTTTCCCTCACTGTACATGAAATCCAAATAAAAATCCATTTAAATTACAGGTTGTAATGCAACAAAATAGGAAAAATGCCAAGGGGGATGAATACTTTTGCAAGGCACTGTAAGTGTTCATACAGATGTTTAGTGAATGCTGAAGCTCAGTCAGGACTATGGGTGTGTGTAGGTTATTTGGGCTATTTGTGGCAAAGACTTAGATCGTAATCAGCTAAGGAGCTCAGCAAGACTAAGGACTCAGGGCACACACACACACACACACATACACAGACAGACAGACAGACAGACAGACAGACAGACAAACACAGACACACACAGACACACACGCAATAAAGAATATACACTACCGTTCAAAAGTTTGGGGTCACTTAGAAATGTCCTTGTATTCGAAAGAAAAGCAATTTTTTTGTCCATTAAAATTACATCAAATTGATCAGAAATACAGTGTAGACCTTGTTAATGCTGTAAATGGCTATTGTAGTTGGAAACTGCTGATTTTTTTATGGAAAATCTACATAGGCGTACAGAGGCCCATTATCAGCAGCAATCAGTCCTGTGTTCCAATGGCACATTGTGTTTGCTAATCCAAGTTTATTATTTTAAAAGGCTAATTGATCATTAGAAAACCCTTTTGCAATTATGTCAGCACAGCTGAAAACTGTTGTGCTGATTAAAGAAGCAATTAAACTGGCCTTCTTGAGACTGGTTGAGTATCTGGAACATCAGCAATTGTGGGTTCGATTACAGGCTCAAAATGGCCAGAAACAAATAACTTTCTTCTGAAACTCATCAGTCTATTCTTGTTCTGAGAAATGAAGGCTATTCCATGCGAGAAATTGCCAAGAAACTGAAGATCTCGTACAACGCTGTGTACTACTCCCTTCACAGAACAGCGCCTTCTAGGCAGAGTTGCAAAGAAAAAGCCATATCTCAGACTGGCCAATAAAAAGAAAAGATTAAGATGGGCAGTCTGAGATATGGCTGTTTCTTTGCAACTCTGCCTAGAAGGTCAGCATCCCGGAGTCGCCTCTTCACTGTTGATGTTGAGACTGGTGTTTTGCGGGTACTATTTAATGAAGCTGCCAGTTGAGGACCTGTGAGGCGCCTGTTTCTCAAACTAGACACTCTGTATTTGTCCTCTTGCTCAGTTGTGCACCGGGGCCTCCCACTCCTCTTTCTATTCTGGTTAGAGCCAGTTTGCGCTGTTCTGTGAAGGAAGTAGTACACAGTGTTGTACGAGATCATCAGTTTCTTGGCAATTTCTCACATGGAATAGCCTTCATTTCTCAGAACAAGAATAGACTGACGAGTTTCAGAAGAAAGTTATTTGTTTCTGGCCATTTTGAGCCTGTAATCGAACCCACAATTGCTGATGCAAATTGCTTTTCTTTCAAAAACAAGGACATTTCTAAGTGACCCCAAACTTTTGAACGGTAGTGTATATGCTTTATTGCATGTGTCTGTCTGTCTGTCTGTCTGTCTGTCTGTCTGTCAGTCTGTCAGTCTGTGTTCCATTAAAAATCTGCTGTTTCCAGCTACAATAGCCATTTACAGCATTAACAATGTCTACACTGTATTTCTGATCAAATTGATGTTATTTTAATGGACAACAAAATTGATTTTCTTTCAAAAACAAGGACATTTCTAAGTGACCCCACACTTTTGAATGGTAGTGTAGATATGAAGAGGCTTGCCAGGAAACCAAACATTGAATTGCATTGAATTCTACTTTGGGCAGAAATGAGCTTTTGAATCAGGAAAGTTTCCTCTCATGACCTCTACAAGACAGAATGTTGAATAAAATGATATTTTAACCTACTTTACTGGTTGTCCATGCGGTTGGTCCTTTTGGCAGAAGGAATGTGAGACATATCCAAAGGAAAGTGTAATTACATCAACTTTTCAAAACACTGGTAGTGCATTCAGATTCCTTTCACCTGAAACATGCACAAAACCATGTAAACACGTGCACGAGCTCGGCAAGTATGCATGTGTCTGGTGCATGTATTTTTATGCATCAAATGATTATCAGGTGATAGAAATCTGAAGGCCCTACCAGCACTTTTAAAAGTTTATGTAATTATACTTTCCTGTGGATATATTGTCTCACATTCCTACCGACAAAAGGACCTACCGCACAGACAACTGGTAAAGTACTTTAAAATGTAATTGTATTCAACATTCTGGCTTGTAGAGGTCATGAGAGGAAATGTTTCTGATTCAAAAGCTATTTTCTGCCTGACGTAGAATTCAATGCAATTCAATGTCGGGTTTCCAGACAATGAAGAGGACTGTGTATGCTTACTTTGAATTTTGAAGTAGCCTTGAACATTTGAGAACAGAAAATTAATTATATATCCTTTGATGGGTATTCAGAACATGATGTGTGAATCTACCCTGACTGTCAACCACCACCACCACCAGCAGCAACTTGTATGCTGTACTCATAACCAACTACGAGTTCCCTCTTGCGTTGTCACGCCCCGCCAACTTGAACATACCGCCCGTCTGTCAATGGGGATTCAGATTGCGGATCTTGGCTGGATGTTTCGAAGGGGGAGAGCTAGCACGGAGAGGAGGGGACAGTAACTTCAGCACCCACCCGGGGGTAAACAGCGACAAGGCAACCCAAGTGCGGCACATTAATCGTTTTAGTTGGAACTAGGGTTTACTGTCGCTTTTCAGTTTTAACAGAGTTGTGGATGTTTTGACATATTCTGCACCATGATTGTCACGGTAGTAAGGAGGAGGTGAAATCTCTCCGCCGCCATCTTTGGAAACTGACTGGGAGGAGTGGAGAACTTCGTTGGCTGACTGGTTTATTACCAAGCTATCAGTAGTTATTTTCAGGGCCTCGACTGGCCTTACTCTACACATATTGAACCACATCACACTTGTTTTTCGGTTGACCGCACACAACGAGTCGGCATCGCACAACCTAGAAAAGGCTAGCAATCAAAACTCAAATCTGTGCTCCAGACTCCTGCCCGGAGTCCTACCTTGCCTTGTTGGACATTCGCTCCCGTTGTTCTACTTGAACCTGGCCTCTGACAGGTAAGTGTCCGCTGTACATTCAAGCCAACTTCTGCTGGTGAGAAATGTGTTTATCTGGCTAGCTTGCCATCAAGCTAGGCTTCTTAGTTAGACAACTTGATCAGCTGGTTAGACAACAGCATTGATACTGTAGCTAGTTAACAAAGAAATAGTACGCTTACGATGTGGATGGTTAATGTTAGCTAGCTAGGTGGATGTCATCGAGCTAACTTTAGTCAGAAAGGAATCTTTGCTCTAACGTTTGTGAATTGGGGAATGATAACAAATGGACATGGCTAGCTAGCTACATGGCTAATCAACAGTAACTCACTAGCTAACTTTTGGTAAGCTATTATGCGAATGTCTCATTATAACTTGTAAACAATTAAATGGCAGCTAACTGACAAGACAGATGCTGGGAAGGACATGGCGAGTTAGCTAAGTTTGTGTGTGGCTAGCTAGTTAACGTTCGTCCAGCGATAAATGCTGGCTTGTAACGTTAGCTATCAAGCTAACGTCAGTTGTTTTACTAGCCAGCTACCTAACTAGCGAATCCTCTTCTAATGTAACTAGGTAGCTAGTTTTGCTGTGACACTCCCTCGTGGTTTTTCTCACTGTGTAACTCAACTGTAAATCATGGCACAAAACCGAGGCGATCAGAAACACAGCAGCTTCACGATCAATGTCAACCACTCAGTCTAAACTGTAAACTGAAATAGGACTAGTTATCTCCTAACTGTTACTACGTTTTAATGTTTACAGCCAACAAGCAGCTTGACAAATCTATGATCGTTTCGGGTATGTCTTCCTTGTACGCCTGCATTCATTCCTGGCGGTTGCTGTCTGGTTTGCAGGCAGTGACGTGAGTCACATTCCTAATTTCTGTGTTGACATTGCGTAACATTCTCTCGGCCTTGACTATGGCAGTTCGCCAGTATTGCACACTCCAAATGGTGACAAACTGTACTAAATCATTATTTAGAGCTGTTTTTTCCATTATGTTGTTTTCATTTGTTAGACAATAGCATCATAAATGTAAGTTGGCAACGTCTCCCAATCATGTTCCTTCCTACACATTCAGGTTAAGTGTTGGTAATGACAAAGCAAGAACACTATTTTTCGTTAACAATGCAAACCTTTTGCATTTATTAACAACATTGTATTCAAGCACTTGGCTTTCTAGGAGTCTGAATGTACAGAAGGCTATATCACAACCAGTGATATAAGGTAGTTATCCACAGACTAAGTCCTCAATGATTGAATCGTTGTCCATCACTAGACCAGTGAGAGTTTAGCTACATGGGTAAGTAGCATCATAGTTTAGCTACATGGGTAAGTAGCATCATAGTTTAGCTACATGGGTAAGTAGCATCATAGTTTAGCTACATGGGTAAGTAGCATCATAGTTTAGCTACATGGGTAAGTAGCATCATAGTTTAGCTACATGGGTAAGTAGCATCATAGTTTAGCTACATGGGTAAGTAGCATCATAGTTTAGCTACATGGGTAAGTAGCATCATAGTTTAGCTACATGGGTAAGTAGCATCATAGTTTAGCTACATGGGTAAGTAGCATCATAGCCTGTTGGTGTTCCAGTATGTGTTATAACAGCTTTAGGCCTGGTCACTGACTGTACTATAGTCTATTGGATTTATGCGTCTCCCAGGAAAAAGGGATCAGGGAGGGAGTAGGGTAAAGGCTGTTTTCTCAGCCCGCCACACAGTACAGTCCACATGGATCAGTGTTGTTGTCATGCCCCCCCCCCTGCTCTATACCAGCCCCCACCTGACATAACCCACTGTAGAGCAGCCTCTGTCCCAGTAAAACACTGACATGCCCAGAAACACCCTCTCAGCCAGCCAGTCCACCCCAGGCCCCATACAGTGACCCAGTCAGTCCAATCCAGGACTGTGCAGGGTCGTTACAACTCAAAAAGCAGGAGGATTTCGACACCCACCAACTCAGATTGTTCTGAAATCATTTATGTGGTTAGAAACGGATAGGATTAGCATTCCTGCAACATTTATTTTGTTGACCTAATCATTTGATCTCTGAGAAATAAAGCTAATTGAATGCATATTCAATAAATATAGTACCTAACAACTGATTTGTACCAAACTTTTTTCTGATTGTGTTAGACATGAGGAATCCAAAGGAATGTTCAAAAGCCAACCATGGACCCCATGCCAATCCCACCCCAACAACCAGTATACAGTATCAGTTCTCAGTATATAGTATCAGTGTCTGACAAGTAGTATGTAATGAGTCCCCAGTGAATTTGGTGATGTCCCCCCGTTCAATTAAGTTAGTAATTGATAAGGCTGTAATGGTACATGTACTGAACTGTTCGGTACGGGGACCTCTGTTCTGTCCACACTGTGAACCTGAATGAATACGTAAAAAATATACTGTATTAAAAAAAATTAAACACTAAGCCTATAGGCTGTGCCTATGCTGCGTTGTATGCCATTGCCTCTCCCGAGTGGCGCAGTGGTCTAAGGCACTGCATCGCAGTGCTAGCTGTGCCACTAGAGATCCTTGTTCGAATCCAGGCTCTGTCGTAGCCGGCCGCGACCGGGAGACCCATGGGGCGGCGCACAATTGGCCCAGCGTCGTCCAGGGTAGGGGAGGGAATGGCCGGCAGGGATGTAGCTCAGTTGGTAGAGCATGGCGTTTGCAACGCCAGGGTTGTGGGTTCGTTTCCCACGGGGGGCCAGTATGAAAAATATAATAAATAAATAATGTATGCACTCACTAACTGTAAGTCGCTCTGGATAAGAGCGTCTGCTAAATGACTTAAATGTAAAATGTAATGTAAATGCCTTGTGAGTAAATCTGAGCTGAAAAAACATTGTAGGCTATTCCGTTACCAACTTTAACTGTTACAGTGCTATTTGGGTTGTTCATTGGATTCATTCTGCCATTTCTTGTGTTTTTATTTAAACATTTTGATTATTTGTGTACTTTTTGACATTTGACTGCATTGTTAGGAGCTAGTAACATAAGCATTTCACTGCACCCTCTATAACATTGCTAAACTGTACGACCAATAAACGTTGATTTGACTAGCGATGTGGTAGCATAGTGAGAGTTAGGCTAAACACTGGCTTTATCCTAATGACAGAGGAACTAATGGACGCTGTGTGTGTGTGAACAGTATGGAGGAGTAAATCCTCTTAGTTTTCTCTCTCTTCTACTCTCTCTGCTGTGACTGTGTCTGTAGTGTACTGTAGGCACTGAGGCCTGAACTGCTGTGGAGATTGGTTGACAGCTTCTGATCTCTAGGCCTACTTTCTCCGTTGAAGGGGTGTGAATAATAGTATGTTGATGGTCAGTTGTGGCTGTTCATCCTGTACACACCGTAAAACATATTGTTCTACTTAGAAAACTGAGGCAAATATTTTGCATCAGCCGTTAGAATATTTCCAACATTTTTTAAAATGTATAATATATCTACAGTGAGGGGAAACAAGTATTTGTACCCCTGCTGATTTTGTACGTTTGCCCACTGACAAAGAAATGATCAGTCTATAATTTTAATGGTAGGTTTATTTGAACAGTGAGAGACAGAATAACAACAAAAAAATCCAGAAAAACGCATGTCAAAAATGTTATAAATTGATTTGCATTTTAATGAGGGAAATAAGTATTTGACCCCCTCTCAATCAGAAAGATTTCTGGCTCCCAGGTGTCTTTTATACAGGTAACGAGCTGAGATTAGGAGCACACTCTTAAAGGGAGTGCTCCTAATCTCAGCTTGTTACCTACATAAAAGACACCTGTCCACAGAAGCAATCAATCAATCAGATTCCAAACTCTCCACCATGGCCAAGACCAAAGAGCTCTCCAAGGATGTCAGGGACAAGATTGTAGACCTACACAAGGCTGGAATGGGCTACAAGACCATCACCAAGCAGCTTGGTGAGAAGGTGACAACAGTTGGTGCTATTATTCGCAAATGGAAGAAACACAAAATAACTGTCAATCTCCCTCGGCCTGGGGCTCCATGCAAGATCTCACCTCATGGAGTTGCAATGATCATGAGAACGGTGAGGAATCAGGCCAGAACTACACGGGAGGATCTTGTCAATGATCTCAAGGCAGCTGGGACCATAGTCACCAAGGAAACAATTGGTAACACACTACGCCGTGAAGGACTGAAATCCTGCAGCGCCCGCAAGGTCCCCCTGCTCAAGAAAGCACATATACAGGGCTGTCTGAAGTTTGCCAATGAACATCTGAATGATTCAGAGGAGAACTGGGTGAAAGTGTTGTGGTCAGATGAGACCAAAATCGAGCTCTTTGGTATCAACTCAACTCGCCGTGTTTGGAGGAGGAGGAATGCTGCCTATGATCCCAAGAACACCATCCCCACCATCAAACATGGAGGTGGAAACATTATGCATCACCGCATTAAAGGGACGATGGACGGGGCCATGTACCGTCAAATCTTGGGTGAGAACCTCCTTCCCTCAGCCAGGGCATTGAAAATGGGTCGTGGATGGGTATTCCAGCATGACAATGACCCAAAACACACGGCCAATGCAACAAAGGAGTGGCTCAAGAAGAAGCACATTAAGGTCTTGGAGTGGCCTAGCCAGTCTCCAGACCTTAATCCCATAGAAAATCTGTGGAGGGAGCTGAAGTTTCGAGATGCCAAACGTCAGCCTCGAAACCTTAATGACTTGGAGAAGATCTGCAAAGAGGAGTGGGACAAAATCCCTCCTGAGATGTGTGCAAACCTGGTGGCCAACTACAAGAAACGTCTGACCTCTGTGATTGCCAACAAGGGTTTTGCCACCAAGTACTAAGTCACATTTTGCAGAGGGGTCAAATACTTATTTCCCTCATTAAAATGCAAATCAATCGATAACATTTTTGACATGTGTTTTTTTGGATTTTTTTGTTGTTATTCTGTCTCTCACTGTTCAAATAAACCTACCATTTAAAATTTATAGACTGATCATGTCTTTGTCAGTGCGCAAACGTACAAAATCAGCAGGGGATTAAATGCTTTTTTCCCTCACTGTATCTTTTTAGAGTTCTACAAGCACTAATATATTAAAAGTCCAGCATCAAAGAAATTGCTTTGATCCAACTTAATTTGATCAATTTCACAACTGTTATTATACATTAGATTTACTTAATCTTTCTGATTAGTTACTTTCAGTGATCGATAAAATATATGATCATTTTCCAGTTCAACCCACCGTAGCATGCATTGATGAGCACAGTGCTCATTCCACTAGCAATAACTGGGGTTAGAACTGTAAGCATGGCCTCTGTCTTTGAAAGTGGTGCGCATGACCTTACTGATGGTGAGAATGGGTCGTCTCAACATTGGATGTCAATTTGTCAGGTGGTTTTGAGATCCCTTCATCGTCATCCATAACAACTCATAGCACAACTGCTTAATATTAATATGTAAATGTACTTTTCTTTCTTCAAACAGATCCAAACTTTTTTTGTACATAATGTTTCGGCCATCATTTCATATACCATATACTAAATAATACACAGTACCAGTCAAAAGTTTGGACACACCTACTCATTCAAGGGTTTTTCTTAATTTTTTACTATTTTCTACATAATAATAGTGAAGGCATCAAAACTATGAAATAACACACATGGAATCATGTAGTAACCAAAAAAGTGTTAAACAAATCAAAATATATTTGAGATTCTTCAAAAAGCCACCCTTTGCCTTGATGACAGCTTTGCACACTCTTGGCATTCTCTCAACCAGCTTCACCTGGAATGCTTTTCCAACAGTCTTGAAGGAGTTCCCACATATGCTGAGCACTTGTTGGCTGCTTTTCCTTCACTCTGCTGTTCGACTTTGGGATGAGTCGGACCCCCCCCCCCCCCCCCCCCCCCGTACCTTGTCACAACACAACTGATTGGCTCAAACACATTAAGAAGGAAAGAAATTCCACAAATTAACTTTTAAGAAGGCACACCTGTTACTTGAAATGCATTCCAGGTGACTACCTCATGAAGCTGGTTGAGAGAATGCCAAGAGTTTGCAAAGCTGTCATCAAGGCAAAGGGTGGCTATTTGAAGAATCTCAAATCTCAAATATATTTTGATTTGTTTAACACTTTTTTGGTTAATACATGATTCCATGTGTGTTATTTCATAGTTTTGATATCTTCACTTATTCTACAATGTAAATTTTTTTAGAAAAACCCTTGAATGAGTAGGTGTGTCCAAACTTTTGACTGGCAGTGTGTGTGAGAAATTTGTTTTGATTTAGAATGGAACATTATCATGCACCTGTCTCAAAACAGGGTCAGGGGGAAAAATGCATGTAATCTATGCACTTAAATAGCGAATGGAGGACTCTTTTCCCGTGGTTCATTTTCATGCCAGCCAGGTAGGCTATACTCCTGTTGTAAAGAGAAGCAATGTGCTTAATATTAGGAAAGTTGTTAAATAAATATAGTTGGCTTAGCCTATAGAAAGCTGATGGCATCCTCCTCTTTTTAATAGAGGCCATCAATACTCTGTTTTCTCAGGCAATTGCGTAGCCTATAGAAATGTTGCGCAACATGAGCTCTCATTAAGTGTTTGATTCGATTTTCGATTCGATTTGCATTGATGTCATAGTGATTAGAGGGACAATAGAATACTGAGTACCAGGCAGTTAGCAAGTTTGGTAGGCTACTAATGACCATCAACAGCATCAGAGCTTGGAGAAGCCTAGTTACCCTGACTAAACGGTCACGTGGAATTTGACTGCCTTCGTGACTCGTGACTGACAGTGCGGCGGTAATACGGTCACCATAACAGCCCTAGTAGTGTGTATGGCCCAGTACATCTATGGGGCCGAGCTCCCTGACGTCCAGGACCTCTATACCAGGAGGAAGAGCATAGATAGTTCTCTCCTACCGCACGGCAAGCGTGGAACCAGCAGGACCCTGAACAGCTTCTACCCCCAAGCCAAAAAGTCTGCTAAATATTTAGTCTGGGTAGCTATTTGGTTAACTATTTAACTATCGGCATTTACCATTTTTGCACTAACACTTTTGACTCATCACATATGCTGCTGTTACTGTTTATTATCTATCCTGTTGCATAGTCACTATATCCCTACCTATATGTACATATCTACCTCAATTACAGTGGCTTACGAAAGTATTCACCCCCCTTGGCATGTTTCCTATTTCGTGGCCTTACAACCTGGAATTAAAATTGATTTTTGGGGGGTTTGTATCATTTGATTTACAGAACATGCCTACCACTTTGATGATGCACAATTTTTTTGGGGGGTGAAACAAACAAGAAATAAGACAAAAACAGAACTTGAGCGTGCATAAATATTCTGGGTTCTGCTGGTGTACAGCAATCTTTAAGTCATATCACAGATTCTCAATTGGATTGTGGTCTGGGCTTTGACTAGGCCATTCCAAGACATTGAAATGTTTCCCCTTAAACCACTCAAGTGTTGCTTTAGCAGTATGCTTAGGGTCATTGTCCTGCTGGAAGGTGAACCTCTGTCCCAGTCTCAAATCTCTGGAAGACTGAAACAGGTTTCCCTCAAGAATTTCCCTGTATTTAGCGCCATCCGTCATTCCTTCAATTCTGACCAGTTTCCCAGTCCCTGCCGATGGAAAAACATCCCCACAGCATGATGCTGCCACCACCATGCTTCACTGTGGGGATGGTGTTCTCGGGGTGATGAGAGGTGTTGGGTTTGCGCCAGTAATAGTGTTTTCCTTGATGGCCAAAAAGCTCAATTTTAGTCTCATCTGACCAGAGTACATTCTTCCATATGTTTGAGGGAGTCTCCCACATGGCTTTTTGCGAACACCAAACGTGTTAGCTTATTTTTTTCTTTAAGCAATGGCTTTTTTCTTGGCCACTCTTCTGTAAATCCCAGCTCTGTGGAGTGTACGGCTTAAAGTGGTCCTATGGACAGATACTCCAATCTCCGCTGTGGAGCTTTGCAGCTCCTTCAGGGTTCTTTGGCCTCTTTGTTGCCTTTCTGATGAATGCCCTCCTTGCCTGGTCTGTGAGTTTTGGTGGGCAGCCCTCTCTTGGCAGGTTTGTTGTGGTGCCATATTCTTTCCATTTTTTAATAATTGATTTAATGGTGCACCGTGGGATGTTCAAAGTTTCAGATATTTTTTTATTACCCAACCCTGATCTGTACTTCTCCACAACTTTGTCCCTGACCTGTTTGGAGAGCTCCTTGGTCTTCATGGTGTCGCTTGCTTGGTAGAGCCCCTTGCTTAGTGGTGTTGCAGACTCTGGGGCCTTTCAGAACAGGTGTGTATATATACTGAGATCATGTGACAGATCATGTGACACTTAGATTGCACACAGGTGGACTTTATTTAACTAATTTTATGACTTCTGAAGGTAATTGGTTGCACCAGATCTTATTTAGGGGCTTCATAGCAAAGGGGGTGAATACATATGCACACAACACTTTTCCGTTATTTATTTTTTAGAATTTTTTGAAACAAGTTACGTTTTTCATTTCACTTCACCAATTTTGACTCTTTTGTGTATGTCCATTACATGGAATTCAAATAAAAATGAATTTAAATTACAGGTTGTAATGCAACAAAATAGGAAAAACGCCAAGGGGGATGAATACTTTTGCAAGACACTGTACCTCATACCCCTGCACATACCCCGTATATATAGCCAAGTTATCATTTCTCTCTGCATTGTTCGGAAGGGCCCGTATGTAAGCATTTCACTGTTCACCTGTGACGAATACAATTTGATTTGTATAATGTGCTCTTTTTGTCAGCTGATGTTGAAGGGTGTTATTGACTTAATAGCCCTAATTTTCAGAAATCTCTCACTCTTTCTTATCGCTCTCTCTCACATTCTCTCTCTCTCGTACTCGCTCTCTCGCTCTCGCTCTCTCTCTCACTCACTCTCTCACTCACTCTCTCACTCACTCTCGCTCTCTCTCTCTCGCTCTCTCTCTCTCGCTCTCTCTCTCTCTCGCTCTCTCTCTCTCGCTCTCTCTCGCACTCGCATTCTCTCTCTCGCTCTCTCTCGCACTCGCATTCTCTCTCTCGCACTCTCTCTCTCGCACTCTCTCTCTCGCATTCTCTCTCTCGCACTCTCTCTCTCTCTCTCGCACTCACTCTCTCTCGCACTCACTCTCTCTCGCTCTCGCACTCTCTCGCACTCTCTCTCTCTCTCGCACTCTCTCTCTCTTCCACTCTCTCTCGCACTCTCTCTCTCTCTCTCGCACTCTCTCTCTCATGCACTCTCTCTCTCATGCACTCTCTCTCTCTCGCACTCTCTCTCGCACTCTCTCTCTGTCAATTCGATTTCAATTCAATGGCTTTATTGGCATGGGAAACATGTTTACATTGCCAAAGCAAGTGAAGTAGATAATAAACAAAAGTGAAATAAACAATACAAAAATTAACAGTCAACATTACACTCACAAAAGTTCCAAAATAATAAAGACATTTTCAAATGTCAACACAAAATGTCTGTCTCTCGCTCTGTCTTTCTGTCTCGCTCTGTCTTTCTGTCTCGCTCTGTCTTTCTGTCTCGCTCTGTCTTTCTGTCTCGCTCTGTCTTTCTGTCTCGCTCTGTCTTTCTGTCTCGCTCTGTCTTTCTGTCTCGCTCTGTCTTGCTCTGTCTTTCTGTCTCGCTCTGTCTTTCTGTCTCTCTCTCATCCCTAATGGTGTGTGTTTTAATGAGAGCTCTGCTGTGGTACTACAGTGTGGTTGCTGTGGTGATTTGCACATCAGAGGCTGATGCTTCAGTCCCAGAAGAACTCAAAGTGCTGACACACACACACTTCACTTATCGGTACACTCAATGAAACACACACACACACACACACACACACACACACACCACGCATCAATACGTGACTCAATGACACACACACACACACACACACACACACACACACTGAATCCCTCACTGCACTTTGACCCCACTTCTCTCTCATTAAGGCAATAGCCTAGTTTAAACCTGGATGTTAAATCAATGATCAATCCACATGATGTATGTGCAGTGCTTCTGCTAGCCCAGTCCAATAGTTTAAAGGTCTACTGGATGGAAAATTCCAGGAACTTTCCACAAATTCTTAGGTTTAAGTTAATGTAGTGAGGGTTGAACATTTTAATGTCAAATGTATAGGCATTGGCTTAATCCACCAACCAATCACTTTCCTCTAGCCTCGCAGTCGTGATTCGCTAAAATGAAATTACATATTTTACTGCGTTAGGTCACTCCCATAGAATTCTGTGGTCACTCCCACACTGTGCACAATAGGTTGTGGATGAGGTTAAGCTGAGTGAGAGGCAATGTTTGTGATCCAATGTTTCTCTGTGATCCAATGTTTCTCTGTGATCCAATGTTTTCTCTGTGATCCAATGTTTTCTCTGTGATCCAATGTTTCTCTGTGATCCAATGTTTCTCTGTGATGAGTAACAAAGCTGTTTCCCCCTCATACTCTTCCTACAATACTTGTCAGTTTTGAATGATACATATTGCCCTCACACCAATGTATTATTTCTATTTCCCCCCCCCCCCCCCAGCTCCAGGTGCCCATGCTCCTGCCCCTCTGGCCCCTCCCTTCCGGCAGATGAGTTGTCAGCTGCTCTGGCGTAGACCCAGCCGCGCTCCAACAGCCAGATAGTCCCCTGCCCCCGCCCTGCCGGGAGACAGCAGACTACATTACCCAGCATGCCCTCCACTGTGCGGGTGGGCAGTCTGAAGGACCCGGAGGTAGCTGAGCTGTTTTTCAAGGAAGACCCCGAGAAACTGTTCTCTGACCTCCGAGAGATAGGACATGGCAGCTTCGGAGCCGTCTACTTCGTATGTACACACACACAAACACACACATCACACACACACACAAACATACACACACACACAAACATACACATCACACACACACAAACATACACACACAAACACACACAGATTCCTGTGCTGTAATAGTCCTGCTGTTCCACATGTGTGTTCTGTCTGTGTCTAAGGCCTGTGTGTTCTCTGTCTGTGTCTAAGGCCTGTGTGTTCTCTGTCTGTGTCTAAGGCCTGTGTGTTCTGTCTGTGTCTAAGGCCTGTGTGTTCTCTGTCTGTGTCTAAGGCCTGTGTGTTCTCTGTCTGTGTCTAAGGCCTGTGTGTTCTCTGTCTGTGTCTAAGGCCTGTGTGTTCTCTGTCTGTGTCTAAGGCCTGTGTGTTCTCTGTCTGTGTCTAAGGCCTGTGTGTTCTCTGTCTGTGTCTAAGGCCTGTGTGTTCTCTGTCTGTGTCTAAGGCCTGTGTGTTCTCTGTCTGTGTCTAAGGCGCGGGATGTGCGAACTACTGAGGTGGTGGCCATCAAGAAGATGTCCTATAGCGGGAAGCAGTCCAACGAGGTGAGACGGACTACAACACATTACTTCCTTTCTGTCTTTATTAAGTTTATTTCAACCAGGACAACAAGTCTCAGACGGTACACTTGGGAAATGATGCGCTGCACCAGATTGAGTTCACACACTCAGATAGAAATATGTGAGCTGAACACATTGTGTCACACTCCAAGGTCACCCCATGGCACTCAGACACACTCACTCTCGCCTCGCTCTCCTCCTAATTTCAGATTAGCTGTAATCAGATTACACCTAATCTGTGTAGGAAGAAAACCACCCCAGTAGACAGACAGACAGACACATCGTTCAGTATGTACAGTGGGGGAAAAAAGTATTTAGTCAGCCACCAATTGTGCAAGTTCTCCCACTTAAAAAGATGAGAGAGGCCTGTAAAAAAAAAATCCAGAAAATCACATTGTAGGATTTTTAATGATTTTATTTGCAAATGATGGTGGAAAATAAGTATTTGGTCACCTACAAACAAGCAAGATTTCTGGCTCTCACAGACCTGTAACTTCTTCTTTAAGATGCTCCTCTGTCCTCCACTCGTTACCTGTATTAATGGCACCTGTTTGAACTTGTTATCAGTATAAAAGACACCTGTCCACAACCTCAAACAGTCACATTCCAAACTCCACTATGGCCAAGACCAAAGAGCTGTCAAAGGACACCAGAAACAAAATTGTAGACCTGCACCAGGCTGGGAAGACTGAATCTGCAATAGGTAAGCAGCTTGGTTTGAAGAAATCAACTGTGGGAGCAATTATTAGGAAATGGAAGACATACAAAACCACTGATAATCTCCCTCGATCTGGGGCTCCACGCAAGATCTCACCCCGTGGGGTCAAAATGATCACAAGAACGGTGAGCAAAAATCCCAGAACCACACGGGGGACCTAGTGAATGACCTGCATAGAGCTGGGACCAAAGTAACAAAGCCTACCATCAGTAACACACTACGCCGCCAGGGACTCAAATCCTGCAGTGCCAGACGTGTCCCCCTGCTTAAGCCAGTACATGTCCAGGCCCGTCTGAAGTTTGCTAGAGTGCATTTGGATGATCCAGAAGAGGATTGGGAGAATGTCATATGGTCAGATGAAACCAAAATAGAACTTTTTGGTAAAAACTCAACTCGTCGTGTTTGGAGGACAAAGAATGCTGAGTTGCATCCAAAGAACACCATACCTACTGTGAAGCATGGGGGTGGAAACATCATGCTTTGGGGCTGTTTTTCTGCAAAGGGACCAGGACGACTGATCCGTGTAAAGGAAAGAATGAATGGGGCCATGTATCGTGAGATTGAGTGAAAACCTCCTTCCATCAGCAAGGGCATTGAAGATGAAACGTGGCTGGGTCTTTCAGCATGACAATGATCCCAAACACACCGCCCGGGCAACGAAGGAGTGGCTTCATAAGAAGCATTTCAAGGTCCTGGAGTGGCCTAGACAGTCTCCAGATCTCAACCCCATAGAAAATCTTTGGAGGGAGTTGAAAGTCTGTGTTGCCCAGCGACAGCCCCAAAACATCACTGCTCTAGAGGAGATCTGCATGGAGGAATGGGCCAAAATACCAGCAACAGTGTGTGAAAACCTTGTGAAGACTTACAGAAAACGTTTGACCTGTGTCATTGCCAACAAAGTATTGAGAAACTTTTGTTATTGACCAAATACTTATTTTCCACCATAATTTGCAAATAAATTCATAAAAAATCCTACAATGTGATTTTCTGGATTTTTTTTTCTTATTTTGTCTGTCATAGTTGACGTGTACCTATGATGAAAATTACAGGCCTCTCTCATCTTTTTAAGTGGGAGAACTTGCACAATTGGTGGCTGACTAAATACTTTTTCCCCCCACTGTATATATGCCATATATGAGAACAAACACTTGATGAAGACCTACAATGTTCTCTGTAGGTTTTGTGTTCATTCAGAGTGATCTGAGTATTCACTCTGCGCTCATCTTATTTCCCCAGGTGTGTTGGTTCACCATGTCTCCACAGAAATGTATTCAAAGAAGTCTTTATTTTATATAGCTTATTCTTAATTTTCTCTCTCCTTCTCCCACTCTCTTTTCACTCTCTCCCTCCCACTCTCTCTTCTTTTAATGATGGAACTATTGGGCCAATAAAGGTATTATTTTTTAAATAAAACAATATCTCTCTTAGAAATGGCAGGACATCATAAAAGAGGTGAAGTTTCTCCAGAAGATTCAACATCCCAACAGCATAGAGTACAAGGGCTGCTACCTACGAGAACACACAGCATGGGTAAGACACACACACACACACACACACACAGTGGAGTATATGGAGGGCTGCTACCTATGAAACACAGAAAAACACACCCTCCCACACATTTTGAGGTTAAAAATCACGTTGAGGTGTTTCAGTAACCTTACATACAGGTGTATATCCATTGACCTGTTTTCTTCCTGTGTGTGTTCTCTGTGTGGTTCTAGCTGGTGATGGAGTACTGTCTGGGCTCAGCCTCTGATGTTCTAGAAGGTAAAACATTCTACAAACAATAACTTCTATTTGTGTTGTACTACGTCAAGTCGTCAACTTAGACTGTGTTTGACACTGTGTGTTTTACTTGTGAAATAATTCTTAACAAATGTTTTCTAAAATATTCTCTCTCACTCATCTTGTAGTTCATAAAAATCCCCTTCAGGAAATGGAGATCGCTGCCATTACCCACGGTGCTTTGCAGGGGTTGGCCTACCTTCACTCCCACAACATGATTCACAGGTGAGTGTTTACCAGACAGTTAGAGGATAACACAGAAACACGCTGATAAGATTACACCTACTGAACAAGATTAGCATGTGGTCCAAAGTACTGTTTTGAAATCTCTCTCCTTCCCTTCCCCCACCTCTCTTCCTCCCTCTCTCCGTCCCTCCCCCCAGAGACATCAAGGCTGGTAACATACTCCTGACGGAGCCAGGGCAGGTCAAGCTAGCTGACTTTGGCTCCGCCTCCATCGCCTCACCAGCCAACTCCTTTGTGGGGACGCCATATTGGTGAGGGACAGCAGAGACCGACAGTCAGTGGGGGGACAAGCTTTGACCGCGTGGCGACAACTTTTTTTTATTTCTTTACATACCTTCTATAAGGTCTACCTGTTCCATAATGCACCATCTCTGTTTGCTAAATGTTCAGTGATTGTAATTGAGCCCTCTCTCTCTCTCTCTCTCTCTCTCTCTCTCTCTCTCTCTCTCTCTCTCTCTCTCTCTCTCTCTCTCTCTCTCTCTCTCTCTCTCTCTCTCTCTCTCTCTCTCTCTCTCTCTCTCTCTCTCTCTCTCTCTCTCTCTCTCTCTCTCTCCCTCCTCCTCCTTGCTCTCCCCCTCCCCCACCCCCCTCTCCAGGATGGCCCCAGAGGTGATCTTGGCCATGGACGAGGGCCAGTATGACGGGAAGGTGGACGTCTGGTCCCTGGGGATCACCTGTGTAGAACTAGGTAGGTAGGTGTGTGTGGGTGGTTTTCGATTGTTTATATGTGCAACATACTGTGTGTGTGTAAACACTATCTGTGTATGTGACACTGCATAGTGTGTGTGACTAATGTGTGTGTGTGTAACTCTTCTGTCTTGTGTGCAGCGGAGAGGAAGCCTCCTCTGTTTAATATGAACGCCATGAGTGCCTTATACCATATAGCGCAGAATGAGAGCCCTACACTGCAGTCCAGCGACTGGTGAGTGTGTTATATATATATACACACACACACACACTAGAGTTTCCATTAGCCGTAAAAAAAAGTTTTGAAACGCAGATAAATGTAATTGGTACCGGCCGATTGTCCGGGAGAAAAAAAAAAAAGAATCCCATTGCGAAATAATGCTTTTTATAATTACAATTTTATTTTTTATCATTGTTGGAATAACAGTTGATGTAAATATATTTGACCGGTCATGGTCTATGGGTTAATTTGCATAATTTAGTGGAATTAAATTGGCGTGTGTGCATATTCGTTATACATCTTATCACACGTGGAAAATCTGTCAGACTGCGCTTTTATAAACCCAGTCCTGTTTTTAAAAATAGTTTTTGGGCCACGATTAAAAAGAGCTACTCTTTTTATTTCTCAACTGGTAATTGAAACGCGCTTCCCATTCGCCATTCAAATGTATAGGTAACGGAAGGCAGGCTTCATCAGTGCGTCACACACCACTTTGCAATGAGCTGGAGGCAGTATGGATTTTGTAAACATAGCTACTTAATTGTTTGAAACCTGAACGTTTTACTACATATTATGAGGCATGTTTTACCCGGCTTCAAAGTAGCCTAGCCAGAATCCGTGGAGGCAATTATTTTGATAAATACTTTTTATGAAGACATGCCATTGAAACTAGTAGCCTATTTCTCTTATGTTCTATTGGTTTTCAACTTTCTGTCATTGTCTGGTAGCCAAATGCACATTCCCGTGTAGCCTAATGCCGTGTCCGCGTTGCTGCCCTTATAATGTGAAGAAATAATAGTTTATCAGCATTTTAAGCTAAACGTTCTGATCTGTTGCATCTGACTCGTTGCTTTTAAACCTTTTCTTTATGTAGCCGAGGCCTATTGGTTGGATGAGTTTGGGATCTATCGTCCCACAACTGACCCAGAGTCTGTTTTAGAATAGTTTTTCATTCTCGATAAGCTGACCAATAGAATATGTACACTGTTCTACTATGGGGGATAATAGATTGACAGAGGCTCATAGGCAGCGTGTCCATAAGGCTAGGGGAAGCTTTCCCTAAGTAAATTTGAATTAAATTGCCAAAATGATATAGCCTAATTAGCCTGCTGTCTATACAGAAATAAATCAAATCATTCAAAATAGGATACTAAAGCATGATTTGGCCCCAGAGGATCATTAGCTTCCCCTGGCCTTAAAAAATGGTGGATAGTTTTAAATCGCATTGCCTACAGTCGGAAAGAAAGGTCGCACACGCGGCAAATACCCAATAGATGATTGTTGAGTTGCGACTGTCAGTGAAAAGTAGAGAGGCCCTGCCAGGCAAATCGCAATATTTCTAAATTAAATCGTGGGAAAACATAGTTTGGAAAGCAAATGGCTATTGTTTTAAAGCAAAGACAATGAAAATACTATAATCTGTCTTATAGTTATCAAAATTCTTAACTTAATTGAGCGAACAATAGTAGGCTATAGTCTAGCTTATTGGCACCAGCGGAGAGCATTGGCCATATATATCCCTGGTGAGCGCGCACTGTGCATATTCACTCTTTATCATTGTTGGGTCAGTGCCACTTAAGTTTGTTTTTGGACAATAGTTTTCTCCTCCTATTGGGATGGACGTCATATTCTATGTGTCTCCCCTTCTCTTAGGCCTATTAAATGGACAACCTCGTTTTTATTGATCTGTTTGTCAGTGTCAGCAGAGTAGGCTACCCTGTAATTTGTCATATTAAAAAAGATTCTAATGTCTCCAGTCATATAAAGTGTAGTAGAATTGCATGAAATGTGTTTTTTTCCCGTGCAAAGAAAGAAGAAATGTATCTGATATAGCCTATAGCCCAGATCTCTATGCTATACACACCCAGCCATGCTTTGAACTGTCTTTTTTGCAAACAGTGATTGAGTTATATTATTAGCCTAAAATATATGACTATCCAATCTACTCATCACATTACTAATAGTAGGCGTTATTATAAAGGTGCATTTTATGTTGAAAAGTTGCTTCCCTAAACTTGTCACCCGCCGCCTATGCATAGGTTAGTGATTTTGCTGTTCGTTACTCGCCTTGTTGGCTGAGGAAAAGTAAATGTGGACAGTTATTCTAACATCTTCAAAGCGTGCGGTAAGGACACGTCATTGCATCCTCGACTAGCGTGTTCTGTTAACATGAATGACCATAATCTAAATGTGATTTCTGTCATTCTGAGCACCGTGGGTGGACGCCGTTGGTAAGGGTTAGGGTTATCGTGGGTAAGGGTTAGGGTTATCACGGTTAGGATTATTGTGGGTAAGGGTTAGGGTTATCACGTTTAGGGTTATCGTGGGTTAGGGTTATCATGGTTAGGATTGTTGTGGGTAAGGGTTAGGGTTATCATGGGTTAGGGTTATCACGGTTACGGTTACCGTGGGTAAGGGTTAGGGTTATCACGGTTACCGTGGGTAAGGGTTATCACGGTTAGGGTCATTGTGGGTAAGTGTTAGGGTTATCACGTTTAGGGTTATCGTGGGTAAGGGTTATCACAGTTTGGGTCATTGTGGGTTAGGGTTATCACGGTTAGGGCTATCGTGGGTTAGGGTTATCGTGGGTTAGGGTTATCATGGTTAGGGTTATCGTGGGTTAGGGTTATCACGGTTATGGTTATTGTGGGTAAGGGTTAAGGTTATTGTGGGTAAGGGTTATTGTGGGTAAGGGTTATCGCGGGTAAGGGTTATCGTGGGTAACGGTTATCGTGGGTTAGGGTTATCGTGGGTTAGGGTTATCGTGTGTAAGGGTTATCGTGTGTAAGGGTTAGGGTTATCACTGTTAGGGTTATCGTAGGTGATGGATTTTACTGTTACTTTAATTTAATTGTGACAAAATGTTTTTTTTTTGTCTTGCCCTTTATCCTTCCTTCCTTCCCTCCCTCCCTCCCTCCCTCCCTCCCTCCCTCCCTCCCTCCCTCCCTCCCTTCCTCTCTCTATACAGGACGGATTACTTTAGAAACTTTGTTGATTCCTGCCTTCAGAAAATCCCCCAAGATAGACCCCAGTCTGACCATCTACTGAACGTAAGATTTGAGGTTTTAGGGTGTATTCACACTCTCCTTGCCTTTGAATGAGGACTCGACTCTTTTGCCAGTTCACTTCACCTATTTTTGTGGACTGAGTCCTCATTGCATTCACATCGCTATGTTTAGAAAGGAACCAAGATCTTTTTCCAACATTCACTCAATGGACTCTGGGTTTTACAAAGTGCAGGACAAGCCATTCAATCAGAATGTGTTTTCAGACACCTACTTACATTTTGGAAGCTTATAGATTGCATTTAGTTAAAATATGAGACAAAATAAATGTAATCAGAACATACTATTAACATATAAATATTATTGGTAACAGAATAAATAGCAATAGAATAACTGCAGATTAAATAATGCTGTAATTGAAAATTGTCCACCCAATGTAGGCTACTGCCCCTTTAAGAGCTAGAATAGATTTTCTACCCTATGTTGTGATTCTCACCAAATATGTTGTCTTTTCACTATTCAAACCACACAATGGAATAAACCGCTTATGAAGCTCCCAGCCTATAGGTCACATATTGCAAACAAATAATCGGAACTAAAAACTCCACACACATTTTGGAATTTCTGTGCGTCCTTGACAATCGCTAATCAATATCCAAAAACGGAACAAATGTTTTTTCCGCAAACCTGCACATCATCTTCTCTCTTTTGTGGCACCAATGTGAGGGTTTATGGCAGGGGAAACAGTGTTGCAGTAGTCTAGTGTGTGGGGTTATGTCAGGGGAAACAGTGTTGCAGTAGTCTAGTGTGTGGGGTTATGGCAGGGGAAACAGTGTTGCAGTAGTCTAGTGTGTGGGTTTATGGCAGGGGAAACAGTGTTGCAGTAGTCTAGTGTGAGGGTTTATGGCAGGGGAAACAGTGTTGCAGTAGTCTAGTGTGAGGGTTTATTGCAGGGGAAACAGTGTTGCAGTAGTCTAGTGTGAGGGGTTATGGCAGGGGAAACAGTGTTGCAGTAGTCTAGTTTGAGGGGTTTATGGCAGGGGAAACAGTGTTGCAGTAGTCTAGTGTGAGGGGTTATGGCAGTAGTCTAGTGTGAGGGTTTATGGCAGGGGAAACAGTGTTGCAGTAGTCTAGTGTGTGGGTTTATGGCAGGGGAAACAGTGTTGCAGTAGTCTAGTGTGAGGGTTTATGGCAGGGGAAACAGTGTTGCAGTAGTCTAGTGTGAGGGGTTATGGCAGGGGAAACAGTGTTGCAGTAGTCTAGTGTGAGGGTTTATTGCAGGGGAAACAGTGTTGCAGTAGTCTAGTGTGAGGGGTTTATGGCAGGGGAAACAGTGTTGCAGTAGTCT
Organism: Coregonus lavaretus; assembly: GCF_964263955.1. NCBI lineage: Eukaryota > Metazoa > Chordata > Actinopteri > Salmoniformes > Salmonidae > Coregonus > Coregonus lavaretus. The sequence continues at coordinate 40,949,548 of NC_140011.1, read as the reverse complement.
AGTGTGAGGGTTTATTGCAGGGGAAACAGTGTTGCAGTAGTCTAGTGTGAGGGGTTTATGGCAGGGGAAACAGTGTTGCAGTAGTCTAGTGTGAGGGGTTATGGCAGGGGAAACAGTGTTGCAGTAGTCTAGTGTGAGGGGTTATGTCAGGGGAAACAGTGTTGCAGTAGTCTAGTGTGAGGGGTTATGTCAGGGGAAACAGTGTTGCAGTAGTCTAGTGTGAGGGGTTATGGCAGGGGAAACAGTGTTGCAGTAGTCTAGTGTGAGGGTTTATGGCAGGGGAAACGGTGTTGCAGTAGTCTAGTGTGAGGGTTTATGGCAGGGGAAACAGTGTTGCAGTAGTCTAGTGTGAGGTTTTATGGCAGGGGAAACAGTGTTGCAGTAGTCTAGTGTGAGGGTTTATGGCAGGGGAAACAGTGTTGCAGTAGTCTAGTGTGAGGGTTTATGGCAGGGGAAACAGTGTTGCAGTAGTCTAGTGTGAGGGTTTATTGCAGGGGAAACAGTGTTGCAGTAGTCTAGTGTGAGGGTTTATGGCAGGGGAAACAGTGTTGCAGTAGTCTAGTGTGAGGGGTTTATGGCAGGGGAAACAGTGTTGCAGTAGTCTAGTGTGAGGGGTTTATGGCAGGGGAAACAGTGTTGCAGTAGTCTAGTGTGAGGGTTTATGGCAGGGGAAACAGTGTTGCAGTAGTCTAGTGTGAGGGTTTATGGCAGGGGAAACAGTGTTGCAGTAGTCTAGTGTGAGGGTTTATGGCAGGGGAAACAGTGTTGCAGTAGTCTAGTGTGAGGGGTTATGGCAGGGGAAACGGTGTTGCAGTAGTCTAGTGTGAGGGTTTATGGCAGGGGAAACAGTGTTGCAGTAGTCTAGTGTGAGGGTTTATGGCAGGGGAAACAGTGTTGCAGTAGTCTAGTGTGAGGGGTTATGGCAGGGGAAACAGTGTTGCAGTAGTCTAGTGTGAGGGGTTTATGGCAGGGGAAACAGTGTTGCAGTAGTCTAGTGTGAGGGGTTTATGGCAGGGGAAACAGTGTTGCAGTAGTCTAGTGTGAGGGGTTATGGCAGGGGAAACAGTGTTGCAGTAGTCTAGTGTGAGGGGTTATGGCAGTAGTCTAGTGTGAGGGTTTATGGCAGGGGAAACAGTGTTGCAGTAGTCTAGTGTGAGGGGTTTATGGCAGGGGAAACAGTGTTGCAGTAGTCTAGTGTGAGGGGTTATGGCAGGGGAAACAGTGTTGCAGTAGTCTAGTGTGAGGGGTTATGGCAGGGGAAACAGTGTTGCAGTAGTCTAGTGTGAGGGGTTATGGCAGTAGTCTAGTGTGAGGGTTTATGGCAGGGGAAACAGTGTTGCAGTAGTCTAGTGTGAGGGGTTTATGGCAGTAGTCTAGTGTGAGGGTTTATGGCAGGGGAAACAGTGTTGCAGTAGTCTAGTGTGAGGGGTTTATGGCAGGGGAAACAGTGTTGCAGTAGTCTAGTGTGAGGGGTTATGGCAGGGGAAACAGTGTTGCAGTAGTCTAGTGTGAGGGGTTATGGCAGGGGAAACAGTGTTGCAGTAGTCTAGTGTGAGGGGTTATGGCAGTAGTCTAGTGTGAGGGTTTATGGCAGGGGAAACAGTGTTGCAGTAGTCTAGTGTGAGGGGTTTATGGCAGGGGAAACAGTGTTGCAGTAGTCTAGTGTGAGGGGTTATGGCAGGGGAAACAGTGTTGCAGTAGTCTAGTTTGAGGGGTTTATGGCAGGGGAAATAGTGTTGCAGTAGTCTAGTGTGAGGGGTTATGTCAGGGGAAACAGTGTTGCAGTAGTCTAGTGTGAGGGGTTATGGCAGGGGAAACAGTGTTGCAGTAGTCTAGTGTGAGGGGTTTATGGCAGGGGAAACAGTGTTGCAGTAGTCTAGTGTGAGGGGTTTATGGCAGGGGAAACAGTGTTGCAGTAGTCTAGTGTGAGGGGGTTATGGCAGTAGTCTAGTGTGAGGGTTTATGGCAGGGGAAACGGTGTTGCAGTAGTCTAGTGTGAGGGTTTATGGCAGGGGAAACAGTGTTGCAGTAGTCTAGTGTGAGGTTTTATAGCAGGGGAAACAGTGTTGCAGTAGTCTAGTGTGAGGGGTTTATGGCAGGGGAAACAGTGTTGCAGTAGTCTAGTGTGAGGGGTTTATGGCAGGGGAAACAGTGTTGCAGTAGTCTAGTGTGAGGGATTATGGCAGGGGAAACAGTGTTGCAGTAGTCTAGTGTGAGGGGTTATGGCAGGGGAAACAGTGTTGCAGTAGTCTAGTGTGAGGGGTTTATGGCAGTAGTCTAGTGTGAGGGGTTATGGCAGGGGAAACAGTGTTGCAGTAGTCTAGTGTGAGGGGTTATGGCAGTAGTCTAGTGTGAGGGTTTATGGCAGGGGAAACAGTGTTGCAGTAGTCTAGTGTGAGGTTTTATGGCAGGGGAAACAGTGTTGCAGTAGTCTAGTGTGAGGGTTTATGGCAGGGGAAACAGTGTTGCAGTAGTCTAGTGTGAGGGTTTATGGCAGGGGAAACAGTGTTGCAGTAGTCTAGTGTGAGGGGTTTATGGCAGGGGAAACAGTGTTGCAGTAGTCTAGTGTGAGGGTTTATGGCAGGGGAAACAGTGTTGCAGTAGTCTAGTGTGAGGGGTTTATGGCAGGGGAAACAGTGTTGCAGTAGTCTAGTGTGAGGGGTTATGGCAGGGGAAACAGTGTTGCAGTAGTCTAGTGTGAGGGGTTTATGGCAGGGGAAACAGTGTTGCAGTAGTCTAGTGTGAGGGGTTTATGGCAGGGGAAACAGTGTTGCAGTAGTCTAGTGTGAGGGTTTATGGCAGGGGAAACAGTGTGGCAGTAGTCTAGTGTGAGGGTTTATGGCAGGGGAAACAGTGTTGCAGTAGTCTAGTGTGAGGGTTTATGGCAGGGGAAACAGTGTTGCAGTAGTCTAGTGTGAGGGTTTATGGCAGGGGAAACAGTGTTGCAGTAGTCTAGTGTGAGGGGTTATGGCAGGGGAAACAGTGTTGCAGTAGTCTAGTGTGAGGGTTTATTGCAGGGGAAACAGTGTTGCAGTAGTCTAGTGTGAGGGGTTTATGGCAGGGGAAACAGTATTGCAGTAGTCTAGTGTGAGGGGTTTATGGCAGGGGAAACAGTGTTGCAGTAGTCTAGTGTGAGGTGCGGGAATAATGACAAGCGAACCTGGGGAGCTTTGTGTTCACGTTGCCCTAAAAAAGGGAACCGGACCGCGGAATTCAAGTGAACCGACCTCAGACCACCACCTCTCGAGATCTCAGTTCGGTTCGCTTCGGGGGCTCTTTTGAGAGGTCTCCGTTCCATTGGAGGGTTCACACTGCACACAAAAATTAGCCAACTGTACTAAAATTGGCTGAAAGGCACCAAGTGTGATAACACCCTAAGAATAATGCTACGTAAATCCCAACTGGTAAACTATGTAGGCCTAAATTAATATATTCACTTTACCTTCTCCTTCCTCCCCCTCCTCCCTCTCCTTCCTCCCCCTCCTCCCTCTCCTTCCTCCCCCTCCTCTCTCCTTCCTCCCTCTCCTTCCTCCCCCTCCTCCCTCTCCTTCCTCCTTCTCCTTCCTCCCCCTCCTCCCTCTCCTTCCTCCCCCTCCTCCCTCTCCTTCCTCCCCCTCCTCCCTCTCCTTCCTCCCCCTCCTTCCTCCCCCTCCTCAGCATGCGTTTGTCCAGCGAGAGCGTCCAGACTCTGTTCTGATGGATCTGATCCTGAGGACCAAGGAGGCGGTCAGAGAGCTGGACAACCTGCAGTACCGTAAGATGAAGAAGATCCTATTCCAGGAGGCTCACAACGGACCACAGGCTGAGACACAGGACGGAGACGAGGTGTGTGTGTGTGTGTGTGTGTGTGAGTGTGTGTGATGGGAAGAGGAGATGTGTGTGTGTGTGTGTGTGTGATGGGAAGAGGAGATGTGTGTGTGGGGTAGTTTGTATACAATCTTCAGTTCCAATCAGAGCAGAGGTAAAAGCCAGGGGATGAAGCTCGACATACTATCTGACCACTCTCTGTTTTTCTATGTGTGTGTCTACATCCGTCTCTGTTTGTCTCCCTGTGAATGTATGAGTCTCTGTCTGTCCGTCTGTGTGTGTCTCTCTCTTTCTCTCGCTCTCTCTCTGTCTGTCGGTCTGTCTCTGTCTGTCCGTCTGTGTGTCTCTCTCTCTGTCTGGGTGTCTCTCTCTCTCTGTCTGGGTGTCTCTCTCTCTCTCTCTCTGTCTGGGTGTCTCTCTCTCTCTGTCTGGGTGTCTCTCTCTCGCTGTCTGGGTGTCTCTGTCTCTCTCTTTTCTATTTTCTCTCTCTCTCTCTGTCTCTGTGTGTCTCTCTCTCTGTCTCTCTCTGTCTAGGAGGTGGAGCACGGTGCCGGTCCTACAGACAGTGTGAACAGTGTGGGCAGTAACCAGTCCATCCCCAGTATGTCTATCAGCTCCCAGAGCAGCTCAGTCAACAGTCTGAACGAAGCAGCACAGGACAACCGCAGTGAACTGGACCTGATGAAGGGAGACCACACGGTCATGTCCAACAGCTCTGTCATACACCTCAAACCGGTGGGTCTACTTCACACACTGAAGTGATGATGCCCGAGTGTGCCAAAATATCCTCCAAACACCGGCTTCGAGGGCATTATCACTTTTATACAATGGGATACCAACATATTCATATAATGATTGACATATTTTCATAAAACTTTATTTTGATACATTTATTCATACTATTTCATCCTTCCACGAGATATAGTCTCGGCACAAATCTCGGGTTGCTCCCCAAGCCGGCTGGTGGTTTGTTCGGTTGCCGGAGACGCGACCTAGTCGTTCAGTCTTTTTATTCTTTATCTGTGGACGTTAGTTCTAAATGTTCCATTATCATACTGGTTGGCAAAGTTTTTATCTCTTGCTAGCTAGCTAGCCAACTACGGCTAACTTACAGTCAGGTCAAACAGTGCAGCCAGAATAACAACAGTAGCTGCATTTGTTTAAGCTGTTTTTACATTTACATTTACGTCATTTAGCAGACGCTCTTATCCAGAGCCACTTACAAATTGGTGCATTCACCTTATAGCCAGTGGGATAACCACTTTACAATATGTTTTTTTTTTTTTTTTGTGGGGTAAGGGGGGGTAGAAGGATTACTTTATCCTATCCCAGGTATTCCTTAAAGAGGTGGGGTTTCAAGTGTCTCCGGAAGGTGGTGAGTGACTCCGCTGTCCTGGCATCGTGAGGGAGATTGTTCCACAATTGGGGTGCCAGAGCAGCGAACAGTTTTGACTGGGCTGAGCGGGAACTGTGCTTCCGTAGAGGTAGGGGGGCCAGCAGGCCAGAGGTGGATGAACGCAATGCCCTCGTTTGGGTGTAGGGTCTGATCAGAGCCTGAAGGTAAGGAGGTGCCGTTCCCCTCACAGCTCCATAGGCAAGCACCATGGTCTTGTAGCAGATGCGAGCTTCAACTGGAAGCCAGTGGAGTGTGAGGAGGAGCGGGGTGACGTGAGAGAACTTGGGAAGGTTGAACTCCAGACGGGCTGCGGCATTCTGGACGAGTTGTAGGGTTTTAATGGCACAGGCAGGGAGCCCAGCCAACAGCGAGTTGCAGTAATCTAGACGGGAGATGACAAGTGCCTGGATTAGGACCTGTGCCGCTTCCTGTGTAAGGCAGGGTCGTACTCTCCGAATGTTGTAGAGCATGAACCTACAGGATCGGGTCACCGCCTTGATGTTAGCGGAGAACGACAGGGTGTTGTCCAGGGTCACGCCAAGGCTCTTTGCACTCTGGGAGGAGGACACAACGGAGTTGTCAACCGTGATGGCGAGATCATGGAACGGGCAGTCCTTCCCCGGGAGGAAGAGCAGCTCCGTCTTGCCGAGGTTCAGCTTGAGGTGGTGATCCGTCATCCACACTGATATGTCTGCCAGACATGCAGAGATGCGATTCGCCACCTGGTTATCAGAAGGGAGAAAGGAGAAGATTAGTTGTGTGTCGTCTGCGTAGCAATGACATTTATTTGGATACATCTATAACATTGAGCTAATGATGCGCGATTTCACCTGGCATAGAAAATGTGCTCTCTCATCAGGACACTGTTGTTCAGAGGAGCTAGCCAACAACACAGCAAACAATCACTTCAAACTGAAGCTGGAAAGACTGCAAACTAGCTGCATTTCATTTCGTTTTACCTGTTTTCTATTGACATTTCTTTGTATATATCCATAAAAATGATGCTGATTCATAATTTCAACTGGCTGAGAAAAGCTGCCTCTCTATCTCGACCCGACTCACGACCCCTACATGTTCTTTACTATGGGACAGCTGGAGATCGAATTTCAATGTTGAAACAATGTTACAAATACAAATCTCCGCTGTTGAAATGAAAAAAATGTGAGATAATGTCTAGATGCTTTTTATAGTGGAGATCAAGTTTATAAACTGCCTGGCTTGGCTGATGAGACAGTGGATTGCGCAGTCAGATGGATTTAGCGGGTGGTAACTTGTGGAACAGACACCGGCTGGAATGCAGTTTTAACCAATCAGCGTCCAGGATTAGACCCGTCCGTTGTATAAACTGCTATACATACCACACACACACACCGCTTTACACACCTTGATACACACACACACCGTTTTACACACCTTGATACACACACACACACCGTTTTACACACCTTGATACACACACACACTGTTTTACACACCTTGATACACCACTATATACATGCACACACTGCATATGCACACATGATGATGTTGATGATGATGATGTCTTGGCCAGGAGGAAGATGAGGATTACCATGGTGACCCAGAGGTGCAGGGCTGTCCCACTGAGCCCCCGGCCGCTCCTGCCCAACCCCCCAGGAAACACTACAGAGAACGCAACAGAGAACACTTCGCCACCATACGCACTGCCTCACTGGTGAGAACACACACACACACACACACACACACACACACACACACACACACACACTGGCTCACTGGTGAGACGTCTCTCTCTTTTATTCTGTTCTGTTATTTGAATATCTGTGTTTGGAAACCCTTTCTCTACATTCCAATAACCACTCAACTCCTTCAACAGGTGACACAATAGCAGACACTGTTATCACAACAGGAAGTTAACAGACCTCTCTCTCTCTCTGTCTTTCTGCCTCTCTCTCTCCCTCTTTTCTCTCCTTCTCTCTCTCCCCAGGTGACTCGTGAGATGCAGGAGCACGAGCAGGACAGTGAGCTGAGGGAGCAGATGTCAGGCTATAAGAGGATGAGGAGGCAGCACCAGAAACACCTGATGGGTCTGGAGAACAAGCTGAAGGCTGAGATGGATGAACACCGGCTCCGTCTGGACAAGGAGCTGGAGAGCCAGAGGAACAGCTTTGTCCAGGAGATAGAGAAACTGGTCAAGAGACACCAGGCCACCATGGAGAAAGATGTACGGAGACACACACACAGAGACAGAGATACACACACACACACACACACACACACACAGAGACACACACACAGAGACCGAGATACATTACATTTACATTTACGTAATTTAGCAGACGCTCTTATCCAGAGCGACTTACAAATTGGTGCATTCACCTTATAGCCAGTGGGATCACCACTTTACAATTATTATTATTATTATTATTATTATTATTATTATTATTTATTTTTTTTGGGGGGGGTGGGGGGTAGAAGGATTACTTTATCCTATCCCAGGTATTCCTTAAAGAGGTGGGGTTTCAAATGTCTCCGGAAGGTGGTGAGTGACTCCGCTGTCCTGGCGTCGCGAGGGAGCCCGTTCCACCATTGGGGTGCCAGAGATACACACACACACACACACACACACACACAGAGAGAGACACACAGAGAGACACACAGAGAGACACACAGAGAGACACACAGAGAGACACACAGAGAGACACACAGAGAGACACACAGAGAGACACACAGAGACAGAGACACATACCAATGATGTATATAAACGCTCAATGACTGACTGTTTTGAAACCACTGGGCAGCCATTTTGGTCCCCCCCCATCCATTGTAAAACAGATTGTGAAGCTATAGAAGTGCTTTTATAAATGTCTACTTTCGTTTTGCCAAGTATATTTTATTACTGTGACCATACTTTTACACAATCCAGGGTTTATACTGTATACCTCATTAATATACACACACGGCGACAAACTCACACACACAGAGACCGAGATATATATATATATATATATATATATATATATATATATATATATATATATATATATATATATATATATATATATATATATACACACACACACAGAGACCGAGATATATATATATATATATATATATATATATATATATATATATATATATATATATATACACACACACACACACAGAGACCGAGATATATATATACACACACACACACACACACACACACACACACAGAGACCGAGATATATATATATATATACACACACACAGAGACCGAGATATATATATATACACACACACACACACAGAGACCGAGATATATATATACACACACACACACACACACACACACACAGAGACCGAGATATATATATATATATACACACACACAGAGACCGAGATAGATAGATATATATAGATATATATATATATAGATAGATATATATATCTATATACACACACACACACACACACACACACACACACACACACACACACAGAGAGAGAGATATATAGAGATGCATAAACGTCTTTTGCACACAAGAGAAACTGGTCAAAAACATTGATAATGATGTACAGAAACACATGTACAGTGGGGGGAAAAAAGTATTTAGTCAGCCACCAATTGTGCAAGTTCTCCCACTTAAAAAGATGAGAGAGGCCTGTAATTTTCATCATAGGTACACGTCAACTATGACAGACAAAATGAGAAAGAAAATCCAGAAAATCACATTGTAGGATTTTTATTGAATTTATTTGCAAATTATGGTGGAAAATAAGTATTTGGTCAATAACAAAAGTTTCTCAATACTTTGTTATATACCCTTTGTTGGCAATGACACAGGTCAAACGTTTTCTGTAAGTCTTCACAAGGTTTTCACACACTGTTGCTGGTATTTTGGCCCATTCCTCCATGCAGATCTCCTCTAGAGCAGTGATGTTTTGGGGCTGTCGCTGGGCAACACGGACTTTCAACTCCCTCCAAAGATTTTCTATGGGGTTGAGATCTGGAGACTGGCTAGGCCACTCCAGGACCTTGAAATGCTTCTTACGAAGCCACTCCTTCGTTGCCCGGGCAGTGTGTTTGGGATCATTGTCATGCTGAAAGACCCAGCCACGTTTCATCTTCAATGCCCTTGCTGATGGAAGGAGGTTTTCACTCAAAATCTCACGATACATGGCCCCATTCATTCTTTCCTTTATACGGATCAGTCGTCCTGGTCCCTTTGCAGAAAAACAGCCCCAAAGCATGATGTTTCCACCCCCATGCTTCACAGTAGGTATGGTGTTCTTTGGATGCAACTCAGCATTCTTTGTCCTCCAAACACGACGAGTTGAGTTTTTACCAAAAAGTTATATTTTGGTTTCATCTGACCATATGACATTCTCCCAATCCTCTTCTGGATCATCCAAATGCACTCTAGCAAACTTCAGACGGGCCTGGACATGTACTGGCTTAAGCAGGGGGACACGTCTGGCACAGCAGGATTTGAGTCCCTGGCGGCGTAGTGTGTTACTGATGGTAGGCTTTGTTACTTTGGTCCCAGCACTCTGCAGGTCATTCACTAGGTCCCCCCCGTGTGGTTCTGGGACTTTTGCTCACCGTTCTTGTTATCATTTTGACCCCACGGGGTGAGATCTTGCGTGGAGCCCCAGATCGAGGGAGATTATCAGTGGTCTTGTATGTCTTCCATTTCCTAATAATTGCTCCCACAGTTGATTTCTTCAAACCAAGCTGCTTACCTATTGCAGATTCAGTCTTCCCAGCCTGGTGCAGGTCTACAATTTTGTTTCTGGTGTCATTTGACAGCTCTTTGGTCTTGGCCATAGTGGAGTTTGGAGTGTGACTGTTTGAGGTTGTGGACAGGTGTCTTTTATACTGATAACAAGTTCAAACAGGTGCCATTAATACAGATAATGAGTGGAGGACAGAGGAGCCTCTTAAAGAAGAAGTTACAGGTCTGTGAGAGCCAGAAATCTTGCTTGTTTGTAGGTGACCAAATACTTATTTTCCACCATAATTTGAAAATAAATTCATAAAAAATCCCATAATGTGATTTTCTGGAATAAAAATTCTCAATTTGTCTGTCATAGTTGACGTGTACCTATGATGAAAATTACAGGCCTCTCTCATCTTTTTAAGTGGGAGAACTTGCACAATTGGTGGCTGACTAAATACTTTTTTCCCCCACTGTACTGTATACCAGAAAACACTCCAGGCTAAACTGGAGAACTACATTGGAGAACTATACTGGAACGTCTAAAAACAGACAAAGTATGGAGGAAATATAATGGACCTACACTACCAGTCAAAAGTTCGGACACACCTACTCATTCTCACCTACTCATTTTTTTACTACACTGCTCAAAAAAATAAAGGGAACACTAAAATAACACATCCTAGATCTGAATGAATGAAATAATCTTATTAAATACTTTTTTCTTTACATAGTTGAATGTGCTGACATAGTGTGTGTGTGTGTGGCCTCCACGTGCCTGTATGACCTCCCTACAACGCCTAGGCATGCTCCTGATGAGGTGGCGGATGGTCTCCTGAGGGATCTCCTCCCAGACCTGGACTAAAGCATCCGCCAACTCCTGGACAGTCTGTGGTGCAACGTGGCGTTGGTGGATGGAGCGAGGCATGATGTCCCAGATGTGCTCAATTGGATTCAGGTCTGGGGAACGGGCGGGCCAGTCCATAGCATCAATGCCTTCCTCTTGCAGGAACTGCTGACACTCCAGCCACATGAGGTCTAGCATTGTCTTGCATTAGGAGGAACCCAGGGCCAACCGCACCAGCATATGGTCTCACAAGGGGTCTGAGGATCTCATCTCGGTACCTAATGGCAGTCAGGCTACCTCTGGCGAGCACATGGAGGGCTGTGCGGCCCCCCAAAGAAATGCCACCCCACACCATGACTGACCCACCGCCAAACCGGTCATGCTGGAGGATGTTGCAGGCAGCAGAACGTTCTCCACGGCGTCTCCAGACTCTGTCACGTCTATCACATGTGCTCAGTGTGAACCTGCTTTCATCTGTGAAGAGCACAGGGCGCCAGTGGCAAATCTGCCAATCTTGGTGTTCTCTGGCAAATGCCAAACGTCCTGCACGGTGTTGGGCTGTAAGCACAACCCCCACCTGTGGACGTCGGGCCCTCATACCACCCTCATGGAGTCTGTTTCTGACCGTTTGAGCAGACACATGCACATTTGTGGCCTGCTGGAGGTCATTTTGCAGGGCTCTGGCAGTGCTCCTCCTGCTCCTCCTTGCACAAAGGCGGAGGTAGCAGTCCTGCTGCTGGGTTGTTGCTCTCCTATGGCCTCCTCCACGTCTCCTGATGTACTGGCCTGTCTCCTGGTAGCGCCTCCATGCTCTGGACACTACGCTGACAGACACAGCAAACCTTGTTGCCACAGCTCGCATTGATGTGCCATCCTGGATGAGCTGCACTACCTGAGCCACTTGTGTGGGTTGTAGACTCCGTCTCATGCTACCACTAGAGTGAAAGCACCGCCAGCATTCAAAAGTGACCAAAACATCAGACAGGAAGCATAGGAACTGAGAAGTGTTCTGTGGTCACCACCTGCAAAACCAGTCCTTTATTGGGGGTGTCTTGCTAATTGCCTATAATTTCCACCTGTTGTCTATTCCATTTGCACAACAGCATGTGAAATGTATTGTCAATCAGTGTTGCTTCCTAAGTGGACAGTTTGATTTCACAGAAGTGTGATTGACTTGGAGTTACATTGTGTTGTTTAAGTGTTCCCTTTATTTTTTTGAGCAGTGTATTTTTTACATTGTAGAATAATAGTGAAGACATCAAAACTATGAAATAACATATATGGAATCATGTAGTAACCAAAAAAGTTATAAACAAATATATTTCTTATTTGAGATTCTTCAAATAGCCACCCTTTGCTTTGATGACAGCTTTGCACACTCTTGGCATTCTCTCAACCAGCTTCATGAGGTAGTCACCTGGAATGCATTTCAATTAACAGGTGTGCCTTATTAATAGTTAATTTGTGGAATTTCTTTCCTTCTTAATGTGTTTGAGCCAATCAGTTGTGTTGTGACAAGGTAGGGGGGGTATACAGAAGATAGCCCTATTTGATAAAAGTCCAAGTCCATATTATGGCAAGAACAGCTCAAATAATTGCAGCCTTACCGCAAAAGTGGAAGAGGAAAGTTGAAGGGGGAGAAAGTAAGGAACTTGTCTGTCGGCCTTGCATTAAAGAACATAATTGGTTAAGGAAAACTGTGATAAATAAAAAAGTATATCAGTTTCACTTAAGGACCAAAGGATTGACAGCAGTCCCATATAGATTGCAAAATAGTTGGGAAGAGATCTTTGACGTACCGATCCCATGGCATAGTGTTTATGAACTGACACGCAAAACGACACCGGATTCAAAAATTAGAATCTTTCAATTTAAATTATTATATAAAATTCTTGCTACCAATAGAATGTTATTTATATGGGGGATACAATCTTCCCAGCTCTGCAGATTTTGCTGTGAAGAGATAGAATCATTAGATCATTTGTTTTGGTTCTGTCCATTTGTAGCTTGTTTTTGGACACAGGTCCAGGAATTGCTAAAGGATTGCAATATTTACCTGGAACTAACCTTGCAGATAGCATTACTGGGTGATCTGAAAAGTCATAGTCAATCAATCAATAATATAATAATACTTTTAGCAAAAATGTTTATTTTTAATTCACAATCTGTAGAAGCAATGAGAATAGAAAGGTTCAGAACTTTTGTAAAACATCACAGTATGGTTGAAATATATATGGCAAATAGAAATCCTATATGGATGGTGTTAAGAGATAGATGGGAGGTATTGAATAGAGTTGAAGGATGGGACTAATAACAAATAACAACAAATAATAACAAAGATAGCTAATAATGTAAGCATACTGTGTCCATAATAAGTATATAGGTTGTATGTTGGGAGCTTTTGGGAAAGAGCACAGTTAGAAAGATATGGCATTTAGAAGCAAACCGGATGGACATCATGAAAATGATCGGAGAGGTTGAGAGTAGAAGTAGTTCAGGAGCAAAAAAAAAAAAAAATATATATATATATATATATATATATATAGAATTATTGTAAAATTAACTCTGTCCATAAGGTGTAGATAGTAAGTATAGACCGGAAGTAGAGGCCTGGGCGTTGTTGTTCACTAATTTACTCCAAGTAGGGAAAGGATGGTGGGGTTGAAAAGTAATAAAGGGGAATATATATATAAAAAATAAAAAAAAACATGGGGGATTGGAAGTGATGCAGACAATTACATTGATAGAAGATACAATCTATCTGCAATATTAAGCTGATCCATCCCCCCGGACAAAAAAAAAAAAAAAAAAAAAAGAACAGCTCAAATATGCAAAGAGAAACGACATTCCATTATTACTTTAAGACATGAAGGTCAGTCAATACGGAACATTTCAAGAACTTTGAACATTTCTTCAAGTGCAGTCGCAAAAACCATCAAGTGCTATGATGAAACTGGCTCTCATGAGGACCGCTACAGGAATGGAAGACCCAGAGTTACCTCAGCTGCAGATGATAAGTTCATTAGAGTTACCAGCCTCAGAAATTGCAGCCCAAATAAATGCTTCACAGAGTTCAAGTAACAGACACGTCTCAACATCAACTGTGGGACTGTGTGAATCAGGCCCATGGTCGAATTGCTGCAAAGAAACCACTACTAAAGGACACCAATAATAAGAAGGGACTTGCTTGGGCCAAGAAACACTAGCAATGGACATTAGACTGGAGGAAATGTGTCCTTTGGTCTGGAATCCAAATTGGAGATTTTTGGTTCCAACCACTGTGTCTTTGTGAGACGCGGTGTGGGTGAACGGATGATCTCCGCATGCATTTCCCACCGTAAAGCATGGAGGAGGAGGAGGTGTTATGGTGTGGGGGGTGCTTTACTTGAGACTGTCTGTGATTTTATTTAGAATTCAAGACACACTTAACCAGCATGGCTACCACAGCATTCTGCAGCGATACGCCATCGCATCTGGTTTGGGCTTAGTGGGACTATCATTTGTGTTTCAACAGGACAATTACATTTACATTTTAGTCATTTAGCAGACGCTCTTACCCAGAGCGACTTACAGTTAGTGCATACATTATTTTATCGAACCCACAACCCTGGCGTTGCAAACACCATGCTCTACCAACTGAGCTACATCCCCTGCCGGCCAAATCCCTCCCCTACCCTGGACGACGCTGGGCCAATTGTGCGCGCCGCCCCATGGGTCTCCCGGTCGCGGCCGGCTACGACAGAGCCTGGATTCGAACCAGGATCTCTAGTGGCACAACTAGCACTGCGACACATGACCCAACACACCTCCAGGCTGTGTAAGGGCTATTTAACGAAGAAGGAGAGTGATGGAGTGCTGCATCAGATGACCTGGCCTCCACAATTCCCAGACCTCAACCCAATTGAGATGGTTTGGGATGAGTCGGACTGCAGAGTGAAGGAAAAGCAGCCAACAAGTGCTCAGCATATGTGGGAACTCCTTCAAGACAGTTGGAAAAGCATTCCAGGTGTAGCTGGTTGAGAGAATGCCAAGAGTGTGCAAAGCTGTCATCAAGGCAAAGGGTGGCTGTTTGAAAAATCTCAAATCTCAAATATATTCTGATTTGTTTAACACTTTTTTGTTACTACATGATTCCATTTGTGTTATTTCATAATTTTGATGTCTTCACTATTATTCTAGTAAAAATAAAGAAATACCCTTGAATGAGTTGGTGTGTCCAAACTTTTGACTGGTACTGTATATATTTAGAAAATTACTGCCCTTTTTCTGGCCCGCAAATTAATTGATTGATTGATTGATTGAATTTCTAAATCCTGATGTGGCCCTTGAGTCATCTCTGCTATACACACTCCACACAGAGGACAATGAGAACTAAATACATTGCACCTGCAACTCCTGTTCATGCGGTTTTCTCTCTGTCTTGTGTGTGTGTGTGTGTGTGCGCGTGCGCGCAGGCGAAGACCTTTACCAACGATGAGAAGAGGTTCCAGCAGCACATTCAGGTCCAGCAGAAGAAAGAACTCAGCAGCTTCCTGGAGTCTCAGAAACGAGAGTACAAACTACGCAAGGAGCAGCTTAAAGAGGTACACACACACACACACACTATATATAATATATATACACACACACTTATTTATATATATACACACACACACTTATATATACATATATACACACAGTGCATTCGGAAAGTATTCAGACCCCTTCCCTTTTTCCACATTTTGTTACTTTACAGCCTTATTCTAAAATGGATTAAATAAAAAAAATCCCCATCAATCTACACACAATACCCCATAATGACAAAGCGAAAACAGATTTTTAAGAAATCTTTGCACATTTTATTAAAATAAAAAACCTACCTTATTTACATAAGTATTCAGACCCTTTGCTATGAGACACAAAATTGAGCTCAGATGCATCCTGTTTCTATTGATCATCCCTGAGATTTTTCTACAACTTAAATTCAAGTGATTGGAAATTATTTGGAAAGGGGCACACCTGTCTATGTAAGGTCCTACTGTTGACAGTGCATGTCTGAGCAAAAACCAAGCCATGAAGTCAAAGGAATTGTCCATAGAGCTCCGAGACAGGATTGTGTCGAAGCACAGATCTGGGGAAGGGTACCAAAAAATGTCTGCAGCATTGCAGGTCCCCAACAACACAGTGGCCTCCATCATTCTTAAATGGAAGAAGTTTGGAACCACCAGGACTTCCTAGAGCTGGACGCCCGGCCAAACTGAGCAGTCAGGGGAGAAGGGCCTTGGTCAGGGAGGTGACCAAGAACCCAATGGTCACTTTGACAGAGCTCCAGAGTTCCTCTGTGGAGACGGGAGAACCTTCCAGAAGGACAACCATCTCTGCATCACTCCACCAATCAGGCCTTTATAGTAGAGTGGCCAGACGGAAGCCACTCCTCAGTAAAAGGCACCTAAAGGACTCAGACCATGAGAAACAAGATTCTCTGGTCTGATGTAACCAAGATTGAACTCTTTTGCCTGAATGCCAAGCGTCATGTCTGGAGGAAACCTGGCACCATCCCTACGGTGAAGCATGGTGGTGGCAGCATCATGCTGTGGGGATGTTCTCCAGCGGCAGGGACTGGGAGACTAGTCAGGTTCGAGGGAAAGATGAACGGAGCAAAGTACAGAGAGGTCCTTGATGAAAACCTGCTCCAGAGCGCTCAGGACCTCAGACTGGGGCGAAGGTTCACCTTCCAACAGGACAACGACCCTAAGCACACAGCCAAGACAACACAGGAGTGGCTTCGGGATAAGTCTCTGAGTGTCCTTGAGTGGCCTGGATTTGAACCCGATCTAACATCTCTGGAGAGACCTGAAAATAGCTGTGCAGTGACGCTCCCCATCCAACCTGACAGAGCTAGAGAGCATCTGCAGAGAAGAATGGAAGAAACTCCCCAAATACAGATGTGCCAAGCTTGTAGCGTCATACCCAAGAAGACTCAAGGCTGTAATCGCTGCCAAAAGTGCTTCAACAAAGTACTGAGCAAAGGGGTTGAATGCTTATGTAAATGTTTATTTTTTTGATATATTTGCACAAAATTCTAAATACCTGTTTTTGCTTTGTCATTATGTGGTATTGTGTGTAGATTGATGAGGGGAATATTTTTTTTAAAATCCATTTTAGAATAAGGCTGTAATGTAACAAAATTTGTAAAAGTCAAGGGGTCTGAATACTTTCCGAATATGCGCACACACACACACACACACACACACACACACACACACACACAGGTAACGCTGCTTCGTGGGTGAACAGGGACAGGGACTACTTCGCGCCCCTCGTTCGAGCCCAGTGTTGGACAGCAACAGGGATGGAAGCAACACTGTTACATTGATGCTGTTGACCCGGATCACTCAGTTGGGCTATGCCCGGCTGCTGGGGTTGCTGCGGAGACCAGGTCAAAGGAGGGTGAGTTTAGCCAATCTGGAACGGCTAGCTAGGTAGCTTTTATTGATATGGAACGGCTAGCTAGGTAGCTGTTAGTGCGTGGTAGACTAGTAGAGTCCATCTTTGACGTCAACTAATCTAGAAGTAGTTCTGAAGGGCTATGGCTTCAGTAGCACTCGGGGTAATGGTCCATTTAAATTGGAGGGATGCGGGACAATTTAAGCAACAGAGCTTATATGTGAGAGTTCGTAGCAGTCTAGTCTTGCGTGACCATCCTTCCAGATCTTGTCTCGTTGACTCGACTATTGGGAGTCTGAGGAACTTCAGTATTAGATTTTGCGATTGAATGGGAGCCCTGGCATTCAACGCTCGCAATTGATTGGCTCTTGAGTAGAAATGCGTTTTTTCCTCAGAGGCATTTCCTTTTCGCCATCACAGACAACATTTTAGTAGCCTGTGTCATATGCTGCTAGCTTGTTGCAAATCAGAATCACAAACTGTTAGGAGCTCAACCAATGTAAATATGTGATTGGTTTGGTAAGTGGCAACTTATTGCTACTAGTTTCTGTCATACCCCGCCCAATTTGATCTTTTTCCTGAGGAGAACTTCACCAGACTGAGGCTAGGAGCAGTCGGACTACACATCTGATTACTTTTAAGTAGTTTATAGTTCAAAGTGAAAGGATAGTTCACACAAATTACAAAATGACATTTTACCCTGTAAGCAGTCTATGGACAAGGTATGTCAGCAATCCAAAACCAAAGCATGGATTGCTGTCATACCCTGTCCATATACAAGCTTTAAAAAAATGAACGCTGCTTTGTAGGTGGCGTGATGATGTGGTCAGAGGGTCCCTGGTTCGCGCGCGCGCACACACACACACACACACACACACACACACACACACACACACACACACAACGTGGAACAGGACCTGGAACGAGAGGTGTACACACACACACACACACACACATACACTGAAACACAAGGAGCAGCTGGAAGAGGTAAACACACTCTCACTCCTCTCTGTCCTGTAGGAGTTGAGTGAGAACCAGTCGACCCCTAAGAAGGAGAAACAGGAGTGGCTGTCCAAACAGAAGGAGAACATCCAGCACTTCCAGGTACAGTACAAATTACATCAACGCAAATGATCAAGTTACATTGAATTTAATTATCAAGTTACATCAACATGAATTATCAAGTTACATCAACGTCAATTATCGAGATAAAAACTGTTAACAGGATTTAAAATGTAAAGCAACACTTTGTTTTACTAACATAAAGAGTATCATATATGCATATGGTAATCCTTACTTGGTTCATAATGCATTATATTTGTTGACTTTGGGTAAAGATTTCTGATAGTGTACAAAGTATAATTATCATCTCAAATGATAATCGCGATTATAACCAAATAGCGTAACACTGTTAAGTTATTATCTAAACTGTGTTTATCGTAGAGATATATTCTGAGGCTGGTCTTAAGGCATTATGAGGCTTGTACATGCTTATAACTAGATATAAAGCATAAGATCTTGATGCTTTAAGTGAAATGTTACCATGGTCTCTCGCCTGTTTTTACTGTTGTACTTGTATATATTTTTTACAATACAAAAGACAACATACAGATGCACACAAACATCAACAACATCACACCTGCCCAGACCCACCTGTTCTCAGCCCTATCTCCAGTGCCTGCACTACTCTCCGCCAAGTCCTCAAATTGCACCATTATGTTCCTCTCCGTCTCGCCCACTCTCTTTCAATATTCAGATAATGAATCGTATGATTTTTCCATTGTCTTAACGATGGAGGATTGGTTGATTTCCAGTTTTTAAGTGTATGTTTTTTTTTTTTAGATAATTGATGAGAGTCGGGTATCTCTATTGTTGTACTCTCTTCATGGATCTGTCTAGAAATGTATGGTGTTTTTCTTGTATTATTCATTTATGCATGTGAAGTACTTTGCACTGCATTTTTATGTTACAAAATGTACTATATAAAATATTATACAATATATGCCAGAGCAGACGCTTTTATCCAAAGCAACTTAGTAATTCCTGAGCGGGAATCAGATCCACAGCCCTTGGTGTTGCATATCCATGCTTTACCAGCTGAGCCACACTGTAAAGTAAAGTTTGATGTGATTTGTCAGGCTGAGGAAGAAGCCAACCTGTTGAGGAGACAGAGACAGTACCTGGAGTTGGAGTGTCGACGCTTCCGACGGAGGATACTCATAGCCAGGCACAACGTGGAGCAGGACCTGGCACGAGAGGTACGTGAAAGGTTATTGCTCAACACGTGAACATTCCTCTCCTTTCGCAATCCATTTATTTTTAATTATTCTCCATCCTCCCCCCTCTCCTCTCTTTTAACCCCCTCTCCTCCATTTCTGTTTCAACCCCTCTCTCCTCCTGCCTGATTATTATATTACTTGTCTCTCCCTCCATCCCTCTCTCCTCTCTCTCTCTCTTCTCTCTCTTCTCCCTCTCTCTCAGGAGTTGAATAAGCGTCAGACCCAGAAGGACCTGGAGCATGCCATGCTGCTCAGACATCACGAGTCGATGCAGGAGCTGGAGTTCAGACATCTGGGAACCATCCAGAAGATGAGGGCGGAGCTTATCAGGACTCAGCACCAGACGGAACTGACCAATCAGCTGGAGTACAACAAGAGGAGGGAGAGAGAGCTGAGACGCAAACACGTCACGGAGGTCCGACAGCAGCCCAAGAGTTTAAAGGTCAGGAACACACAGACACTGGCATATACACCCCCCCCCCCCCCCCCACCTCCACACACACCTATTTTACTGTCCCCCACTCTCTCCCCCCAGTCTAAGGAGCTGCAGATTAAGAAGCAGTTCCAGGACACGTGCAAGATCCAGACACGTCAGTACAAGGCCCTGAGGAACCACCTGTTGGAGAGCGCTCCCAAGGCCGACCACAAGGCGGTGCTCAAGAGGCTGAAGGAGGAGCAGACCAGGAAACTGGCCATCCTGGCCGAGCAGTACGACCACTCTATCAACAACATGCTGTCCACACAGGCTGTGAGTACCACACACACACACACATTGTGTAGTCTCTCTAAACAGGTATCAAACACAGGCAAATTAAAAACTAAGTTTCGGAAAGACCTAACAAGGATATATGTTCAATCCCTAGTCCTAACCCCAAAGGGCTACTGTTTGTACTAGGGCTGCATAATTAATCAAATTCACGTCGAAATCGCAATATTGACATGTGCAATCCATATTGCAAGTGGTCCATATCGCATGCAATTTTTGTAATGTCAGTTTTTTAATACTTTTTGTCTGATCCTTCCCTCTCTCCTCTTGCGGCTGCTTCCCACACACACCAAGCCCCGCCCCCTGTCAATCAACCAGCGCTGTTCCTCCTCCTCTCTGTTACATGCCGTTTGCATGCTGTTCTGTTAGGTCAACAACAACCATGCTGCTTTCCACTTTCTTTCTGTTTCTCTTTCCAAGTGTTTGATCTTTGTCGCAAGTCCAAGAATCTTCATTTTTGGCCGTATCGTGCAGCCCTAGTTTATACCGTATTGCTAGTACTATCCAATCATTTCAGATCTAATTACTACTTGTCTCCACCTTTTTGTTTTGTCCCCGCCCTCTGTCCGCCCCTCTCCCTCCCCAGCTGCGATTGGACGAGGCCCAGGAAGGGGAGTGTCAGGTGCTGAGGATGCAGCTTCAGCAGGAGTTGGAGCTGCTGAACGCCTACCAGAGTAAGATCAAGATGCAGACAGACGCCCAGCACGACAAAGAGAGGAGGGAGCTGGAGCAGAGAGTATCGCGGAGCAGAGAGTATCGCTCCGCAGGGCTCTACTGGAACACAAGGTAGGGACCAGGGGTGTCTGTGTGTGTAATAGAGTAGGTGTTGGCATCGCTGTGTGTTTCTGACTGTCTCTCTTCCCCATCTCTCTCTCTCTCTCTCTCTCTCTCTGTTCGTGTGTGTGTGTGTGTCCCTCCAGATTGAGGAGGAGATGCTGTCTCTGCAGAAAGAGCGTGTGGAGCGGATCAGGTCCCTGTTGGAGCGCCAGGCCAGAGAGATAGAGGCCTTTGACTCAGAGTCCATGAGACTAGGCTTCAGCAACATGGTCCTCTCTAACCTGCAGGGCTCTGGCTCAGAGACACATGGTAGCCCAGGGGGCTGGGGAGGAGGAGGGGGGACCGGACTGTCTCATCATGGTCACAGCCAACACCAGGGGGGTTCCAGCTCACAGCAGCCGTGGGGTCACCCTGTGCTCGCTGGGGGCCCACCTCCCTGGAGCCTGCACCAGCCCTCTGGAGGGGGGAGTCAGGGGGGGGGTGGGGGTGGTGTGGTGGGGGCGGGGGGGGCCAGGAACAGCCCCCTGGCTATGAGGAGAGTGTCGACGTCTGGAGGGGGGCGGAGCGAACAGGCTATGAGCATGAGCGCCAGCATCACCTCTCAGATCTCCAACGGATCACACATGTCATACACCTAGACACACACACCTGTCATACGCCTAGACACACACACACACACACACCTAGACAAATGCACACCTACAGACACACACACTGGTGCGGCAGGTAGCCTAGTGGTTAGAGGGTTGGGTCAGTAAAAGAAAAGGACACTAATCCCCAACCCAACAAGTTGGGGAAAAAATCTGTTGACGTGCCCTTGAGCAAGGCACTTAACCCAATTGCTCCAGGGTCGCCGTTGATAATGGCCGACCCTGGCCGTGACCCCACTCTCCGAGGGTGTCTCAGGGAGAGTGGGATATGCAAAAAACACATTTCCAATTCACACATGCGTGTTAATACACACTGGTACATGTGTGAAATAGGACAAATATATATTGCAGTAACTCCCCTCAATATACTCCCCTCAATATTTAATGACTCTAGGACTAAGAAAATTTATTTATAATAGCTCCTGAAGTTTGGTAATTGTACGTTTGTTAATGGTAAAATATTAGTTTTTCTTTTGTCCATTTCCTGAAGTGTCTGTTTTAGAGATGGGCTTTACTGGGTTCTCATCAGAAAGCAACGATTGAGAGGTACATACAGCAGACAGGTACATACAGCAGAGGGGTACATACAGCAGACAGGTACATACAGCAGAGGGGTACATACAGCAGACAGGTACATACAGCAGACAGGTACATACAGCAGACAGGTACATACAGCAGACAGGTACATACAGCAGAGGGGTACATACAGCAGACAGGTACATACAGCAGACAGGTACATACAGCAGAGGGGTACATACAGCAGACAGGTACATACAGCAGAGGGGTACATACAGCAGACAGGTACATACAGCAGACAGGTACATACAGCAGACAGGTACATACAGCAGACAGGTACATACAGCAGAGGGGTACATACAGCAGACAGGTACATACAGCAGACAGGTACATACAGCAGACAGGTACATACAGCAGAGGGGTACATACAGCAGAGGGGTACATACAGCAGACAGGTACATACAGCAGACAGGTACATACAGCAGACAGGTACATACAGCAGACAGGTACATACAGCAGACAGGTACATACAGCAGAGGGGTACATACAGCAGAGGGGTACATACAGCAGACAGGTACATACAGCAGACAGGTACATACAGCAGAGGGGTACATACAGCAGAGGGGTACATACAGCAGAGGGGTACATACAGCAGAGGGGTACATACAGCAGAGGGGTGCATACAGCAGAGAGGTTCATACAGCAGAGGGGTACATACAGCAGAGAGTTACATACAGCAGAGGGGTACATACAGCAGAGGGGTACATACAGCAGAGGGGTACATACAGCAGAGGGGTACATACAGCAGACAGGTACATACAGCAGAGAGGTACATACAGCAGAGAGGTACATACAGCAGACAGGTACATACAGCAGACGGGTACATACAGCAGAGGGGTACATACAGCAGAGGGGTACATACAGCAGAGAGGTACATACAGCAGAGAGGTACATACAGCAGAGAGGTACATACAGCAGAGGGGTACATACAGCAGACAGGTACATACAGCAGACAGGTACATACAGCAGACAGGTACATACAGCAGACAGGTACATACAGCAGACAGGTACATACAGCAGACAGGTACATACAGCAGAGGGGTACATACAGCAGAGAGGTACATACAGCAGAGGGGTACATACAGCAGACAGGTACATACAGCAGACAGGTACATACAGCAGACAGGTACATACAGCAGAGAGGTACATACAGCAGAGAGGTACATACAGCAGAGAGGTACGTACACCTACAGCTGGTGTGGCAACTGGTGTAACACACACTTAACTAAACACAGTTGTCATACACCAAACACACACACACACCCAGGTCCAACTGTTACATTATCACACAGCTGGTCTTCCACACACATACGCAAACACACATATACAGGGAGCATACACAGTGGATACAGCACCCTAGGTTGGGAGTCATAGGGGAAACTAATCTATCTCTCTCTCTCTCCTCTCCTCTCCTCTCCTCTCCTCTCCTCTCCTCTCCTCTCCTCTCCTCTCCTCTCCTCTCCTCTCCTCTCCTCTCCTCTCCTCTCCTCTCCTCTCCTCTCCTCTCCTCTCCTCTCCTCTTCTCTTCTCTTCTCTTCTCTTCTCTTCTCTTCTCTTCTCTTCTCTTCTCTTCTCTTCTCTTCTCTTCTCTTCTCTTCTCTTCTCTTCTCTTCTCTTCTCTTCTCTTCTCTTCTCTTCTCTTCTCTTCTCTTCTCTTCTCTTCTCTTCTCTTCTCTTCTCTTCTCTTCTCTTCTCTTCTCTTCTCTTCTCTTCTCTTCTCTTCTCTTCTCTTCTCTTCTCTTCTCTTCTCTTCTCTTCTCTTCTCTTCTCTTCTCTTCTCTTCTCTTCTCTTCTCCTCTCTCGCTCTGTCTCTCTCTCTCTCTCTCTCTCTCTCTCTCTCTCTCTCTCTCTCTCTCTCTGTCTGTCTGTGTCTTTCTCTCTCCACAGTGTCTTTCTCTCTCCACACTGTCATCCTCTCTCCACACTGATAATGTATATACCAGGGATGGGCAACTAGCCCCCCTTTTGTAGCCCCGCGGATCAAATTTCACCCCCCAAAAAAGAAGTTATATTTTGGAACCCAGTCGGGGTCTCAGCTTAGTGTTGAGCGTTACAATAGTACATTTGGTTGTTCATCAGCAGTTTTTTACAAAATTTCACTTGGGGCCTCCAGAAGGCTAGGGTGGGTATAGATGTGGGTACACAGACCCACAAGCCACTGCGGCCCCTCGTGACGAGTTCCAACATTTTTTTGTGGCCCTCACCCCGTCAAAGTTGCCCGTCCCTGGTATAGACTGACTGGAGACAGTGGAAAGTCCACCGTAACCACGTTAGAACGTACTGTAGCTGGACCGTGGTCTGTTAAACCGTGTCAGTGTCCTGTTGTTTGCCATAGTGCAGGATGCCATAGACCTACACACACACTGAGTCACTTTTTTAAAAAAAAAGCACTTTACGTTTGGCAATCCTTTACTTCAGTGTTTCCCAACTCCAGTCCTCCAGTCCCCCCAACAGTACACATTTTAATTTTAACCCTGGACACGCACACCAGATTCAACTTGTCAACTAATCATCAAGCCCTCAATGAGCTGAATCAGGTGTGTTTGTCCAGGGCTAGAACAAAAATGTGTACTGTCGGGGATACCGGAGGACCAGGGTAGACAGTTACATGTAAGGACTATAGACAGTTACATGTAAGGACTATAGACAGTTACATGTAAGGACTATAGACAGTTACATGTAAGGACTATAGACAGTTACATGTAAGGACTATAGACAGTTACATGTAAGGACTATAGACAGTTACATGTAAGGACTATAGACAGTTACATGTAAGGACTATAGACAGTTACATGTAAGGACTATAGACAGTTACATGTAAGGACTATAGACAGTTACATGTAAGGACTATAGACAGTTACATGTAAGGACTATAGACAGTTACATGTAAGGACTATAGACAGTTACATGTAAGGACTATAGACAGTTACATGTAAGGACTATAGACAGTTACATGTAAGGACTATAGACAGTTACATGTAAGGACTATAGACAGTTACATGTAAGGACTATAGACAGTTACATGTAAGGACTATAGACAGTTACATGTAAGGACTATAGACAGTTACATGTAAGGACTATAGACAGTTACATGTAAGGACTATAGACAGTTACATGTAAGGACTATAGACAGTTACATGTAAGGACTATAGACAGTTACATGTAAGGACTTTAGACAGTTACATGTAAGGACTATAGACAGTTACATGTAAGGACTATAGACAGTTACATGTAAGGACTATAGACAGTTACATGTAAGGACTATAGACAGTTACATGTAAGGACTATAGACAGTTACATGTAAGGACTATAGACAGTTACATGTAAGGACTATAGACAGTTACATGTAAGGACTATAGACAGTTACATGTAAGGACTATAGACAGTTACATGTAAGGACTATAGACAGTTACATGTAAGGACTATAGACAGTTACATGTAAGGACTATAGACAGTTACATGTAAGGACTATAGACAGTTACATGTAAGGACTATAGACAGTTACATGTCACTACTTGTTTTGAGGCTGAATATCTACTACAGTACCAACAGTGAGGTCAAACAACAAAATCATAAATACCCAGCATTGAGATTGACTTATTTCCCTTCCTGAAACATAATAGGGTTTGTTTTGAACATGACACAGAAAGACTGAGGAAGAGGAACATTGTGGAAAGGTTGTCAGTCAGTGGAGGTTGGCGATACAGACCAAAACATTTTGGAGAGGTAATGCTTATCCAGGAATGAGAATGTACAAGTTATATTCCCGCCTACACCCTATGACTAGTCTCACGTTGTCAAGCCTCCAAAATCACGTCGTTGTCACGTCTCCCTTACCGGTCTGGAGAATTGTGTATTGCAAGAACGGTTTGAATGGTATCGCTGGCTTCCCAGCGGCAAGATTTTGATTGGATGTTACATTTCAAGAACCCTCCCCCACATGCCCGTTGGTGTACCATGTTGACGTGTTGCAAGGCATCACTGATTTACACTGGGTTCCCACCCCTATTTAGCAATGAACTTCCCCAGGCTTCACTTCTCGACGAGGCAACCCTATGACCTACATAGTGCACTAGTTTTCACCAGAGCCCTATCGGGCCACTCATAGGTCCACGTCCCTGTCAGTCTCTGGTCTGGCCGGCCATTTTGAATTAAATGAAAACAGCACTTTGCCATGATCATGTGACTTCACAGGGATACTGACACTTACTATACAAACAGGCCTAAACACACACACACTTCATGATAGTGGATCTCACATGATCCATATTCACTGTCTCTTTCTCTTACCTTTTCTCACTCTCCTTTACCTTTTAATCCCTCAAATATTCTCCCCCTCATGACCCCCCACCTATGGGGCATGGTGTATGTGAACAGAGTGATACGAGAGGGTGGAGTTATAGAACTGGTAAAGGAAGTTGAGGTCAAGTCATAGAGTGATTTAAGGAAGATGGGTGGAAGTGAGGATTTGGGGGTTACGGAATAAGAAGAGAACTTTCAGCGTGGTGTTTACAGAATGTTGAAAGGAGAGTGAGGAGGTTCTAGAATGGTGTAAGGTGGAGGTTGTCTGGGGGCGTAAGTATATACTATAGTACACTACAGTCTATATGTCTATAGTTTTGGGTGGGTGGGTGGTGATGCTGCTGTTGCTCCTGCACCCCCCTTCAAGTCGACCCCCCGCTCAGGCTCACCCCATCGTTACCCCCCTACCCCTTTCTCCCCACCGGACCACCGTCCGACCCCCTCCTCAAACAGACAGACCCCCCTAACCCCCCCGGAAAGAGTGTATAGGAGAATATATGTTTTAAAATAAAGTGTATAGATATCAAGGTTGATATGACAAGTGAAGAGCGGATCTTAAATAAAAGGTGGAGTAGGTGTGGTGAAATAAAGATATATAATATATATATATAAATAGTCGATTTAACAGCAATTTCATGTGGGATGTATAGGAAAATAATTGTTAATATTGTACATTTTAGAATTTAAAAAATGCACATTTTAAAAACAATGAAAAACAAATCCAAGTCGAGACCAATTAACTGCTTGTATTGTGAAGACACAAATTGCTGTGATAACTGACATGGTCTCTAATGATGCTATTAAACAAGAAAATTAATGAAAAAACATGATCAACACACACAGAATGTGTGGTTCTGGAGTAGTTCTATTAGATTCCGTTTGGATTTCCAATGGGGATCTATCGAGTTCCATTGGATCCCATTGAGTTCCGTTGGATTCTATTGAGTTTTATTGTCTCTACTAGTTCAGACTCGCCACTGACCTGTGAACAATTCTCTATCTTCTCTTTTTGACCCTCCGGTCTCTTCCCCAAACTGAGGAGAATGTGCTGTACTCCTCTTCCTTCACACCCTCCCTTTTTAATGGTTTTTATTTCTGTTGGTGTTTTTATTTCTCTTATCAAGATACATTTGTTTTTTATCTACATCGATTGATCTAATTTGATTGGCCAGATTATGATGAGATCTACAGATTAAAATAAGAGATCCACTCTGGTTCGTCCTTGGAGAGGCGGGATTACATCTCTGTACAGTCTGATCAGTATTCCTCTTTTTCATTTGGTGGTGATTAGTTTTATTTGCCAGGTTCAGAGTTACAGTACCGATTCCCATGCCATGCAACCTGTTTTCAACTGTATAGATTGTGGGGGAAAAAAAGATGAATGTCTGAAAGATTACATAAAATAAAATATATACAATTACAGAAAAATTGTGATTCAAAATGTTTAAAAGAAATGGAGAAATAAAGTTTTAGGAGACAAATGTTATATTTTGTTTGTAATTCCTGTTTTTTTTTGGCAGAGGGCTACTGGACAAAGATTCCACTGTAATAAAGTAATTGTAGTACTTCTGTGTCGTGTCAGTGTAGTGGGGGGGTTCAGCGTGTGTGCGTGCATACTGCTTATTCAAAAACTCTGCAATGAGTACGGTTACATGCACACAATAATACGATTATTGTAAATAGTCCGATTTTTTTTTTATATAATAGTTTGATTTAAACATTTATATGCTTTGCAAGAAGAACAATTTCCCTAATAATCCTGTTTACGTGGACACATCTGAAATCAGGCTACCTAATGGCACTCTGTAATAAATGTAGAAAATTGCCAATCAAAATCAACGTTTTTTTTTGGGAAGCCTATTTTTATTGTCCTAATAATCATTTGAAAGATTGCTAAGAAAACCATGTTTTAATCGGCGTATGCTTACGATCAGCAGAGTAAGGTGTTTACATGACTACTGTCATAATCAGTTTAATATTGAATTGTTAGTGTGCATGTAAACGTACTCAATAACACTAAACAGGAGATGAATGTGGAAAGAATACATTCTAGCTTTACTCAAAGAAGATATACAGTGTCTTGCAAAAGTATTCATCCCCCTTGGTGTTTTTCCTATTTTGTTGCATTACAACCTGTAATTGAAATTTATTTTATTTGGATTTCATGTAATGGACATACACAAAATAGTCCAAATTGGTGAAGTGAAATGAAAATAATAACTTGTTTCAAAAAATTCAAAAAAATAAATAACAGAAAAGTGGTGTGTGCTATGAAGCCCCTAAATAAGATCTGGTGCAACCAATTACCTTCAGAAGTCACATAATTAGTTAAATAAAGTCCACCTGTGTGCAATCTAAGTGTCACATGATCTCAGTATATATACACCTGTTCTGAAAGGCCCCAGAGTCTGCAACACCACTAAGCAAGGGGCACCACCAAGCAAGCGGCACCATGAAGACCAAGGAGCTCTCCAAACAGGTCAGGGACAAAGTTGTGGAGAAGTACAGATCAGGGTTGGGTTATAAAAAAATATCTGAAACTTTGAACATCCCACGGAGCACCATTTAAAAATCCATTATAAAAAAACTGAAAGAATATGGCACCACAACAAATCTGCCAAGACAGGGCCGCTCACCAAAGCTCATGGACCAGGCAAGGAGGGCATTAATCAGAGAGGCAACAAAGACACCAAAGATAACCCTGAAGGAGCTGCAAAGCTCCACAGCAGAGATTGGAGTATCTGTCCATAGGACCACTTTAAGCCGTACACGCCACAGAGCTGGGATTTACGGAAGAGTGGCCAGAAAAAAGCCATTGCTTAAAGAAAAAAATAAGCAAACACGTTTGGTGTTCGCCGAAAGGCATATGGGAGACTCCCCAAACATATGGAAGAAGGTACTCTGGTCAGATGAGGCTAAAATTCAGCAATGGCTAGATGTGCCAAGCTTATAGAGACATACCCCAAGAGACTTGCAGCTGTAATTGCTGCAAAAGGTGTCTCTACAAAGTATTGACTTTGAGGGGGTGAATAGTTATGCACGCTCAAGTTTTCAGTTTTTTCACCAAAAAATATTTTGCAACTTCAAAGTGGTAGGCATGTTGTGTAAATCAAATGATACAACCCCCCCCCCCCCAAAAAAAAAAAAATCCATTTTAATTCCAGGTTGTAAGGCAACAAAATTGGAAAAATGCCAAGGGGGGTGAATACAGCATTCGGAAAAGTATTGAGACCCCTTGACTTTTTCCACATGTTTTTATGTTACAGCCTTATTCTAAAATTGATTAAATTGTTGTTATTCCTCATCAATCTACACACATTACTACATAATGACGAAGCAAAAACTGGTTATTAGAAATCTTTGCAAATTTATTAAAAATAAAAAACTGAAATATAACATTTTACATAAGTATTCAGACCCTTTACTCAGTACTTTGTTGAAGCACCTTTGGCAGCGACTAGAGCCTTGAGTCTTCTTGGGTATGACGCTTCAAGCTTGGCAGACCTGTATTTGGGGAGTTTCTCCCATTCTTCTCTGCAGATCCTCTCAAGCTCTGTCAGGTTGGATGGGGAGCGTCGCAGCACAGCTATTTTCAGGTCTCTCCAGAAATGTTAGATCGGGTTCAAGTCCGGGCGCTGGCTGGGCCACTCAAGGACATTCAGCGACTTGTCCTGAAGCCACTCCTGCATTGTCTTGGCTGTGTGCTTAGTGTCGTTGTGCTGTTGGAAGTTGAACCTTCGCCCCAGTCTGAGGTCCTGAGAACTCTGGAGCAGGTTTTCATCAAGAATCTCTCAGCACTTTGCTCCGTTCATCTTTCCCTCGATCCTGACTAGTCTCCCAGTCCCTGCCGCTGAAAAACACCCTCATAGCATGATGTTGCCACCACCAAGCTTCACCGTAGGGATGGTTATGGCCAGGTGATGAGCGGTGCCTGGTTTCCTCCAGACGTGACGCTTGGCATTCAATCTTGGTTTCATCAGACCAGAGAATCTTGTTTCTCATGGTTTGTGAGTCCTTTAGGTGTCTTTTGGAAAACTCCAAGCGGGCTGTCGTGCCTTTTACTGAGGAGTGGCTTCCATCTGGCCACTCTACCATAAAGGCCTGATTGGTGGAGTGATGCAGAGATGGTTGTCCTTCTGGAAGGTTCTCCCATCTCCACAAAGGAACTCTGGAGCTCTGTCAAAGTGACCCTCTGGTTCTTGGTCACCTCCCTGACCAAGGCCCTTCTCCCCCGATTGCTCAGTTTGGCCGGGCGGCCAGCTCTAGGAAGAGTCTTGATGGTTTTTAACTTCTTCCATTTAAGAATGATGGATGCCACTGTGTTCTTGGGGACCTTCAATGCTGCAGAAATGTCCTGTCTCTGCGCTGTACGGACAATTATTTTGACCTCATGGCTTGGTTTTTGCTCTGACATGCACTGTCAACTGTTTTATATAGACAGGTGTGTGCCTTTCCAAATCATGTCCAGTCAATTGAATTTACCACAGGTGGACTCCAATCAAGTTGTAGAAACATCTCAAGGATGATCAATGGAAACAGGATGCACCTGAGCTCAATTTCGAGTCTCATAGGAAAGGGTCTGAATACTTATGTAAATAAGGTATTTTTATTTGTTATATTTAATACATTTGCAAATATGTCTAAACCTGTTTTCGCTTTGTCATTATGGGGTACTGTGTGTAGATTGAGGAAAACATTTGAATTGAACCCATAAGGCTGTAACGTAACAAAATGTGGAAAAAGGGAAGAGGTCTGATTACTTTCCGAATGCACTGTGTATCAACAACATTGGGAGACATATTGAGACCGCTGATGTACATTTTTAATGAGGATGACACTGTTCTCTACTAGTAGGAGTTCATTAGCTGTACTTTTCTCTCCGTGTTGGACTATGGTGATTCTATTTATGTCTCAAGCGCTACACTGAAGGTTCTTGACTCTGTCTATCATGCAGCCCTTCGTTTTGTCAGTAACCAAAGGTGTCTGATCTCTACAGTGCTGGACATCCCTAGCAACACGCACACTCAAACATTGGTACGTTCTTATTTATAATTATAAGGCCATTTGAGGAAAACTGCTATTTTATCGACAGTGGCTTGCGAAGTATTCACCCCCCCTCGGCATTCTTTCTATTTTGTTACCTTACAACCTGGAATTAAAATGGATTTTTTGGGGGGGGGTTGTATCATTTGATTTACACAACATGCCTACCACTTTGAAGATGCAAAATATTTTTTATTGTGAAACAAACAACAAATAAGACAAAAAAACTGAACTTGAGCGTGAATAACTATTCACCCCCCAAAAGTCAATACTTTGTAGAGCCACCTTTTGCAGCAATTACAGCTGCAAGTCTCTTGGGGTATGTCTCTATAAGCTTGGCACATCTAGCCACTGGGATCTTTGCCCATTATTCAAGGCAAAACTGCTCCAGCTCCTTCAAGTTGGATGGGTTCTGCCGGTGTACAGCAATCTTTAAGTCATACCACAGATTCTCAATTGGATTGAGGTCTGGGCTTTGACTAGGCCATTCCAAGACATTGAAATGTTTCCCCTTAAACCACTTGAATGTTGCTTTAGCAGTATGCTTTAGGGTCATTGTCCTGCTGGAAGGTGAACCTCCGTCCCAGTCTCAAATCTCTGGAAGACTGAAACAGGTTTCCCTCAAGAATTTCCCTGAATTTAGCGCCATCCACCATTCCTTCAATTTTGACCAGTTTCCCAGTCCCTGCCGATGGAAAAACATCCCCCACAGCCTGATGCTGCCACCACCATGCTTCACTGTGGGGATGGTGTTCTCTGGGTGATGAGAGGTGTTGGGTTTGCACCAGACATAGCCAGACATATTGTTTTCCTTGATGGCCAAGAAGCTCAATTTTAGTCTCATCTGACCAGAGTACCTTCTTCCATATGTTTGGGGTGTCTCCCACATGCCTGTTGGCGAACACCAAATGTGTTTGCTTATTTTTTCTTCAAGCAATGGCTTTTTTCTGGCCACTCTTCCGTAAATCCCAGCTCTGTGGAGTGTACGGCTTAAAGTGGTCCTATGGACAGATACTCTAATCTCCGCTGTGGAGCTTTGCAGCTCTTTCAGGGTTATCTTTGGTGTCTTTGTTGCCTCTCTGATTAATGCCCTCCTTGCCTGGTCTATGAGTTTTGGTGGGCGGCCCTCTCTTGGCAGGTTTGTTGTGGTGCCATATTCTTTCCATTTTTAATTGGTGGGCGGCCCTCTCTTGGCAGGTTTGTTGTGGTGCCATATTCTTTCCACTTTCCATTTTTACTCACTCTGCCCCTACACAGATGGTAATGCGCCGCCGCAACCTTCGCTCTCTCTCTCCCACTACTCTCTCCTCTTCCATCCTATCATCTCTTCCCTCTGCTCAATCCTTCTCCCTCCAATCTCCTGATTCTGCCTCCTCAACCCTCCTCTCCTCCCTTTCTGCATCCTTTGACTCTCTGTGTCCCCTATCCTCCCGGCCGGCTCGGTCCTCCCCTCCAGCTCCGTGGCTTGATGACTCACTGCGAGCTCACAGAACAGAGCTCCGGGCAGCGGAGCGGAAATGGAAGAAAACTAAACTCCCTGCCGACCTGGCATCTTTTCACTCCCTCCTCTCTACATTTTCTTCATCTGTTTCTGCTGCTAAGGCCACCTTCTACCACTCTAAATTCCAAGCATCTGCCTCTAACCCTAGGAAGCTCTTTGCCACATTTTCCTCCCTCCTGAATCCTCCCCCCCCTCTCTCTCTGTGGATGACTTCGTCAACCACTTTGAAAAGAAGGTTGACGACATCCGATCCTCGTTTGTTAAGTCTAATGACACTGCTGGTCCTGCTCACACTGCCCTACCCTATGCTTTGACTTCTTTCTCCCCTCTCTCTCCAGATAAAATCCTGCGACTTGTGACTGCAGGCTGCCCAACAACCTGCCCGCTTGACCCCATCCCCTCCTCCCTTCTCCAGACCATCTCCGGTGACCTTCTCCCCTACCTCACCTCGCTGATCAACTCATCCTTGACCGCTGGCCATGTCCCTTCCGTCTTCAAGAGAGCGAGAGTTGCTCCCCTTCTCAAAAAACCAACACTCGACCCCACTGATGTCAACAACTACAGACCAGTATCCCTTCTTTCTTTTCTTTCCAAAACTATTGAGCGTGCCGTCTTTAGCCAACTCTCTTGCTATCTCTCTCAGAATGACCTTCTTGATCCAAACCAATCAGGTTTCAGGACTGGTCATTCAACTGAGACTGCTCTTCTCTGTGTCACGGAGACTCTCCGCACTGCTAAAGCTAACTCTCTCTCCTCTGCTCTTGTCCTTCTAGACCTGTCTGCTGCCTTTGATACTGTGAACCATCAGATCCTCCTCTCCACCCTCTCCGAGCTGGGCATCTCCGGCGCGGCTCACTCCTGGATTGCGTCCTACCTGACCGGTCGCTCCTACCAAGTGGCGTGGCGAGAAGCTGTCTCCGCACCACGTGCTCTCACCACTGGTGTCCCCCAAGGCTCAGTTCTAGGCCCTCTCCTTTTCTCCCTATACACCAAGTCACTTGGCTCTGTCATATCCTCACATGGTCTCTCCTATCATTGCTACGCTGACGATACACAACTAATCTTCTCCTTTCCCCCTTCTGATAACCAGGTGGCGAATCGCATCTCTGCATGTCTGGCAGACATATCAGTATGGATGACGGATCACCACCTCAAGCTGAACCCTGGCAAGACGGAGCTGCTCTTCCTCCCGGGGAAGGACTGCCCGTTCCATGATCTCGCCATCACGGTTGACAACTCCGCTGTGTCCTCCTCCCAGAGTGCGAAGAGCCTAGGCGTGACCCTGGACAACACCCTGTCGTTCTCCGCCAACATCAAGGCGGTGACCCGCTCCTGCAGGTTCATGCTCTACAACATTCGGAGAGTACGACCCTGCCTTACACAGGAAGCGGCACAGGTCCTAATCCAGGCACTTGTCATCTCCCGTCTGGACTACTGCAACTCGCTGTTGGCTGGCCTCCCTGCCTGTGCCATTAAACCCCTACAACTCATCCAGAATGCCGCAGCCCGTCTGGTGTTCAACCTTCCCAAGTTCTCTCACGTCACCCCCCTCCTCCGCACACTCCACTGGCTTCCAGTTGAAGCTCGCATCCGCTACAAGACCATGGTGCTTGCCTATGGAGCAGTGAGGGGAACGGCACCTCTGTACCTTCAGGCTCTGATCAGTCCCTACACCCAAACGAGGGCATTGCGCTCATCCACCTCTGGCCTGCTGGCTCCCCTTCCTCTGCGGAAGCATAGTTCCCGCTCAGCCCAGTCAAAACTGTTCGCTGCTCTGGCACCCCAATGGTGGAACAAGCTCCCTCACGACGCCAGGACAGCGGAGTCACTCACCACCTTCCGGAGACATTTGAAACCCCACCTCTTTAAGGAATACCTGGGATAGGATAAAGGAATCCTTCTACCCCCCCCCCCCCCCAATTGTAAAGTGGTTATCCCACTGGCTATAGGGTGAACGCACCAATTTGTGAGTCGCTCTGGCTAAGAGCGTCTGCTAAATGACGTTAATGTGCCCTTGAGCAAGGCACTTAACCCTAATTGCTCCTGTAAGTCGCTCTGGATAAGAGCGTCTGCTAAATGACTAAAATGTAATGTAAATGTTAATCATGGATTTAATGGTGCTCTGTGGGATGTTCAAAGTTTCTGATATTTTTTTATAACCCAACCCAGATCTGTACTTCTCCACAACTTTGTCCCTGACCTGTTTGGAGAGCTCCTTGGTCTTCATGGTGCCGCTTGCTTGGTGGTGCCCCTTGCTTAGTGGTGTTGCAGACTCTGGGGCCCTTCAGAACAGGTGTATATATACTAAGATCATGTGACAGATCATGTGACACTTAAATAAAGTCCACCTGTGTGCAATCTAACTAATTCTGTGACTTCTGAAGGTAATTGGTTGCACCAGATCTTATGTAGGGGCTACATAGCAAAGGGGGTCAATACATATGCATGCACAACTTTTCCATTATTTATTTTTGAGAATTTTTTGAAACAAGTTATTATTTTCATTTCACTTCACCAATTTGGACTCTTTTGTGTATGTCCATTACATGAAATCCAAATAAAAATCAATTTATATTGCAGGTTGTAATGCAACAAAATAGGAAAAACGCCAAGGGGGATGAATACTTTTGCAAGGCACTGTATCCTCTCTTCTAGCGAGACATGAAAACACATAAGCTCAGATCCCAATCCTGTTTCATGCTAACAGTCCTGAACATCAGAACAGAGCATGGAAAGAGGTATTTCTCAATCCCCTGGGGCCGTATCCAGAAAGCGTCTCAGAAAAGGTTTTAGGAATCCTGTTAAAACCGGTTTTAAGACTAAAAAAACTCCCAGCTCAGAGTAGGTTTTAGTTTGTATTTCCTACTGCGCAGGAAAATTCTCTGTGACAAATGAAGATAGTCGATCTGTAAGACGCAGATCTGTAAGACACTACTCAGACAAACTCTGAGCCAGGAGTAAAATCAACGACAGTTTGAGGTACCGCAAATGAAAAATAGTGATGATGCTCATTGACATTGCTGCAAATGATGGGGAAAAACCTAATCAAAATGAGGCACCACCAGCTGTGAAGTCTATAGGTAATACGCTTCAGATAACCACAGTGAATGTGACTGTACATCAAATGTTGCAATGATAAAACGTTTGATATCATTTTCGCCTGACACGATCACTGGGCATTACTGACTCAAACGAATGAAATGAGTCGAAAGATTAGTTATTTTAACTGAACGAGTCGAAAAGATCAGTCAGTTTTTAAAAAATAGCAGAACTTTCCATCACTAGTGCGGAGCAGAACATAGTCTCTTCAAAGTTTGTAGGCAGAAACAGCAGAGAGCCCTGTCCAGGACCTTTTCAGACTGCGATTTTAGCCATCTTATGCCACAATTTTGCAATCTCAGACAAAATGTCTGCATCGTGGGCAAATTCTTAGGTAGTAAACGATTGTCGGACGTCTTGGCTCGTTCCACTATGTGCGTTGGTAGGCTCCAACAAAGTTCTAGCTGTGTTGTATCTAAATAATAATGCTAATTATGCTGTGAGACCAAGGAGTCCGCTTACACTGTACTTTGATTATAAAGGTTTATTTATATCACAAGATTTCAGCGTAAGTTTACAGACATCTGCAGGCATCTGGAGAACAACGACCCAAAATAATATGTTGTTCTGTCCTCCTTTGTCTCAACCAAGTATTTATAATCTTTAACATGATATGGGTGGTTTCCCTAGAGACCAATCCCATGACTCCACACAACAGACTTCCTCCGTTTTATGGGGTGCCCCTATAAAACTGCTCCCCAGATGCTTCCCTAAGCTGAATAAACATCCTCTAAGATACCATTTGCAAACGTTAGCAAAGTCATGAATTCCTTAGACACCACATATTTCCCCCCTTCGAGACTAATTAAGTCTCGAAAACAAAAAGAATAGGATTATGACAAATAACAATTTCTCTTATTGAGTATTTTTAACAATAAACCAAAAACACATTTTTCTATGGAGTGTAAATACATTTCTATGAAATATGAACAAATCTCTATGGAGTGTGAGAGCAAAAAACCTGTCTGGCAGCTTTCTTTCCAAATATCCATCAATCAATCAAGACAGTAAAATTCTCTCACGGCCCCTCTGCCCCAGGCAACCACCTAAGTACTCCAGATAAACTCATAAACAATGTAAATGCATTTGAAACTATGATGCAATTAAATACACATGTAAGCCCCTGCAAACAAAATCCTATCCAAAAAATATCCACTCTAAGGCTGGTCAACCCATTGGACCCTATAGTGGACCTCTCCCTGCCTAGACTCCCTGTCCCTAAGCATCAACGAAATAAACAAAAACATCTAAGATCCCCACATGTATTCAATAACATCAAACATCATTCTACAAAAATTAATACCTAAGAATATGACACAATTATGTATTACACATCAAATATGTCTATATTTCATTGCAGACACTGGAATGTAGTCCACTACACTTCATCTCCCCGTAGTCTCGACTTCCAATGGATTGTTGATGATGAAATCGGAATCTCTCCACACCTTTCTTGTTTCATCTCCTCCAGTCATTGTCCTTTCACATTGTCCTTGTTTGAGTATTTCAATCTCCACATGTTCCCCCAAATGCTTCTGGAAGAAAAGAAAAGACCAAACAGTATTTTTTGCAAAACAACACTTTCAAATTGAACATCAATATCAACTAAGAATATAGAAATGATATATAAATGATGTATGAATCACATTAACCCACTTCCCCCCTTTGATTCATAAAATCATACTAAAATCACACTAATATTGAAAAAAAAAATTTGAAAAATGATCAAAACATCAAAAATGATATTTATCCATTCAGTTCCACTTGTCCATCTTCATCCAGATCAGGAACAGTCAACACCGGCATCTGAGTGTTGTCTCCAGGCATCACTCTCCAACCTATCTCAATATCATAGCTTTCTCAAAGGTCAGTAACAAATTACAAACATCACACACAGTGCTATCAAAGCTGCCATTAAATGTAACCCATCACTGCCCCTACTGGCCTACCTGATCTTGCAACCAAGTCTTCGCTGACTTCCGCTCCTTCAGATCTACCAAATGCATCCCTTATATTCTTCAATGCATATATAACCCTAGTGATAATATCTGAACTATCTGGACTCAAAGTATAACTAACATTATCAATATGATCTTCCCAAATGTTACACCA
The DNA here is from genome assembly GCF_964263955.1 of Coregonus lavaretus. Taxonomy (NCBI): domain Eukaryota; kingdom Metazoa; phylum Chordata; class Actinopteri; order Salmoniformes; family Salmonidae; genus Coregonus; species Coregonus lavaretus. The sequence continues at coordinate 40,911,285 of NC_140011.1, read as the reverse complement.
TACCATGGAAAAAGTCCCCCCTTCTCCCTTAGATTTATACTTCAATGATAGGCTTGAAGACTATGACATGTAGCCATGTCTCTTTTCATCCAATTTCAAACCTAGCTTCAGATTTATCTGTGTCCGGTGCTACCCCTCTTTTAATGGTAAAACCTCATATGGAAGCTTCAACGTTGACATGTAACACCATCCTGTCCATCAATAGGGTAAGAATATATACGCTTTATCACCACAAACCCTCCAAATATCTGTAAAATTCCCCATAGTCACATTGTCAGGCAAAAGCTAATCTTTTAACCATCAAAGTCCTGCTGTTCCTACTACCTGGTACATAAAAAGTTACATTATATTTGTCCTCTCTAACCTTATGTTCGTGCTTATCCAAAGTCATCATATAATCATCACAATCTGATATTCCCATAAACATACCCCTTACCTCATATGTTTTATTAGAACCAAACAACTTTTAGCCCTCAATGGTTTCACCTCCAATGCTTCAGGGCTCGCTGTTACCTGATTTTTCTTCCCATCTAACAAATGCACACAAGTTAATTCACTTAACCCAAGAACACTTAAACCTAGGCTTAAACAAATGTTTTGACAACTACATTATTTTATCTGTTACTGATTGTTGTTGCTAATACAACAGTCATGACAAAGCATAAGATTGACACATACTTGATAGAGGTCGAGCGACCGTCTCTAAAATGTTTGGTGCTGGAATTCTCAACAGACATGGACCCTCAAGATTCCTCACTGATCTTACAGAATGAGCTAACCGCTGGAACCAAAGATTCCTACCTTCCCATCTCTAATTTTCACAACAGAAGAATCAAACTACATGCATTTAGTTTCTCTCTTCCCTAACGAGCGGTACTGATCAGATACCTCTCCTTGTCTGTCATTAAAATCAAAGACCTCATCCTGTACCTCCATGATAGTACCCTTCACTATTTCAGATGAATCTATATTGTTCTCTACTACTATCTGCTTTCCTATTTTAACCCTATTCGTACTATCATTGACAGCACTCTCCATCCGTAACATAAACCCCTGAGTCCTTCTTGCTACCCCCTTTAATTTCAGAAAAGTTGTTGTCGGTGTCATACTTCCTACATTTGCTATTGCCATCGTATCATTAATCCCTTCCAAAGTTACCATTAAAGTAGTTGATCTAGTTGATGTATTAACACTCTTAACTACTTCTAGTGCGAAAGTTCCCGATATCCTCTGTGTATTATCTACTGTTGGAGTGACTACTGTAATCTACTCCTCCTTTGGTGACTGCGGAAGCTTCGACAGACTTCAAATCTTCCATTATAAGCGTCACTTTACGAATTACATAGCCCTTTAACCAATAATTCTTAACCGGAACAAATTTTAATGCTTGCACTAGATAAGTATATTCTCCCTGATCTTTCTCTTATCATTTACGCAAAATAAGTGAACAGTCACTCATAACCCTCTTCTACTTCATATTGTTGTACAAACTATACCTCCTTTGACTAGGGGCAACAGGTTCTACATCTGGTCCTGATAACAATACTTCTTCTCCATAATTATCTCTCCATGTGGGAGGAACGTCCCCATCCTAACCCCAAAAACAGCGTTCCCCTAAAATTGGTGCTGGAGATATTGGTTCCCTTATAATCAAATGCGATATATTTATGGCTTTAATAACTATCAATGTTGAAAGAGTTAAATTGCTTCTCACTGTTGTTTTAATAGACTGAAGTGTTAATGTCCTTAGTTACTTCATCCATTTTCCCCAAAGCTTTGAACTCTTTGCTTGTACTTCCATCTATCACCACTAGTGTCACTTTTTCAACTCTCAGTCCTACCTCTAATCCCTGACTTTCAAACTTTTGATTATAAAATACACCAACAATTACCTTGATCTTCCTGCTGGGGATTGTAAATATAGATACTCAATCACCCTCAATCTTCTCTTATCATTCAGCAACACATACTTTCTCAATGCATCTGCTCCTAACAGATCTAAACTCCTACCATATCTTCCCACTAAACTCTAAAATGTCCTTCACCACTGTTCTCTCTCTTACTACTAACTTTGAAACTTAGCTTACTGTCTTAGAGTTCCTTCAACCTAGTTCTCCTAACTTATTTTAATCTAATCTTTTCTCCTAACCTTTAAAAACCTTTTCCAACTGATTTATTCACAAAATCCCTTTACCACCAAATTTTAGAATATGTGATTGGGAAAGTCCCCACCTGCTTCTGACTTCTTTACACACAGACTTGGCAAACGACTAAACACCTTTTAGCCTAGCCTGAAATCTCTTGGTGTAAGAATGTAACCCAGAATAACAGTCACCCCTTTTAACTTTATTTTCCAGACAGATTGTCTAATAGGCAGTCTAATAGATTATCATCCTTCCTATGATATGATCTTCTTAAGCAAATATGATTCCCAAAAACCTACTTTTTAAAATCTTCTACCAGACAGCCGTTTAGTGTACATCCTATTGTACAGTTCAATTTACACCATGCATCTCTTCCCAATACTGCAATAGGTATATGTTCTAATATTAGTATTGTCTATTTTAATTTCTCTTTGATTTTTATAGCAGAGCTCAATTGGTTCCTTAAGAGTAATTAGCTGTTTTACTACCTCAAATCCCTATCCTAATTACTTAATTTTACATAGTGAGATGTTTAACCTCTTTAGGCTCAACACAGATAAAAGCTTTTCCACTATTCACCATCACTTCTCATAGTCCTTTTTATTTTCACTTCAATTGTTGGATATTTTTGTTCTTCTCCTCTAATCGGTGCTATCAGCTGACACCCCCCTTCGTATCTTCTAGGCACTCTAAAATCTTTAGGGTTCACCTGGAGAACAGGTGATCTTGACTGGCCCCTGTATCTTCCTTAAAAATGTTCTCTGTTGTTTCCTCCTGACTTGTTGCACTCACAGGTAAAGTGACCAACCTGTCCATAATTATAACAGTCTTCTGAAAGTTGCTGGAAGTGTAGCTGAAATCTTCCTCCTCCTTCTAAGCCTTCTCGTCCTCTTCCTCTCCAATTCTGTGTCTGTCCAGAAACTGGCTGTGGATATGGAACACCTGGTACCCCCCTTGGCTGGTACAATTGCATTTGATATTGTTCAGTTGAAGCTGTAACAGTGATTGTTGATTTGGTTCACTCTGATTCTTCATAACCAAAGCTTCTCTTCTCCACCAGTTGTATTATTGAGTTTTCTGAGAGTTTCTTGATCCTGTTCTTTCTTGCTGTTGACATATCAGGATTCTTCAAAAGCTTATATTCTAAGTTCTGTCCTCAAAATATCATCTTCCATCATCTTCTTACTTTTCTTCTGTGCCAGTCCTTGTAGGATAAACTCCTTTTGAATACACAGCACCTTTAGTCTCCTCTTTATCGCTGTCTTCATCTGAACTCGAATCTCTTGTATCCTTCTTCCTTCAACTTCCATCAGAGATCAAATCTCTAGTATCCTTCTTTCCTCTCTTGCCAACTTCCTTCTGATCACAGAGTCATATCCACCCATGATCTCTTCTCAATCACTCTGATCTTCATCTTCATCATCTTCTTCAAGTTCCATCTTCCTTAACCTCACTCTTCTCTTTCAGACATCTCATTTTCTTCCTTCTGGAGTTTTGGATTCATCTTTCTGGTCGTTTCTGCTTGTCCTCTATCTATTATTCGTTCATCTTCCTCTCCGATGCAACAATCACCCTGCTGGATGATCACCGGAAGCTGAGGATAAGCATCCCTAAGCTCTACTTCCTTCTCATAAGGTGGGTGTCTTTTTGCTGAATCCGTATGTGAGAAAGGTGTACTAACTTCTGCCATTAGTTTTTCTGTCGCCTTTTCTTCCTTTAGCATTTTCTCTATACCTTTATCTTATCGCTGGAATCTTTTATCAGTTTTTGTTTGAGAATGAAGGGCAACTTTTGTTTAATTTGCCGGATAACCTAGCAATACTCTTAACTAAAGGATTACCATTTCGTACTATATCAACCGATGTAATGACTTTCATAGCCTTGATGTCGTTTTTCTCCCCATTATAACAACCCTTTTATATTCCTTTATCGTGAATTATTTTTATTTTAGACTATATAGCCTATGGCTTCCCCCCTTTAATTATTAATATAAACCAAACAACCAAAAAAAAAAAAAAAAAATCAACCAAGATATGAATATGAAAAAAATCAAAAAAATTTTTTTATCAAAAACCATTTCTAATTAAAATAAAAAATCTATTAAAAAATCAATTAAAAAGTATGAATAATTAAAACCAATTTTTTATTTCTACATCCTAACCTACCCATTTATCAATTAGTGGCTATCTTACCACAACCCATCAGGAAAGAAAATGCAAGTAGTCAACTTCAGACTACAATCCTAAAAACAAAGCCTCTAACCCTACCATTACTACACTTCCCATAAACAATTATCTAAATTTTACAGAATGTCAGTCCTTGATTCCCAACACACCTGTAATTAACCCAAGTGATGCACATAGCCTCCAAAATGCAATTTTTAATGAATGATCAGTCTTTGCCAAGCCTATGTGAAATTGTCATAACATCAAACATCCTGTAGGGGACGATTTTGTAACCAGACCAGTCTCAAACCCTTGACTCGATCCTCTGTCGCGTCACGTGACGCTACGTCAGCACCCCCTCTCCTTTTCTCTCTCTCTCCTGTCGTCTCGTCCTATCGCCTCTCATATGACAAAAACAGAGACACAGAAAAAGATTTTAGTAGTTACTGCAATCACTGAGTTATCTCAACCATATTCAACATTCCTTCGTTCACATTCGCTCTAAGAATCAACTCAGGACTAAATAGATCAATAACATTTTTATTTAATTTTTATTTATTTTAATCGTCATTTAATTTAATTTATTATAATTTGTCCTCATATCTAATTTATAAATTCAATAGGTCACAAAACAAGTTTCATCTTTAACCATCTGCCGATGTAACAACTAGAAGATCTAATTCATTTTCAAATCTTTCCTCTTTGTTCTCTCGTCTGTGTTTCTCTGTCTCCCCCTGCGACACGCAGGCCCCACAGAAATATGACACGTTACCCACAATCCCGTGTTGTAGTTTTACTATACCCTCGTGTTGTAGTTTAGTGCCGTAAAACAAAACGTGTCCTAATCTCGTGCCATAAACTCCCCCTTTCTGTAGTGTAGTGTCGCAAAATTAAACGCATGCGCAAATGCATTCAATGATACGATTCCCAGACAATAGAACGATAGCATTACGCTACAGCTTCACTATTTTATACCGTATACTCGAACAATTACACATAAGAGCTCACATTTGCGTAGAACTCTGAATTCCACACACACAGACATATTTTAAGAGGCTTTAATCCATCGCAATGGGACCTCTAAGGACACGTTAGCATGTAGCATGCAACACAATTAGCATTTAGCCTTAGCATTAGCCGCTATGTATAATGTGGCATGACCCACACTCCAGCATTTAGCATTAACATTAGCCTTAGCCTTTAGCTAACTGTGGCCTACCACACCCTAAGTAACCTTGCATTGTGCCTAAATCATTGTCCATTTATCCCCTGCTAACTTTATGCTGCCGTAAGTTATGGATATCATATGAGCGGCTACCCCATGCAAATACCCCGTCGACTATAAGATGAGAATAGCTTACAATATAACCGTCCACCTCATGGTTCCCAGAACCAACCTGACAACACACCTAGCGCGTTGCAAGGATTTATGGCCCACTCCTAAGGAGTCGCCTCGTTCCGAGGTCTTCCACAGATTCACAATGCCCTAATTGCATACGTATTCCTGACTTTATTCTGCCAATATCTGCCGTTAATATCTGCCTTCAATTGCTGTACAATTTTAGAATAATTATTACCAGACTCCTAGTCGACCGCAATAACGCCACACGAGGCACACTTCGGTCTAATGGTACATCCCTCCCGTGTACACAAGCAAGCAGTATCCAACCTAACAACCTCCAAAGCTTGTGAGGAAAAAACTCACCCTTTTCTGGCCATGGCTTCAGAGCGAGTTAGCTTGGCGGCTGAATGAAACAGAGGAGAGATGCAGACCAGCCCCACGTTGGGCGCCATTTGTCGTATCGCGTACGTGCTGGCAATTATTGCTGATAAACAAAGGAGTCCGCTCATACTGAACTTGGATCATAAGGTTTATTCATATCACAAGCTTCAGCATAAGTGACAGATGTCATGACATCCGGAGAGCGACGGCCCGGATTGCAATGGTCGCTCTGCCCTCTCTTTGTCTAGCCCCTACTTATAAACAAAGCAAAAAGATGGGTGCTCCCTCTTCTGGCCAATCACCAGTCTCCCCTGGGGCGTTACACTAAAACATTCCCTCTTGATACTAAAATTAACGTCCTCTCCGGTTCCACTTAAAACATTTAACAAAGGCATAATCCTAATACACGACATCCACATTCAGGCTGGTCAACCCATCGGACCCTCCTGTGGATTCTCTCTATCCCTGCCTAGACCCAATATCCCTAAGCATCCACAAAATAAACAAAAACATCTGAGATCCCCACATGTACCCAATAACAGCAAATATCATTCTACAAAAATTAATACAGAAAGAATATGACACAAATTATGTATTACACATGCAAATATGTCTATATATCATTGCAGACACTGGAATGTAGTCCACTACACTTCATCTCCTCAGCAGTGTCGACTTCCAATGCATCGTTGATGATGGAATCTGAACATTTCCACACCTTCCTTGTTCCACTTCCTCCAGTCCATTCATATTGTCCTTTCATATTGTCCATGTTTGAGTATTTGAATCCCCTCTACACATTCCCCCATATGCTTCTGGAAGAAAAGAAAAGACCAAACAGTATCTTTTGCAAAACAACACATTCAAATTAAAACATCAATATCAACTAAAACTATACAAATGATATATAAAATTATATATAAAATGAATCACATACCATTTCCCCCCTTTGATTCATCACAAAATACTAAAATCACACTAATATTTAAAACATTTTTAAAAAATGATCGGATATTCAAAATGGATATCTATCCATCAATACTCCATCCAGTCCCACTTGTTCATCTTCATCTAGATCAGTAACAGTTCACAACGGCATCTGAGTGTTATCTCCAGGCATCACAACTCCAACCCATCTCAATATCATAGCCTTCGCAAAAGTCAATAACAAAGTACAAAAGCAAAACATCACACACAGCGCTATCAGAGCTGCAACTAAAATCTGAACCATCACTGCTCCCACTGGGCCTAACTGATCTTGCAACCAAGCCTTCGCTGACCATCCAGCTCCTTCAGATCTACCAAACGCATCCCTTATATTCTTCAATGCATCTATAACACTAGTGATATTATCGGAACTATCTGGGATCAAAGTATAACAATCATCCCCCGTCAAATTCATAGCCAAACATAAGCCACCTTGTTTTGCTAAAATATAGTCAAGAGCCATGTCATGTTTCAACAGCGTCAGTCTGTGACTTCTTTGAGTATTCGACAGAAGGTTAAACCCTCTTATCGTTTCATTTGCAAAACCCTGCAAAGTATAGGTGATATTATCAATGTGATCTGCCAAAAATGTTACACCATACCATGGGAAAAGTCCCAGTCCCCACTTCTCTCCTAGACTTATCCTCCAATGGTAGGATTCCAGACTATGAAATTCCGACATGTCCCTTTTCACCCTATTTCCAAACCTAGACTCAGATTTATCTGTGTCCGGTGCTTCCCCTCTTTTAATGGTAAAAACCTCGTATGGAAGCTTCAACGTCGACATGTAACAACATCCTGTCCATCCATAGGGTAAGAATATATACGCTTTTTCACCACAAACCCACCAAATATCTCTAAAATTCCCAATAGTCACATTACCAGGCAAAAGCTGATCTTTCACCATCAAAGTCCTGCTCTTCTTACTAACTGGAACATAAAAAGTTACATTATATTTCTCATTACTAACCTTATGTTCATGCTTACATTTTACATTTTACATTTAAGTCATTTAGCAGACGCTCTTATCCAGAGCGACTTACAGTTAGTGAATACATATATATTTTTTTTTTACTGGTCCCCCATGGGAATCGAACCCACAACCCTGGCGTTGCAAACGCCATGCTCTATCAACTGAGCTACATCCCTGCCGGCCATTCCCTCCCCTACCCTGGACGACGCTGGGCCAATTGTGCGCCGCCCATGAGTCTCCCGGTCGCGGCCGGCTGCGAGACCACTGCGCCACTCAGGAGAAACACGTCATCATATAATCATCACAATCTGATATTCCCATAAACATACCCTTTCCCTCATATGTTTTATTAAAACAAAAACAGCTTTTAGCCCTCACTGGTTTCACCTCCAATGCTTCAGGAATCGCTGTTAACTGATTTTCCTTCCCATCTAACAAATTCACATAGGGTAATTCATTTAACCAAGAACACTTAAACCTAGGCCTAAACAAATGTTTCGACAACGACATTATTGTATCTGTTAATGATTGTTGCTGATACAACAGCCATGATAAAGCATAAGATTGACACGTACTTGATAGAGGTTTAGCTACCGTCTCTAAGATAGAACCCCATGTGCCTAGTGCTGGAATTCTCAACAGGCATGGACCCTCAAGATTCCTCACTGATCTTACAGAATGAGTTAACTGCTGGAACCAAAGATTCCTACCTGCCCATCCATCTTTAATTTCCAAATAGAAGAATCAAATCCATATGCCTTCCATTTAGTTTCTCTCTTCCCTAACGAGCGGTATTGATCAGATATATCTTCTTCTCTTCCATTAAAATCAAAGAACTCATCCTGTACCTCCATGATAGTATTCTGCACTCCTTCAGATGAATCTACATCATTCTCTACTACCATCTGCTCTCCTATTTCAACACTATCCTTACTACCATTGACAGCACTCTCCATCCGTATCATAAACTCCTGAGTCACTCTTGCTACATCCTTTAGTTTCAGGAAAGTTGTTGTTGGTGTCTGTGTCATATTTCCTACATTTGTTATTGCCGTCGTACCATTAATCTCTTTCAAAGTTGCTATTAAAATAGTTGCTTTAGTTGATGTATTAACACTCTTAACTATTTCCAGTGGGAAAGTTACAGATATCCTCTGTGTATTATTTACTGTTGGAGTGGCTACTGTAATATACTTCTCCTGAACTCCTTTGGTGACTGTGGAAGCTTCAACAGACTTCAAATCTTCCATCATAAGCGTCACCTTACGAGTTACATAGCCTTTTAACCAATAATTCTTTGCCGGAACAAATTTTTATGCTTGCACTAAAAAAGTACACATATATTCTCCCTGATCTTTCCATGTAACATTACGCAAAATAAGTGAGCAATCACTCATAACCCTCTTCCACTTCATATCGTTGTACAAAATATACTTCCTTTGACTAGGGGTCACAGCTTCTACTTCTGGTCCTGATAACAACAAATCTTCTCCATAATTATCTCTCCACATGAGAGGAATCTCACCTCTACACATTCCTTCTCTCACATCTACAAGGAAGATGAGCTGTACCACCCATCCTAACCCTAATGACAGTCTTTTCCTCTAAAATTGGTGCTGGAGCGATTGGCTCCCTTGTAATCAAATGTGATACATTTATAGCTTTAATAACTGTCAATGTTGAAAGAGTTGAATTGCTTCTCACTGTTGTTATAATAGGCTGAAGTGTTGATGTCATTGTTGTTGATTCATCCATTCTCCCTAAAGCTTTGAACTCTTTACTTGTATTTCCATCTATCACCACTAGTGTCACTACATTAACTCTCAGTCCCAACTTTAATCCCTCACTTTCAAACTGTTGATTATAAAAAATACATTTATAATCACCTTGATCTTCCTGCTGGGAATTGTAAATATAGATACTGCAATCACCCTCAATCTTCATTCTTCTCTTATCATTCAGCAACGCATACTTTCTCAATGCAACTGCTCCTAACAGATCTAAACTCCTGCCATATCTATCTTCCCACTGAACTCTAAATTTCCCTTCACCACTGTTCTCTCTCGTGCACTTACATGGGAGCTGAGCTGACTGTCCCAGAGTTACTTCAACCCTAGTTTTCGTAACGTTTTGGTCTGACTTTTCTCCTAACTGGTCTGGGCCTACTTTGTCTAACCGAATCACCAGCTTCTCCTGTAACAGAGTTGCCCTTGGTGATCTCCGCTGCTTCACATTCCACTGAAATATTCCCTGTTGTTTCTGGGACGTATTGAAAATCAATTTCCCCAAATCTCCTTTCCTTTCCCTCCATTGCAGAGTCATCTCTGGCATCATCAGAAGTGTAAACATTATCATCAACGTTATCCCCAACATTGACAATCTCTCCTTCTTCCTGTTCTCCCCTATCTCCATCCTGCTCTCTTGAGCCTTCAACATCCTCTCTCTCTGCGTGTGGCACCTCTTCTCCAGGCGCTTTAACACAATGTGACAAATGATACCACGTTGGAGACCCTTTAACCTGGACAGCTGTTCCAGTCCTACGAACAACTTCAAATGGTCCTTCACGACGTTCGTTATACCACTTCCTTCTAAATACCTTCACGAACACCTTGTCCCCAGGTTGCACTGTACTCCTTTTTTTCTCATCAAGCTCCTCCTGCACCTCTTCTTTTCTTTGCCTGTCAGAAACATGTGGACAACTTTTTATGAAAATTGGCCATATATGTAACGTACGCTCTCATTTCATCTTCCAAAAGAGCCAAGCTTGGACCCTTTCCGCTTGTTCGCAAACAAGGCGTAGGCATCATTCATCCTGTTAACAATTCATGGGGTGTCATACGTAGATCACGCAACTCACTTGAGCGACACACCATTAATGCTAAAGGAAGCGCCGCTATCCAGTTTAGACCCGTATGCTGACAAATTTTGACAATGCGATTTTCCAAGACACCGTTAATTTTTTCACTAATCCCTTGACTTTGTGGGTGATAAACTGCTCCAAGACGTTGCTTAATTCCCAATTTTTGCAACATCAATTTCACTGATTTATCCACAAATTCCTTCCCATTATCTGAGGATATTCGATCGGGTAATCCCCACCTGCTTATGACTTCTTTACACAAGAACTTGGCAAACGATTGAGCATCTTTTAGCTTAGTTTGACATCTTATGCACCTATTGGTGTAGGAATGTAACCAAGAATAACAGTCACCCCCTGCAAACATTATTTTTCATACAGATTGTCCACCCTCCTATGATATAGTCAATCTATTCAAGCAAACATGGTACCCAAAAACCCTACTCCTTTGTGATCTTTCTCCTAACCTTAGCCTTCTTTAAAGAATCTTCACTGAGATTTCCAATCCAGAATACTGAAGACGAATCCATCTCTGTCATCATAAACAATTGGTAAACCTTTTCCTTTGGCACTTCTACCAGACAGCCGTCTGGTGTACATCTTATTGTACAGTTCAACTTACACAATGCATCTCTTCCCAACAATGCAATAGGTGTATGTTCTGATACCATCATCACTTCCAATGGTCGGTTGTTTATTTTTACCTCAATTGTTGGATCTTTTTCCGGTCCTGATGCTACCAGCTGACACCCCCCTTTCGGATCTTCTGGGCACCCCTAGAATCCTTGCTCCTTGCCCCTATAAGGGTTCACCTGTCCTCCAGATGATCTTCACTTGCTCCTGTATCGTCCTCTGAAATTCCCTCTTGTGTTTCCTTCTGGCCCATTGCACCACAGCAAAGTCACCAACCTGTCCACAATCATAACACGCTTCTCAAGATTGCTGGAAGTATGGCTTAAATCTTCCTCCTCTTCCTCTTTCTAAGCCTTCTCGTCCTCTTCCTCTCCAATTCTGTGTCTGTCCAGAAACTGTCTATGGATATGAAACAACTGGTACCGCTATTTGTGGCTGGTACAATTGCGGTTGGAACTGGTCCGGTTGAAGCAGTGGCAGTGATTGTTGATTTGGTGCACACTGATTCTGCATAACCAAAGCTTTTCTTCTCCTTCTTATTCTCCACCAGTTGTATTTGATTGAGTTTTCTGAGAGTTTCTTGGTCCTGTTCTTTCTGGTTGTGTTCCTTTTTCCTGTACAGATCCACTTGATGGGCTATATGATCTGTATAGACGCCTTTTGTCATGCTTCCAAGTCCAACCACCTCTGCCAGTTTGCTCCTTACTGGTGAGGGCAGTCCCATCTGCAGTTTAGCTCTCAAAATTGACTGCTCAATTTGACTCACATCTGGATCATTTCCAGTAATATTTCTCCACACTTGATGAACTCTTGACACATAGGCTCTCTGATTTTCTTGTTGTCCTAGTGGATCAATCAGAATGTTATCAGGATGCACATTTGTTGGAAACGTATCTTTCAGTGCTCTCCACAGCCGATTCCTACTTGCAGCCAACAATTCAGGGTCGTTCACTGCAGTCCCCACATATCTATTAAGTCCCGCTCTCTGAAATATTTCTTCCATATCTGGAATCCCAAGGAGATTAGCCAAAAGTCTCTTAATGTCTCCTATGGCTGACTGTGTTCCCACCGTAATTTCTTCCAATTTTGAAATCCAAGGATAGGCTCCATCTTGAAGAGTATGCAGCTTCTCAAGTATATCTGACATATCGGTATTTTGCAAAGGCTTATATTCTAGGTTTTGTCCTCGAATGATCACTGGCATCATCTTCTTACTGGTGCCCTCTTTCCTTGGCCTCAATGTATACTTTTTCTCCAATTCTTGGGGTCCTTTTCTCAGCAGTTTTTTCTTCTGTATCTTCAGCTTCTTGAGTTGTTGTTCCAGTTCTCTTACTTCTTCTAAATTATTCGCTTTATCCAGGCATGATACGCATCAGTCTATATCTCTTTCTATTTATTCTGTGCTAGTCATTGTAGGATAAAATCCTCTTGAATATGAAGCACCTTTAATCTCCAAATCTTTATCGCTGTCTTCATCTTCGCTTTCATCAGAACTAGAATATCTTGTATTCTTCTTCTTCAAACATCCATCACCCCTTCTTTCCGCTCTGGCCAACATCCGTCTGATCACAGGGTCATATCCACCCATGATCTCTTCTGAATCACTCTGATCATCATCATCATCTTCAAGTTCCATCCTCCTGAACCTCACTCCACCCTTAGTTTCCAGACATCTTGTTTTCTTCTTACTTTTGGAGTTTGGATTCATTTTTATGGTCGTTTCTGCTTGTCCTCTCTCTATTATTCGTTCATCTTCATCTCTGATGCAATAATCACCCTCCTGAATGATCACTGGAAGCTGAGGATAGACGTCCTTAAACTCTACTTCTTTCTCATAAGGTGGGGGGCTTTTTGCTGAATCCGTATGTGAGAAAGGTGTACTGACTTCTGTCATTAGTTTTTCTGTCACCTTCACTTCTTTTACAATTTTCTCTATCTTTGTTTATTTTATCGTTCGTATCTTTCATCAGTTTTTGTCCTTCATTTTCAAACAGCTTAAGAACACCCAGCTCTCTTTGTCTCTTTTCTTTAAGTTGTTCCCTTTTTTTACCTTTCTTTTGATCTGCCTTATGAATTGACAGATGCACTTTCATTATGTTGATGACGTCAGGGTTAAGAGTCCCTTCCACTGGCCATGGTTGTTCAATGTCAGGCCAACGTTTATTCCATTTTCCAGATAACCTTGCAATACCATTAACTAGAGGATTACTATTTTGTACTACATCAACAGGAGTAATTACTTTCATAGATCTGATGTCCGTTTCTCCCCCTTGTAACAACTCTTTTATATTCCTTTATTGTGAATTATTTTATTATTTTAGACTATATAGCTTATGGTTCCCTCCCTTTTTAAATACATTTTTTGTACTTTTTATTTATTAATTAAACAATTAATTAATTAATTAATCAATCAATATATGTATAATGTTTAATTTTTTTTATTTTACCAATTTATTAATTAGTGGCAATCTTACCACATCCGATCAGGAAAGTAAAGGAAAGTAGTCAACTTCAGAGCAATCCAAAAAGAAAGACCTGTAATCCAGCAACACTACAGTACTCACAAACCAATTGCTTAATAAGCACCCAATGACCTTAATTTTACAGAATAATGTCAGTACTCGATTCCCAAAACAACTCTAATCAAACCAACTTATGCACAAAAACTCCAATATGCAATTACATCAATTGATCAGTCTGTTGCCAAGTCCCTGTCAAATTGTCACAACATCAAATATGCTAGGCACACAAAATATCCTGTATGGGAAGGTAAGTTTTGTAAATAGAACAGTACTGGCCTTAGTTTGACTGGATCCGTTGCAGCACACCCTGTCGCATGATGCACTCGTCAGCACTTCCTCTCTCTCTCTGTCTCCTCCTTCTTATCGTCTCTCATATCACAGAAGAACAAAGAAACAGACAAGAATTTAGAAGATTTTTCGGCCCATCCTAATGATCGCCTCGTTAGAGGGCTTCCATAGATTCGCAATGTCCTAATTTGTATACATTTACCTTGGCCTTATTCCTTCATTCTATTCTTCAATAGTTATAGACACTCCCCCCTGTTTGCATAGTTACCAGCGCAAACAAATTTAGAATTTTAGAACGGACTCCTATCCCACAGCAAATAACAGCTAAATCTGCACACATAAGTCTTTTAAACGGTACATGTCTCCAGTGCACACACCCATAAGCAAGCGAACCAACCAGCGCACAAAATTGTGAGAAATCTCACCTTATGAGCCGGCGTCTTGAGCGGGAGTCACTTCGCAGCACATGAATGGAACACTGGAGAGACGCATCACGTCCCAAACGTACCTCGTCGCCATTTCTGTTGTATCTAAATAATAATGCTAATTATGCTGTGAGACCAAGGAGTCCGCTTACACTACTTTGATTATAAAAGGTTTATTTATATCACAAGATTTCAGCGTAAGTTTACAGACATCTGCAGGCATCTGGAGAACAACGACCCAAAATAATATGTTGTTCTGTCCTCCTTTGTCTCAACCAAGTATTTATAATCTTTAACATGATATGGGTGGTTTCCCTAGAGACCAATCCCATGACTCCACACAACAGACTTCCTCTGTTTTATGGGGTGCCCCTATAAAACTGCTCCCCAGATGCTTCCCTAAGCTGAATAAACATCCTCTAAGATACCATTTGCAAACGTTAGCAATGTCATAAATTCTTTAGACACCACAGCTGTAACCAGGGTTCCATCCAACCTGTTCTGCGAGTGCATGACAGATATAAAACATGTCATGACAGGCCTGATGGAAACAGACAATATTTCGGTAAAGGCCTTTGCAGAAGTGAAATGGAACTGTTCAATTTTATGCCATGTCTAAATGTGTCTTCTCTACGGCCTGCTCTGCTATTTGCATGATCAATCATCAACGCTAAGGGTGGGGACAGACAGCGAATCTCATACGGAGCGCAGAAAATGCATGTATCATCTCATCAGCTGGTAACTTTTTTTTCTTGTTACAGGTACATTTGCTGCAGCATCGCCTATGCTACAGTAATATTGGGACTAATATATCTGAAAGCACATCTCATTTACACATCTCCATCTGGCTTTCAAGGGTCACCTTATTTTTTTGGGAGAGATGTTTTTTTATTTATTGCAGCTGCAGAGGTTTAAAAGTGCCTACCACTCGAATATCGTTGCTTTAAATCAGTGCGCACGTGAGCACTCCGTCTTTCTTTCCATCAATTCCATTCAAATTGCATCCAAAATAGATAGTGTTAAGTTGCGTCAATTCAAATCTGGTATTGGAACAAAAAGAGCACAGGCTGGTCCCAGCCTCTTGGCGCTTCACTGTTGCCAGGTGTTTAGTTGTTTTGCAACTTGTCCAGAGAGTCAGCACTTTTGCAGTACACATGTCCTTGAGCGGTCTAACAAAGAGGCAGCGTGTGTGTGTCTGTGAGACACAAGTCTTATCTCATCCTACTCCCTAACAGTTCCTCACATGAATCACAGCTTGTTATGTTAAACAGTCTATATCAGTACAGTACAAACCTATTATGTTGAATCATTAATGCTTTCTTATTAAGCTAACAGCACATCTAAAATATAAGAGAATAATTTCCCACAATAGTCCTGTTCATAGATATGCTATATAGATACAGTCTATATGTCCTAGCCTACGTCTTTTAGGTAATACATTCAATGCAGTATTAGCCTGATATTTAGCTAATTAATGATGGGTTAATGTGCATAAGCTTCAAACTTAGCCTCTGTCTTCACTCTTGCGCAATATGCACCTGCTCTCCGCTGGCCTCTCTCCTTAGCTCTTGTGGAGTCCCAGGAAAAGCTAGACTAGAACATCCTATTGGACATTTTTTGTTGTTGTTGCATTTCTTATACTAATAGGAAGAGAGAAGCAAGCCTGCTCTTGTCTTAAATACAGCAGCCAAAAGAGCTGGCGGGGAGTTTGAAAGAAGAGAACACGCGATGTGGCTATTGCAGATATTTAGTCAGACCCATAATGATTCAATCACCTTGAAGAGAAGTGAAAGTCGTCTGCATCTAATTTAGTCCTATATTATTCAAGCATGTCATTACAGTGATGAAGATGAGGATAACAAAACGTATTTTATTTAACTGTGGAGAGCGAGGAAGGAATGAAGCAACACAGGAGTTAATACGCACGTCGCACAACATTAGGGGAAATATTATGAAAGGTAGGCTAATGCTAATTATACACAATTAAAATAGGCCCTATTATATTTCAAAATTAAAATCGCTAGCCTATAATTGTAACTTTGTAGACCACATGTCCAGCACCAGAATCACAGGTTCTCTCCCAGCTTCATGGTTTGAACGAGGTGCGTAATTCTAGTCCATATAATACAGTACAGTAATACAGTTCACACTCAATAAGATTACTGGAGCTTGTTTAATTTATTTCCCCAAGAGACTATACATCTATGGGCTTGAATGTTTTTCTTTGTTGCGTAGCTTATCATATGTAATGGATAACGGCACAATCATTTGGGCTTTTTTGGGCTTGGGCTCATAAAATGTCTTTAATGTAGGGCTCATTTGACTCAGGTAGCATCTGGCTTGAATGTTCATTCCGATCAAAGCTCAAATCAAATCCAGACATATTTATATGCTTTATAATTACACTTACGGTTTTGCCTGGAAATACCAGGTTACCCTGGGAAAAAATGATTTATTCTCATGATGGAACATTTTGTAAAACACCGGGAAAACATGAAATAAAAAAATAAAAAAATAAGCAGCTCCATGACAAGAGAAAAAGGAAAGGATGGTCCAAGCAGTTTAAAAAAAAAAGATTGTTTTTATTGATGTCATCACGTGTCTCATGTATAATCATTTACAGAACACACAAAACTCTTCTTCGATTTTTTTGGTTTTCACATTTCACATATTTTTTAAACGTTTTTTTGTTGTTGCCTTTTTTGCTTTGTCGCACTATTTACATTTTGAGAAGGTTGACTGAGATCCAGGGATGGTTATTACTGAGTGTTGGTCGGTGATGGATGGATCGGGATGGGGACAGTGCATGTGTGCGTGCATGTGAGTGAATATGCCAAAACCTATCCACAGAAACCTCTTCAACCAGACCTGCAATAATCTTTTAAACTGTACGGAAAAACAAACTCACAACTAGGGTTGCAAAATTGCGGTAACTTTCACAAAATGTAGAAGTTTTCCAGAAATCCTGGGTGGAGAGTTTGCAACCCTACTAACAACTCACTCTCTCACAACCCTACTCATACATTATTTTTAACTGACATCTCTCTCTCTAGGTACTGAGCATTGGTTGGTTGGGGGGGGGGTTATATGTGTTTGAAGTTAGGGGTTATTGGGGTTGTTAGGGTAGGATTTATTCAAAGGCAGGTTGCAGAGCTGCGAACTACACTACCGACAATGAGCCTTTTAAAGACTATTTCCCAGTCGTTCGCGGAGATCACATTCATGGTTTACACAGCGGATTTCAGCTCAATCGTAAAATACCTTTAAAAGTCAAGTGCAATGTGCTTGATGCTAACACCTTTGATTGAATCTTGGCCTGGCTGTGTATATAAGGGCAGTAAAGCTATTGTGCAGTGGGTGTAGTGGTGTATGTGGATGGTGGCATTGTTGATCTGTGTGTGTGGGCTGTTAGTGTGTTGTCCTGGTGTGTGTGTGTGTTAGGCTGTGCCGTTGGTGTACTTGGAGAGTTTATTCTCCAGGTCACAGATTCTCTTCTCCTGAGACAGAACTGTCGCCTTGAGATTCTGAACTTCTTCCAACAACCGCTCTACCAACTGAGGCTGGGGAGGGGGAGAGAGGGGAGAGAGGGGAGGGAGGGAGGGAGGGAGGGAGGGGGGGGGGGGGGGGGGTGCGGGGAAAGAGCAAGGGAAAGAGGGAAGGGGAGAAAAAGGTAGGAGAAGGAAAGGAAGGAAGAAAAAAGGAACAAGAGGAAAGATAGGTCAGGGACAGGCAGCTACAGGAAAACACCAGGCAGCTACAGGAAAACACCAGGCAGCTACAGGAAAACACCAGGCAGCTACAGGAAAACAACAGGCAGCTACAGGAAAACACCAGGCAGCTACAGGAAAACACCAGGCAGCTACAGGAAAACACCAGGCAGCTACAGGAAAACACCAGGCAGCTACAGGAAAACAACAGGAACACAGCAGGCAGCTACAGGAAAACAACAGGCAGCTACAGGAAAACAACAGGAACACAACAGGCAGCTACAGGAAAACAACAGGAAAACAACAGGCAGCTACAGGAAAACAACAGGCAACTACTGGAAAACAACAGGCAGCTACAGGAAAACAACAGGAAAACAACAGGCAGCTACAGGAACACAAAAGGCAGCTACAGGAAAACAACAGGAACACAAAAGGCAGCTACAGGAAAACAACAGGAAAAGAACAGGCAGCTACAGGAAAACAACAGTAACACAACAGGAAAACAACAGGCAGCTACAGGAAAACAACAGGCAGCTACAGGAAAACAACAGGCAGCTACAGGAAAACAACAGGCAGCTACAGGAATACAACAGGCAGCTACAGGAATACAACAGGAAGCTACAGGAATACAACAGGCAGCTACAGGAAAACAACAGGAAAACAACAGGCAGCTAAAGGAAAACAACAGGAAAACAACAGGCAGCTACAGGAATACAACAGGCAGCTACAGGAATACAACAGGCAGCTACAGGAATACAACAGGCAGCTACAGGAATACAACAGGAAGCTACAGGAAAACAACAGGAATACAACAGGCAGCTACAGGAATACAACAGGCAGCTACAGGAAAACAACAGGAAGATACAGGAAAACAACAGGCAGCTGCAGGAATACAACAGGCAGCTACAGGAAAACAACAGGAAAACAACAGGCAGCTACAGGAAAATAACAGGAAAATAACAGGAAAATAACAGGCAGCTACAGGAAAACAACAGGAAAATAACAGGAAAATAACAGTAAGCAGAATTTCTAAAGATCAGAATAATTAAGTAAAGGAGAGAGAGAGATGGGACCGGTGGAGAGGTTTGAGAGAGAGAGAGAGAGAGGAGAAATTAGAGAATGAGAGTTTTTAGACAAACAGATAAAGGGGTGATTATATCCATAGTGACACACAGGCAGGTTGGTGGTCAGGGTTAGACAGACAGACAGACAGACAGAGTGTGACTCACAGGCAGGTTGGCTGAGCCGTCGCAGGAGGACATGCTGCGTCTGGTGGTGGGTCTGGAGTCCAGAACGTTCTTCTTGGCCACTTTTAGCTCACGGCTCTTGGGGGGAACATAGCCATCTCTCAAGGACTGGAGGATGGGGTCCTCATCTCGCCCCTCCAGCCACTCCTCTGGCTCCAGGGCCGGGTCGGGACCCGCCGTGTCTGGGTACAGGTCATCCTGAAACAGGTCCGACTGGAGGGAGGGAGGGGGGAGGGAGGGAGTGAGAGAGTGGAGGGGGAGAGAGAGAGAGAGGGAGGGGGGGGAGAGAGAGAGAGAGGGAGGGAGGGAGGGAGAGAAGGAGAGGGAGGGAGGGAGGGAGGGAGGGAGAGAATGAGAGGGGGGAGGGAGAGAAGGAGAGGGAGGGAGGGAGGGAGGGAGGGAGAGAATGAGAGGGGGGAGGGAGAGAAGGAGAGGAGGGAGGGAAAGTTTTAACAAGCTGTAAATGTAGAGAGAGAGAGAGAGAGAGAGAGAGACTTACCTTTCTAGGCACTGTCATGGCGATGGGCTCACACTTCTTGTCATGGAGCTTATATAACCTGGAGAACAGAGGAGAGTTCGAGAATAGCCACAACAAACACTTGAGTGTGTGACTGTGTGTGTGTGTGTGTGTGTGCGTGTGCGTCTGTGTGTGTGCAGTCTCCTACCTGGCGATCTCACACTTGCTGACGTCCACCCCTCTCTTAGGCATGAAGCCCATCCCCCTCTGAGGCTCCTTGCTGCTGAAGGTACTGAGGTAGTGGACATAGGGAGGCTCCTCTGTTATCTCAAAGTACCGTATACTACTGTCCCCCTGGAGAGGAGAGGAGAGGAGAGGAGAGGAGAGGAGAGGAGAGGAGAGGAGAGGAGAGGAGAGGAGAGGAGAGGAGAGGAGAGGAGAGAGGATTTACAGTAGTAGCCGTATAGAGGCAGTAGTAGTATCAAGGTAATGGATAATATTGTTACTGTACACAGAGAGTGAGGAGTTTCTACCTTTCCACAGAGGTAAACCATGTTGGTGTCTGGGTCGTAGTAAGGTAACAACACACCGTTACTTGTGTCCAACTCCAGCAGTGCAATAGGCTCCTCAAAATGTGTCTGGGAGGAGCAGAGAAAATAAGGACAAGATGAGAGAAGAGGGACGAGAGGACCAATGTTCACTGTCCTTCAAGAGGAAGTGAGATATGAGTGTGCATACATGTGTGCCCATACGTGTCAACTGTGTGTGTGCGCATATGTGAGTGCACTTGTGTTTGAGCGTGCCTGTGCATGTGTACGTGTCAACTGTGTGTGTGTGCGCATACGTGCGTGCACTTGTGTTTGAGCGTGCGTGTGTGTGTGTGTGTGTGTGTGTGTTACCGGGTCCCACAGGCCCAGCTCTCTCTGGCTCATCCTGGTGAAGCCGGTAGTGAACAGGTTTCCGTCTCTGGTAAAGATGGCCCTCATTGGTCGGATCCCCTCGTGTGGAGCCATCCTCTCCTATTGGACAGAATGGACACGCCAGACATCACTAACAGAGTACAGAGCACCCATAGCGGTAGAAAGAGGACTCATCATGGCTTCTGTGAAAGCACAGGCAGTCCCATTGAGGCTAGGGCTGCACGACATGGACAGAATATCTACACTGAACAAAATTATAAGCGCAACATGTAAAGTGTTGGTTTCATGAGCTGAAATAAAAGATCCCAGAAATGTTCCATACGCACAAAAAAAGCTTATTTCTCTCAATATTTGTGCACAAATTTGTTTACATCCCTGTTAGTGAGCATTTCTCCTTTGCCAAGATAATCCATCCATCTGACAGGTGTGACATAGCAAGGAGCTGATTAAACAGCATGATCATTACACAGGTGCAATAATAGGCCACTCTAAAATGTACAGTTTTGTCACACAACACAATGCCACAGACGTCTCAAGTTTTGAGGAAGCGTGCAATTGGCATGCTGACTGCAGGAATATCCACCAGAGCTGTAGCCAGAGAATTGAATGTTCATTTGTCTATCATAAGCCGCCTCCAATGTCGTTTTAGAAAATTCGGCAGTACGTCCAACCGGCCTCACATTGCAGACCACGTGTAACAATGCCAGCCTAGGACCTCCACATCCGGCTTCTTCACCTGCGGGATCATCTGAGACCAGCCACCCGGACAGCTGATGAAACTGTGGGTTTGCACAACCAAATAATTTCTGCACAAACTGTCAGAAACCGTCTCAGGGAAGTTCATCTGCGTGCTCAACGTCCTCACCAGGGTCTTGACCTGACCGCAGTTTGGCGTCGTAACCGACTTCAGTGGGCAAATGCTCACCCTCGATGGCCACTGGCACGCTGGAGAAGTGTGCTCTTCACGGATGAATCCCGGTTTCAACTGTACCGGGCAGATGGCAGACAGCATTTTTATTTATTTATTTTATTTAACTAGGCAAGTCAGTTAAGAACAAATTCTTATTTACAATGACGGCCTACACCGGCCAAACCCGGACGACGCTGGGCCAATTGTGCGCCGCCCTATGGGACTCCCAATCACGGCCGGTTGTGATACAGCCTGGAATCGAACCAGAGGGTCTGTAGTGAAGCCTCAAGCACTGAGACGCAGTGCCTTAGACCGCTGCGCCACTCGGGAGCCCATAGCGTGTATGGCGTCGGGTGGGCGAGCGGTTTGCTGATGTCAACGTTGTGAACAGAGTGACCCATGGTGGCGGTGGGGTTATGGTATGAGCAGGCAGGCATAAGCTATGCCCATACCAATTGCATTTTATCGATGGCAATTTAAATGCACAGAGATACCATGACGAGGTTCATTGTCGCGTCACCTCATGTTTCAGCACGACAATGCACGGCCCCATGTCACAAGCTGAAAATGTCCCAGTTCGTCCATGGCCTGCATACTCACCAGACATGTCACCCATTGAGCATGTTTGGGATGCTCTGGATCGACGTGTACGACAGCGTGTTCTAGTTCCCGCCAATATCCAGAAACTTCTCACAGCCAGTGAAGAGGAGTGGGACAACATTCCAAAGGCCACAATCAACAGCCTGATTAACTCAATGAGAAGGAGATGTGTCGCGCTGCATGAGGCAAATGGTGGTCACACCAGATACTGACTGGTTTTCTGATCCATGCCCCTACTTTTGTTAAAAGTTTTCTGTGACCAACAGATCAAATCAAATTTGATTGGTTGCATACACATATTAAGCAGATGTTATTGCAGGTGTCATGTTGTATAATGATTAGAAGCCAGGCACAGGAATACGTATTAGGGTTTTTATTACTCCACCCAACACAAGGTACGTCACGAAAAACGATGGGGACGAAGCCCAAAACAAACACGTACAGTGCTATGAAAAAGTATTTGCCCCCTTTCTAATTTTCTCTACTTTTGCATATTTGTGATACTGAATGTTATCAGATCTTCAACCAAAA
Source organism: Coregonus lavaretus (assembly GCF_964263955.1). Classification (NCBI taxonomy): domain Eukaryota; kingdom Metazoa; phylum Chordata; class Actinopteri; order Salmoniformes; family Salmonidae; genus Coregonus; species Coregonus lavaretus. The sequence continues at coordinate 40,888,196 of NC_140011.1, read as the reverse complement.
CCTAATATTAGATAAAGGGAACATAAGTGAACAAATAACACAACAATTACATATTTATTTCATTTATTTCATAAACAAAGTTATGCAACACCCAATTCCCCTGTGTGAAAAAGTAATTGCCCCCTTACACTCAATAACTGGTTGTGCCACCTTTAGCTGCAATGACTCTAACCAAATGCTTCCTGTAGTTGTTTATCAGTCTCTCACGTCGCTGTGGAGGAAATTTGGCCCACTCTTCCATGCAGAACTGCTTTAACTCAGTGACATGTGGGTTTTCAAGCATGAACTGCTCGTTTCAAGTCCTGCCACAACATCTCAATTGGGATTAGGTCTGGACTTTGTCTAGGCCATTCCGAAACTTCCAATTTGTTGCTTTTTAGCAATTTTCATGTAGACTTGATTGTGTGTTTTGGATCATTGTCTTGCTGCATGACCCAGCTGCGCTTCAGCTTCAGCTCACAGACGGATGGTCTGACATTCTCCTGTAGAATTCTCTGATACAGAGCAGAATTCATGGTTCCTTCTATTAAGGCAAGTCGTCCAGGTCCTGAGGCAGCAAAGCATTCCCAAACCATCACACCACCACCACCATGCTTGACCTTTGGTATGATGTTCTTACTGTGGAATGCATTGTTTGGTTTTCGCCAGGCATAATGGGACCCATCTCGTCCAAAAAGTTGACTCAAGTTTGCCAAAAAGCACCTGGATGATCATCAAGACTCTTGGAAGAACGTTCTATGGACAGATGATTCAAAAGTATAACTTTTTGGACGACATGGTTCCAGTAATGCCTGGCGAAAACCAAACTCTGCATTCCACAGTAAGAACATCATACCAAAGGTCAAGCATGGTGGTGGTGGTGTGATGGTACCGGGGGGATCCGTGACAGTGTAGAGAAATGCTTGTGTTCCTAGTTCCAACAGTGCTGTAATATCTAACAATACACACAAATCTAAAAGTAAAATAATTGAATTAAGAAATATAAAAATATTAGGACGAGCAATGTCAGCGTCCGGAGTATAAATAAATATATATATATACACTACATGACCAAAAGTATGTGGGCACCTGCTCGTCGAACATCTCATTCCAAAAACATGGGCATTAATATGGAGTTGGTCCCCCCTTTGCTGCTATAACAGCCTCCACTCTTCTGGGAAGGCTTTCCACTAGATGTTGGAACATTGCTGCGGGGACTTGCTTCCATTCAGCAGCGAGCATTAGTGATGTCGGGTACAGATGTTGGGTAATTAGGCCTAGCTTGCAGTCTGCATTCCAATTCATCCCAAAGGTGTTCGATGGGGTAGAGGTCAGGGCTCTGTGCAGGCCAGTCAAGTTCTTCCACACCGATCTCGACAAACCATTTCTGTATGGACCTCGCTTGTGCACGGGGGCATTGTCATGCTGAAACAGGAAACGGCCTTCCCAAACTGTTGCCACAAAGTTGGAAGCTCAGAATCGTCTAGAATGTCATTGTATGCTGTAGCTTTAAGATTTCCCTTCACTGGAACGAAGGGGCCTAGCCCGAACCATGAAAAACAGCCCCAGACCATTATTCCTCCTCCACCAAATTTTACAGTCGGCATTATGGATTTGGGCAGGTAGCGTTCTCCTGGCATCCGCCAAACCCAGATTCGTCCGTCGGACTGCCAGATGGCAAAGCGTGATTCATCACTCCAGAGAACGCATTTCCACTTCTCCAGAGTCTACCAGAGGCGAGCTTTACACCAGTCCAGCCGACGCTTGGCATTGAGCATGGTGAACTTAGGCTTGTGTGCGGCTGCTCGGCCATGGAAACCCATTTCATGAAGCTCCAAACGAACAGTTCTTGTGCTGACGTTGCTCCCAGAGGCAGTTTGCAACTCGGTAGTGAGTGTTGCAACCGAGGACAGACGGTTTTTACACGCTACGTGCTTCAGCACTCGGCGGTCCCATTCTGTGAGCTTATGTGGCCTACCACTTCGCGGCTGAGCCGTTGTTGCTCCTAGATGTTTGCACTTTACAATAACAGCACTTACAGGTGACCGGGGCAGCTCTAGCAGGAAAGACATTTGATGAACTGACTTGTTGGAAAGGTGTAATCCTATGACGGTGCCACGTTGAAAGTCACTGAGCTTTTCTGTAGGGCCATTCTACTGCCAATGTTTGTCTATGGAGATTGCATGGCTGTGTGCTCGATTTTATACACCTGTCAGCAATGGATGTGGCTGAAATAGCCGAATCCACTAATTTGAAGGGGTGTCCACATACTTTTGTATATATACAGTCATGGCCAAAATTGTTGGCACCCCTGAAATTTTTCCAGAAAATGAAGTATTTCTCACAGAAAAGTATTGAAATTACACATGTTTTGCTATGCACATGTTTATTTCCTTTGTGTGTATTGGAATAACACAAAAAAAAAAAGGAAAAAAGCAAATTTGACATAATTTCACACAAAACTAAAAAAATGGGCCGGACAAAGTTATTGGCACCCTTTCAAAATTGTGGATAAATAAGTTTGTTCCAAGCATGTGATGCTCCTTTAAACTCACCTGGGGCAAGTAACAGGTGTGGGCAATCTAAAAATCACACCTGAAAGCAGATAAAAAGGAGAGAAGTTGACTCAGTCTTTGCATTGTGTTTCTGTGTGTGCCACACTAAGCATGGAGAACAGAAAGAGGAAAAGAGAACTGTCTGAGGACTTGAGAACCAAAATTGTGGAAAAATATCAACAATCTCAAGGTTACAAGTCCATCTCCAGAGATCTAGATGTTCCTTTGTCCACAGTGCGCAACATGATCAAGAAGTTTGCAACCCATGGCACTGTAGCTAATCTCCCTGGACGTGGACGGAAGAGAAAAATTGATGAAAGGTTGCAACGCAGGATAGTCCGGATGGTGGATAAGCAGCCCCAAACAAGTTCCAAAGAAATTCAAGCTGTCCTGCAGGCTCAGGGTGCATCAGTGTCAGCGCGAACTATACGTCGAAATTTGAATGAAATGAAACGCTATGGCAGGAGACCCAGGAGGACCCCACTGCTGACACAGAGACATAAAAAAGCAAGACTACAGTTTGCCAAAATGTACATGAGTAAGCCAAATTCCTTCTGGGAGAACGTCTTATGGACAGATGAGACCAAGATAGAGCTTTTTGGTAAAGCACATCGTTCTACTGTTTACCGAAAATGTAATGAAGCCTTCAAAGAAAAGAACACAGTACCTACAGTCAAATATGGTGGAGGTTCAAAGATGTTTTGGGGTTGTTTTGCTGCCTCTGGCACTGGGTGCCTTGACTGTGTGCAAGGCATCATGAAATCTGAGGATTACCAAAGGATTTTGGGTCGCAATGTAGGGCCCAGTGTCAGAAAGCTGGGTTTGCGTCCGAGATCATGGGTCTTCCAGCAGGACAATGACCCCAAACATACTTCAAAAAGCACCCAGAAATGGATGGCAACAAAGCGCTGGAGAGTTCTGAAGTGGCCAGCAATGAGTCCAGATCTTAATCCCATTGAACACCTGTGGAGAGATCTTAAAATTGCTGTTGGGAAAAGGCACCCATCCAATATGAGAGACCTGGAGCAGTTTGCAAAAGAAGAGTGGTCCAAAATTCCGGGTGAGAGGTGTAAGAAGCTTATTGATGGTTATAGGAAGCGACTGATTTCAGTTATTTTTTCCAAAGGGTGTGCAACTAAATATTAAGTTAAGGGTGCCAATCATTTTGTCCGGCCCATTTTTTGAGTTTTGTGTGAAATTATGTCAAATTTGCTTTTTTCCTGTTTGTTTTGTGTTATTCCAATACACACAAAGGAAATAAACATGTGCATAGCAAAACATGTGTAATTTCAATACTTTTCTGTGAGAAATACTTCATTTTCTGGAAAAATTTCAGGGGTGCCAACAATTTTGGCCATGACTGTATATATACAGTACCAGTCAAATGTTTGGACACACCTACTCATTTAAGGGTTTTTCTTTATTTTTACTATTTTATACATAGTAGAATAATAGTGAAGACATCAAAACTATGAAATAACACATATGGAATCATGTAGTAACTAAAAAAGTGATAAACAAATCAAAATATATTTTATATTTGAGATTTTTCAAATATCCACCCTTTGCCTTGATGACAGCTTTGCACACTCTTGGCATTCTCTCAACCAGCTTCACCTGGAATGCTTTTCCAACAGTCTTGAAGGAGTTCCCACATATGATGAGCAGTTGTTGGCTGCTTTTCTTTCACTCTGCGCTCCGACTCATCCCAATTGGGTTGAGGTCAGGGGATTGTGGAGGCCAGGTCATCTGATGCAGCACTCCATCACTCTCCTTCTTGGTTAAATAGCCCTTACACAGCCTGGAGGTGTGTTGGGTCATTGTCCTGTTGAAAAACAAATGATAGTCCCACTAAGCCCAAACCAGATGGGATGGCGTATCGCTGCAGAATGCTGTGGTAGCCATGCTGGTTAAGTGTGCCTTGAATTCTAAATAAATCATAGACAGTGTCACCAGCAAAGCACCCCCACACCATAACACCTCCTCCTCCATGCTTTACGGTGGGAACTACATATGCAGAGTCATCCGTTCACCCACACCGCATCTCACAAAGACACGGTGGTTGGAACCAAAAATCTCCAATTTGGACTCCAGACCAAAGGACAAATTTCCACCTGTCTAATGTCCATTGCTTGTGTTTCTTGGCCCAAGCAGGTCTCTTCTTATTATTGGTGTCCTTTAGTAGTGGTTTCTTTTCAGCAATTCGACCATGAAGGCCTGATTCACACAGTCCTCTCTGAACAGTTGATGTTGAGATGTGTCTGTTACTCGAACTCTGTGAAGCATTTATTTGGGCTGCAATTTCTGATGCTGGTAACTCTAATGAACTTATCCTCTGCAGCAGAGGTAACTCCGGGTCCTCCATTCCTGTGGCGGTCCTCATGAGAGCCAGTTTCATCATAGCGCTTGATGGTTTTTGCGACTGCACTTAAAGAAACTTTCAAAGTTCTTGAAATGTTCAGTATTGACTGACCTTCATGTCTTAAAGTAATGATGGGACTGTCGTTTCTCTTTGCTTATTTGAGCTGTTCTTGCCATAATACGGACTTGGTCTTTTACCAAATAGGGCTATCTTCTGTATACCCCCCTACCTTGCCACAACACAACTGATTGGCTCAAACGCATTAAGAAGGATAGAAATTCCACAAATTAACTTTTAAGAAGGCAACCTAATAATTGAAATGCATTCCAGGTGACTACCTCATGAAGCTGGTTGAGAGGATTCCAAGAGTGTGCAAAGCTGTCATCAAGGCAAAGGGTGGCTATTTGAAGAATCTCAAATCTATTATGATTTGTTTAACACTTTTTTGGTTACTACACTCACTATTTTTCTACAATGTAGAAATTTGTAAAAATAACGAAAAACCCTTGAATGAGTAGTGGTTCTAAAACTTCTGACCGTTAGTATATATATACAGTGGGGAGAACAAGTATTTGATACACTGCCGATTTTGTAGGTTTTCCTACTTACAAAGAATGTAGTGGTCTGTAATTTTTATCATAGGTACACTTCAACTGTGAGAGACGGAATCTAAAATCAAGAAAATCACATTGTATGATTTTTAAATAATTAATTTGCATTTTATTGCATGACATAAGTATTTGATCACCTACCAACCAGTAAGAATTCCGGCTCTCACAGACCTGTTAGTTTTTCTTTAAGAAGCCCTCCTGTTCTCCACTCATTACCTGTGTTAACTGCACCTGTTTGAACTCGTTACCTGTATAAAAGACACCTGTCCACACACTCAATCAAACAGACTCCAACCTCTCCACAATGGCCAATACCAGAGAGCTGTGTAAGGACATCAGGGATAAAATTGTAGACCTGCACAAGGCTGGGATGGGCTAAAGGACAATAGGCAAGAAGCTTGGTGAGAAGGCAACAACTGTTGGCGCAATTATTAGAAAACGGAAGAAGTTCAAGATGACGGTCAATCACCCTCGGTCTGGAACTCCATGCAAGATCTCACCTTGTGGGGCATCAATGATCATGAGGAAGGTGAGGGATCAGCCCAGAACTACACGGCAGGACCTGGTCAATGACCTGAAGAGAGCTGGGACCACAGTCTCAAAGAAAATCATTAGTAACACACTACGCCGTCATGGATTAAAATCCTGCAGCGCACGCAAGGTCCCCCTGCTCAAACCAGCGCATGTCCAGGCCCGTCTGAAGTTTGCCAGTGACCATCTGGATGATCCAGAGGAGGAATGGGAGAAGGTCATGTGGTCTGATGAGACAAAAATAGAGCTTTTTGGTCTAAACTCCACTCGCAGTGTTTGGAGGAAGAAGAAGGATGAGTACAACCCCAAGAACGCCATCCCAACCGTGAAGAATGGAGGTGGAAACATCATTCTTTGGGGATGCTTTTCTGCAAAGGGGACAGGACGATTGCACCGTATTGAGGGGAGGATGGATGGGGCCATGTATCGCGAGATCTTGGCCAACAACCTCCTTCCCTCAGTAAGAGCATTGAAGATGGGTCGTGGCTGGGTCTTCCAGCATGACAACGACCCAAAACACACAGCCAGGGCAACTAAGGAGAGGCTTCGTAAGAAGCATCTCAAGGTCCTGGAGTGGCCTAGCCAGTCTCCAGACCTGAACCCAATAGAAAATCTTTGGAGGGAGCTGAATGTCCGTATTGCCCAGCGACAGCCCCGAAACCTGAAGGATCTGGAGAAGGTCTGTATGGAGGAGTGGGCCAAAATCCCTGCTGCAGTGTGTGCAAACCTGGTCAAGAACTACAGGAAACGTATGATCTCTGTAATTGCAAACAAAGGTTTCTGTACCAAATATTAAGTTCTGCTTTTCTGATGTATCAAATACTTATGTCATGCAATAAAATGCAAATTAATTACTTGAAAATCATACAATGTGATTTTCTGGATTTTTTTTTACCTATGATAAAAATTACAGACCTCTACATGCTTTGTAAGTAGGAAAACCTGCAAAATCGGCAGTTTATCAAATACTTGTTCTCCCCACTGTATATATATATATAGAGATTATTTTTTCCCGAAAATCACATTGTAGGATTTTTAATGAATTTATTTGCAAATTATGGTGGAAAATAAGTATTTGGTCAATAACAAAAGTTTCTCAATACTTTGTTATATACCCTTTGTTGGCAATGACACAGGTCAAACTTTTTCTGTAAGTCTTCACAAGGTTTTCACACACTTGCTGTTATTTTGGCCCATTCCTCCATGCAGATCTCCTCTAGAGCAGTGATGTTTTGGGGCTGTCGCTGGGCAACACGGACTTTCAACTCCCTCCAAAGATTTTCTATGGGGTTGAGATCTGGAGACTGTCTAGGCCACTCCAGGACCTTGAAATGCTTCTTACGAAGCCACTCCTTCGTTGCCCGGGCGGTGTGTTTGGGATCATTGTCATGCTGAAAGACCCAGCCACGTTTCATCTTCAATGCCCTTGCTGATGGAAGGAGGTTTTCACTCAAAATCTCACGATACATGGCCCCATTCATTCTTTCCTTTACACGGATCAGTCGTCCTGGTCCCTTTGCAGAAAAACAGCCCCAAAGCATGATGTTTCCACCCCCATGCTCCACAGTAGGTATGGTGTTCTTTGGATGCAACTCAGCATTCTTTGTCCTCCAAACACGACGAGTTGAGTTTTTACCAAAAAGTTATATTTTGGTTTCATCTGACCATATGACATTCTCCCAATCCTCTTCTGGATCATCCAAATGCACTCTAGCAAACTTCAGACGGGCCTGGACATGTACTGGCTTAAGCAGGGGGACACGTCTCGCACTGCAGGATTTGAGTCCCTGGCGGCGTAGTGTGTTACTGATGGTAGGCTTTGTTACTTTGGTCCCAGCTCTCTGCAGGTCATTCACTAGGTCCCCCCGTGTGGTTCTGGGATTTTTGCTCACCGTTCTTGTGATCATTTTGACCCCACGGGGTGAGATCTTGCGTGGAGCCCCAGATCGAGGGAGATTATCAGTGGTCTTGTATGTCATCCATTTCCTAATAATTGCTCCCACAGTTGAATTCTTCAAACCAAGCTGCTTACCTATTGCAGATTCAGTCTTCCCAGCCTGGTGCAGGTCTACAATTTTGTTTCTGGTGTCCTTTGACAGCTCTTTGGGCTTGGCCATAGTGGAGTTTGGAGTGTGACTGTTTGAGGTTGTGGACAGGTGTCTTTTATACTGATAACAAGTTCAAACAGGTGCCATTAATACAGGTAACGAGTGGAGGACAGAGGAGCCTCTTAAAGAAGAAGTTACAGGTCTGTGAGAGCCAGAAATCTTGCTTGTTTGTAGGTGACCAAATACTTATTTTCCACCATAATTTGCAAATAAATTCATTAAAAATCCTACAATGTGATTTTCTGGAGAAAAAAATTCTCAATTTGTCTGTCATAGTTGACGTGTACCTATGATGAAAATTACAGGCCTCTCTCATCTTTTTAAGTGGGAGAACTTGCACAATTGGTGGCTGACTAAATACTTTTTCCCCCCACTGTGTGTGTGTGTGATGGGATGTATAGATGTTATGGACAGTATATAGATAGAATTTGTAGTATATCTGAATAATACGTAGGATAGAATAGTATACAGTAATCCCTCGTTTATCGCGGGGGTTACGTTCCGAAAATGACCCGCGATAAGTGAAATCCGCGAAATAGAAAACTTTTTTTTTTTACAATTAGCAACTATTACATGTATACAAATACAGTGACTCACGTGTAGGCCGTTTCACTGCTCTTCAGACTGGGCCGCTGCATCCTGACTGCGCTCTGCAGTGTTCTCTTCTTCTGAAGCCCGCGGTGCAGGTGTGTTTGTTCGGGAGAAGAACATAGTGATAGGCAGCTGTTGTCGCTCTTTTTTCTTCTTTGCAAAAAGATCCTTGTACACCGACATGCCACCATCGATTACGTTGGAGAACTGTAATGAACGGCTCATCAAAGGGTCCCATTCCTCAGCTACTCGCTTAAGTTCAGTGGCCATTCGCACCATGGTTGCTAAGCGACCAAGCGTTAGTCCTTCCTCCTCATTGACTGCTGCTGTCGTCCTTATGTTTTTTTCCTCCTTCTTTATGTAACGAACGGAAGATTCATTGATTCCGTAATGGCGAGCAACGGCTGCATAGCTTTTACCTTCCCTTAGCATGTCCAGAAGTTTAACTTTATCTGAGATAGGTAGCATCTTCCGCCGTTTGGGCCCATCCGCAGGTGCTTTTGTCGGTCCAGGCCGTTTCGTCGACATTATGGGTTTAGGAGATGTTCGAAATTACAAGATAATTTGGCCAACTTAATGTAAATTTGCCAAGCTGTTTTATGTACGTACACATAACTGCACGAGACGACAAAATGATAGCACAATTCGTAGCATGTTTTGATACAAGAAGCGGGAGTGAGTTTTTAGCGAATCAGAATGCAGAGCACAATGCACCAAAAAAAAAAAAATGCATTATGAAAATCCGCGAAATAGCGAATCCGCGATAAGTGAACCGCGAAGTGGCGAGGGATCACTGTATATACAGCAATAGTTGAATGGGATGGACTTGACTAGAATACAGTATATACAGTGTATATACAGTGGCTTGCGAAAGTATTCACCCCCCTTGGCATTTTTCATATTTTGTTGCCTTACAACCTGGAATAAAACATTATTTGGGGGGGTTTTGTATCATTTGATTTACACAACATGCCTACCACTTTGAAGATGCAAAATATTTTTTATTGTGAAACAAACAAGAAATAAGACAAAAAAACAGAACTTGATCGTGCATAACTATTCACCCCCCCCAAAGTCAATACTTTGTAGAGCCACCTTTTGCAGCAATTACAGCTGCAAGTCTCTTGGGGTATGTATCTATAAGCTTGGCACATCTAGCCACTGGGATTTTTGCCCATTCTTCAAGGCAAAACTGCTCCAGCCCCTTCAAGTTGGATGGGTTCCTCTGGTGTACAGCAATCTTTAAGTCATACCACAGATTCTCAATTGGATTGAGGTCTGGGCTTTGACTAGGCCATTCCAAGACATTTAAATGTTTCCCCTTAAACCACTCGAGTGTTGCTTTAGCAGTATGCTTAGGGTCATTGTCCTGCTGGAAGGTGAACCTCCGTCCCAGTCTCAAACCTCTGGAAGACTGAAACAGGTTTCCCTCAAGAATTTCCCTGTATTTAGCGCCATCCATCATTCCTTCAATTCTGACCAGTTTCCCAGTCCCTGCTGATGAAAAACATCCCCACAGCATGATGCTGCCACCACCATGCTTCACTGTGGTGATGGTGTTCTCAGGGTGATGAGAGGTGTTGGGTTTGCGCCAGACATAGCGTTTTCCTTGGTGGTCAATAAGCTCAATTTTAGTCTCATCTGACCAGAGTACCTTCTTCCATATGTTTGGGGAGTCTCCCACATGTCTTTTGGCGAACACCAAACGTGTTTTCTTATTTTTTCTGGCCACTCTTCCGTAAAGCCCAGCTCTGTGGAGTGTACGGCTTAAAGTGGTCCTATGGACAGATACTCCAATCTCTGCTGTGGAGCTTTGCAGCTCCTTCAGGGTTATCTTTGGTCTCTTTGTTGCCTCTCTGATTAATGCCCTCCTTGCCTGGTCTATGAGTTTTGGTGGGCGGCCCTCTCTTAGCAGATTTGTTGTGGTGCCATATTCTTTCCATTTTTTAATTATGGATTTGTAATGGTGCTCCATGGGATGTTCAAAGTTTCAGATATTTTTTTTATAACCCAACCCTGATCTGTACTTCTCCATAACTTTGTCCCTGACCTGTTTGGAGAGCTCCTTGGTCTTCATGGTGTCGCTTGGTGGTGCCCCTTGCTTAGTGGTGTTGCAGACTCTGGGGCCTTTCAGAACAGGTGTATATATACTCAGATCATGTGACACTTAGATTGCACACAGGTGGACTTTATTTAACTAATTATGTTACTTCTGAAGGTAATTGGTTGCACCAGATCTTATTTATGGGCTTCATAGCAAAGGGGGTGAATACATATGCACGCATCACTTTTCCGTTATTTATTTGTTCGAATTTTTTGAAACAAGTAATTTTTTTCATTTCACTTCACCAATTTGGACTATTTTGTGTATGTCCATTACATGAAATCCAAAGAAAAAAACATTTAAATTGCAGGTTGTAACGCAACAAAATAGGAAAAACGCCAAGGGGGATGAATACTTTTGCAAGGCACTGTATACATATGAAGTGGGTAAAACAGTATGTAAACATTATTCAAGTGACCAGTGTTCCATTATTAAAGTGACCAGTGTTCCATGTCTATGTACATAGGGCAGCAGCCTCTAAGGTGCAGGGTTGAGTAACCGGGTGGTAGCCGGCTAGTGACTAAAGTTCAGGGCAGGGTACTGGGTGGAGGCCGGTTAGTGATGGCTATTTAACAGTCTGATGGCCTTAAGATAGAAGCTGTTTTTCAGTCTCTCTGTCCCAGCTTTGAGGCACCTGTACTGACCTCGCCTTCTGGATGATAGCGTGGTGAACAGGCCGTGGCTCAGGTGGCTGAGTCCTTGATTATTTTCTTGGCCTTCCTGTGACACCGGGTGCTGTAGATGTCCTGAAGGGCAGGCAGTGTGCTCCTGGTGATGCGTTGGGCTGACCGCACCACCCTCTGGATAGCCCTGCGTTTGAGGACGGTGCAGTTGCCATACTAGGCGGTGATACAGCCCGACAGCATGCTCTCAATGGTGCATCTGTAAAAGTTAGTGATGGTCTTAGGGGCCGAGACAAATTTATTCAGCCTCCTGAGGTTGAAGAGGCGCTGTCGCACCTTCTTCACTACACTGTCTGTGTGGGTGGACCATTTCAGATTGTCAGTGATGTGTACACCGAGGAACTTGAAGCTTGCATATGCATATCTGTATTCCCAGTCATGTCAAATCCATAGATTAGGGCCTAATGAATTTATTTCAATTGACTGATTTCCTTATATGAACTGTATCTCAGTAAAATCTTTGAAATTGTTGCATTAATTTTTTTGTTCAGTATAATTGTCACCCGATGTCACTAGTTTGCGTTGCCTTATGTAAGGAAGCATGTTGTTTTACTTCACACACACACATGCCTGCACACACGTACATCCCCTGTTTGTTTGCTGTTGCTTGTCTTCTGTCTGTTTTTATTTATTTGTTATCCCCCGTCCACACTGGAGGCCTCTTGCATGGCCGTCATTTTAAATACGAATCACTCACTTTGAGTACAGAGACTGGGTCTGGGAAACGGTGACCTTTGACCTCTCCGTGACCACCTCTCTCTTACCCCCTCATCTTTATTTCTTCCTCCATTCACCAACTCACCGCGACCACCTCTCTCTTGCGGGGGTCACATACGCGGAGGCGTCGGTCCTTACAGGTGGTGCAGAACAGGCTGCCGTTACGGTTCCAGCTGACGTTGTAGATGAGGTCTGGGTGGTCGTCCATGGAGATGAGCGCCTCGCCAGTTCCCACGTTCCAGATTATTATCAGGTTATCACTGCCTGGGGGGGGAGAGAGTGCGTGAGTGAGTGAGTGAGTGAGTGTGTGCGTGAGTGTGCGCGTGTGTGTGCGCGTCTGTGTGCGCGTCTGCGTGCGTGTACCTGCAGTGAGTAGTATGTTGCGTGCAGTGGGGTGCCAGGTGACAATGCCGACGCGTTTGGAGTGTCCCTCCAGGACCACGATGGGCTCTGATATGGGCCGGGTCCCCATCTGATCAGGGATCTGCCACACCTGCAAGGGGACACAATATAACTTAACACCTACAGGGGGACACAATGTAACTTAACACCTACAGGGGGACACAATATAACTTAACACCTACAGGGGGACACAATATAACTTAACACCTACAGGGGGACACAATATAACTTAACACCTACAGGGGGACACAATATAACTTAACACCTACAGGGGGACACAATGTAACTTAACACCTACAGGGGGACACAATATAACTTAACACCTACAGGGGGACACAATATAACTTAACACCTACAAGGGGACACAATATAACTTAACACCTACAGGGGGACACAATATAACTTAACACCAAAAGGGGGACACAATATAACTTAACACCAAAAGGGGGACACAATATAACTTAACACCTACGGGGGACACAAAAATACATTACACCTATAGAGGGACACAAAATAATGTTACACCTAGAGGGGGACACAAAACAACGTTACACCTATAGGTTGCACCTCCGACACTCGGTCGCGTCATGCCATTGTTATGAACGTTCTCAAGCCGTGTAGAGCCCAGTCATTCTGAACGGAGGCTAACGGAGGCTAATGACTGCTTCGCCTGGAAATACAATGACATTGCTAAAGTAGGCAAATATTTAGTAGGAAACAACTTTGCCCTCATTATCATGCTGTCAAATTTACTTTAGACCGATTGCAATGTTGTCATTAGCTAGCAATGTTCATCAAAAATGTGCAATGTTCAGCTAAATTCCGGTGGTCTCTCGTCAATCTTAGCTAGCTAGCTAACGTTGCACTGCATCTAAAATCAATCTGGCAACATCACAATGACAAAAGGTTTTCCTACTAATTATTTGTCTCCTTTAGAAATGTAATTGTATTTCCAAGCCACTGTAATGCACTTTAGATGAAATCTTCATCAGTGCCAATTGACAATGCATTGAGCAGAACACTCAGTCGGGCATCAGTCCTAAAACGAATGTTCAAAACAATGTTCGTAAATTCAATCTGGAGTGCCAGAGTGCGCTCAGAGTGCGCTCTGGGCGTTCGTAAATTGAGAGCATTTCGCTCTTGGAGCGTTCAGAGCGCACACTGGACACTCTGGCCGAGGAGTAGGGTTGATCCGAGCGTTCTGACCTCACAACGGCATTCCAGCACCCAAGCTAACTGGCTAACGTTGGCTAGCTACTTCCAGACACAAATTAGTTTAAAACCTCACTCTCGCCCTAGCAGAACTGGTTAGGCTGTTTTCATGTTATCCAGTGCGTTGGTGACTAACTGTGCTGCTGGCAACAATTTCATTACGTTTTTTTGCCGACGTTTACTGACACCGGCCATATTCAGCGGGTGTTGAGCGATCGTAAATTCATCAGTTATTCTGCGCTCTGGCACACTCAGACAAGAGTGCTCTGAAATCGGAGTAGATAGCCAGAGTAACTTTACGAACGCACCCTTACAATATAACATTACACACCTACAGGATGACACATTACAATGTTACACCCATAGAAATAGAATAACTAGAACGGGCTTGGAACCGCTTAGCCTGGCAATTTGGCTGGTAGGCTCATGGAGATATGCCACATCTATATTTATGTATGGGTAGACTCATGGCATAGAGGAAGAGGCAGAGCGAGAGGATCCACTCCTGTCAAAATGTGTCCACGCGGGAATATAGCGATAAGCAGACCACCTGCCTCCCCGCCTTTGGGACAACGACTCCCATTGTCAAGGCGGAGACCATCTCGTCATTATATAAAGTATCATGGGTACACTCGCAATGGCTGCTTGGTATTGTGATGCAAAAATGTAAATGGTCATGTAGAATGTTCATTCAAATGATGCTAACTGACGTGGCTCATGCGATAGAATATATTTGAAGATGACAAGGGGAGAATCTCAATTGCATACTCCTCACATCTTCCCTCCTCCTTCCTCGCCTCTTTCTCAAAACCCATTGGATGAGAGGTCCCGTTGTGTCATCTTCAACCATAGAGATAGACAGAGGACTCGTCTTTATATCTGTGCCATTATAGTGTCTGTGACAGCATGGGCAGCAACATTTAGGCTCCAACCCATAGGAATCCCCACCCAGTTGACTACTTTGACTACTTTAATAATATAATATAATAATATATGCCATGGCGGAAGCATGGTGGAAGCCCTCAATGACTCTTCCCACGCTAAAATGGACGTTTGGCCACTAGAGGCCTCTATCATCCTCTATGTCTTAAACCAACTGTAGCTTTTACTTCCTGCTTTGCTCCTATGGGTACACTCACAATGGCCGCCAGTCAACCCTTGAATCATTAACTTGAATGGAGACACCCGTTCAATTCATTCTATTTCTATTGTTACACCTACACAGGGACACAATACAATGTCACACCTAAAGGGGGACACATAATGTTACACCTACATGGGGACACAAAATAACATTACACATGGGGACACAAAGAACATTGCTATGACCTAATTCTAATACTATATCTTATAGAATGTTTTTTCCATACTATTTCGTATAGTGAATTCTGAAGTATGAGAAAATTCACAAAATGAAATGTGCCAAAATCCCTTGTTTGCATCAACACGTTCCCTCTTTGAAAAACCCAGAACACAAGCACACACACACACTTGTCCTTGTGCTGCCCTTGTGATGCAAGGTCTTGGTGGACTGTAGCACTAGGAGGTCTGATAAACCACATTCCTTGCACACACACGCACACACAACTTTGATATCTCATCCCTGCTCATCCTGAGAGGCTCTGTCATCTGATTGGTGGATGAGGCAGAGGGGTATTCAGGGGAGCTGTGTTAACACATGTTTATAAATACCAACCAGCCGTTACCCCAACAACCCAACCCCGCCACCCCCCTCTTGACCGCCCGCACCCCACCCCCCTGCACCCCTACCCATCTCTCCTATACCTCCCTCCATCCACCTAACATGCCATCCCTCCAACACCACCCACCTTTCTATTCTCCCACTGAGTCCCCTTGTCATAAGTGTGAGGCCACGTAAGGGGTTTAGGCAGAACACCGGGGCTAACACCCCTACACTACAGTACTATAGTACTCCTCATGAGACAAGAGCCATGTGATCCATACTGACCACAGAGAGTCAGGACCTTGGTTTAACAGCTCATTAGATGAACAACAGTCCAGGGCCAGTTCTTAAAAACACTGACAGTTGATACATTATAATGTTTAGCTATGATATGCAATATAACACACTCACACACACACACACACAGGCTGCCAGCCTTACCATGGCGGTGGTGTCCTCTGAGCAGGATGCCAGGATGTTGTCGTTGTGAGGGCACCAGTCGATGTCCAGGACAGGCCCAGCATGGCCAGTCA
Source organism: Coregonus lavaretus (assembly GCF_964263955.1). NCBI lineage: Eukaryota > Metazoa > Chordata > Actinopteri > Salmoniformes > Salmonidae > Coregonus > Coregonus lavaretus. The sequence goes on along the minus strand of NC_140011.1, from coordinate 40,872,124 downwards.
CCAACGGGTGGTTCTTATCCAGACGACCCATCTACATCACACAGGACAGACAGGCATCACAGCATCACATTACTGCAATATACATAGTACACTCTAGTTAGAAAACTCTACATTCTAGCAACAGCAATACAAATGTTGAAGTTATGCCCACCATCTTAGAAGATTGCTATATAATATTGATGTGGTTCCTGAGATGTTAAACGTCTGATAATCTGCACAGCAGGACTGCAATAAAGACTACCTGGAATTCAAACCATAATTACACAATGCATAATTTCACATACTACATTTGTGGTTTTTATTTTATTGATACCTGAAACACACGCCAAGAACATACGCTTTCCTGACCAATGATGTCACTTCCTGTGCTATTCTACCGCTTCCTTTTCTGTTAGTGTGAACAACGTGTCTTCACCCCCATCACACACACACACACACAAACCCTACCCCCCTGAGGTGTGTATTTATAGCAGTGTGAGGAGGTGTTGAAAGGGGAGTTTTTCTTTTGGCTCGCCAGGGACCCTGTGCAGGGTGGATAGAGAGCTGCACAGATATATATAGACTGACTGACTGGCCAGCCCTCTAATGTACAGTGGGATCTGAAATGATAAAGATGAGGAAAACAGACTGTATCAAATAATACAACTACTGAGCTATATTGTATCCTCAACTAAAATGGGGAAATTATATTATACCAATACGATTTCCCAGAGAAAGAGATTTTGTTTAACAAGTAATCCTTTCGACACCAAACCCACCACTGGTCTGCGTGGCCAAAGAGCTCTATTTTCATGTCATCTGACCAAAGCACCGGTTCCAATCCAAGTGCAAATGCCGTTTAGCAAACTCCAGCTGTTTACATTTGTTGGATGACATGAAAATATAGCTCTTTGACCAGAGGTGGTTTTGGCGTCAAAATGAGAACGCATGAGCAGAAAATAACCCCATACCTTCTGTAAAATATGGTGGTGGATCTTTGATGTTATGGTCAACGACATCACAAACTTTACCCAGTACCAGGACATTTTAGCCAAAAACCTGGTGGCCTCTGCCTGGAGGCTGAAACTAGGCCACAAGTAAATCTTCCAGCAAGACAATAACCCCAAGCACACATCAAAATCCACAAAGAAATGGTTAGTTGGCCACAAAATCAACATTTTGCAATGGCCGCCTCAGTCTCTGGACCTGAAACCCATTGAAAACCTGTGGTTTGAATTGAAGAGTGCAGTCCGTAAGTGCAAACGAAGGATATGAAAAGGATCTGGAAGGATTCTGTATGGAGGAATGGTCTAAGATCCCTCCCAATGTGTTCTCCAACTCATAAAACATTTGAGAAAAAGTCTCAGTGGTATTCGAAAGGTGAGTTATTGAAAGGTATTGAAAACAGGGGTGTCAATTTATGACCCCTACCTTTTTGAGAAAAAAACATTACTTGTTAAACATTCTCTTTCTCTGAGCAAATGTATTAGTATAAAATAATATAATAAAACAATAGAAAATAGCATACAATACAACTCAGTATTTGTATTTATTTTATAGTCATTTTTGCTCATCTTTATTAAGGATATCGTACCCCAGAGTATAACCATGTCTCTCTCTCCCTGTCTCCCACTCCTTTTCCCTCTGTCTGTCCAGCCCTCTAATATACAGTATAACCATGTCTCTCTCTCCCTCTCACTCCTTTTCCCACTGTCTGTCCAGCCCTCTAATATACAGTATAACCATGTCTCCCTCTCCTTCTTTCCCACTCATTTTCCCTCTGTCTGTCCAGCCCTGTAATATATATAACTCTCCTCACTCTGAAGTGAAGAGGACATTCAGCAACTTCAATTCGCTCCTCAATTCATACACCTTGGTTGGAGAGCGAGGTAGCGGCAGTCTCTCTGTCTCTGTCTCTCTCTGTCTCTCTGTCTGTCTCTCTCTCTCTCTCTCTCTCTCTCTCTCTCTCGCTCTCGCTCTGTCTGTTACTAATAGACAGACAGTTGTTCAGATTTACTGTCAGTATCAGAGACCAGAATATGTCTGCATCAATGTGATGTTCCCCAGCCCCAAAACCCTGTTCAGTGGTCACTGCTTAGAGCGAACGCTTGTGAGAATCTGTAGGCCCGATGGCCCCCAAGGAATCAGGGGTGTCAGTTGGGTATAGCAGGGTATAGCAGGGTACCCCACTGGGCAAAAACTGGTTGAACCAACGTTGTTTCCATGTCATTTCAACCCAAAAAATGTGACTGATTGGATTTGAAAAAAGTCATCAACGTAAGGTAACTTAGTATTTTTTTCACCCAACTTTTAACCTACATCTAATGACATGGTGAAATGTTTTGTTGATTTAACGTTGAATTCACGTTAGCTGACAACTCAACAAAATGTAAATCAAAACTATACGTTGAACTGACTTCTGTGCCCAGTGGGATGACAGTCTCCATACCCTAGCTCAAGACCAAAAATGTAAAAGTAGGCTACAAGAAAGTAGAATAAAATCATTCCAATCCCGATTGAAATGCAACGTCTGTCTCGCGTATCGGGTGGCTGGCTTTAGGACCATGCGGAGCATCGCTCGGAGAGAAGCTGCTTGCCTGCATGCCTTTAACTCAGCAGAGAGCAGAGAGAGTGCTGTTTATGCAAGGGTTACTTTCACATTGACGACAGCATAGGCGGGGCGTCCAATAGGCTAGGGGAAGATAACCAAACAACTGTGCTGGCATCCTCCTTTAGAAGACCTTCACTTGAAAAACTAGAAAAAGAACGCAATAGTACTGTTTGTCCATTTTGAGACGCCGTAGCCAGTATACACTTCCTCAAAATAGTCCGAATTAATCTAAGATAACTCAAGAAAGCTGTCATTAATTTTGACGTTTTTGCAGAGGAGATCTTAGTCACGCAATTTTATATCTAACTAAGAGGTTTGGTGCAGGATTTCTCAATGAAAAAATGTGCATGTAAATGAGTCATCCCTCGTTGACTGACAACAAAGACGTTATTGATGAATCCCTACTGTTGACCAATCACCGACAAAGGGGCGTAGACGTCGGCTCTGAACTTCGGCTTGTTGCGTGTCCGAACAGCCGAACTGTTCGTTTTGGACTCACTGAAGTCCAAAACGAACCAAAACGGCACAAAATGTCGTCGTAATATATGCACAAACACTTCCGGCTGGGAAGCATGCGGACGCCTTTAGACAGGAGGACCTGCCCTGTCTAAGTGAAGGAATGGAAACCCTGCTTCAGGTAACACCTTGCTGTGTGAGGATAGACTGAGAAGAGAGCAAGGTCTGTACAGCACCGACAGTAACACCTCGGGAGCTTTGTCCTCCAGGGACACACAGGAGAACTCAGATAACAACAACTTCAACACCACCATAAGAGTTACAGCTGAATTCTTTCCCTAGCAAGGACATCTATACACTCAACGAAGGGCACCATACGTTCCCTGTTACAAACACAAAAAGAATAACAAGGCAGCTTGCTTGGAACTCTATTGCTGCGATGCAATAAATCTATTACTGTAATTAGCTAACTTTTAGACAATAAGCTGCCTTTATCATAAGGCAAACACTGATATAAAAATCGAACTTAACCTCTAATGGCAACTATTATCTTAGCAGTCTAGAACTTTATAAATCCTCTAAGTATCTGTCTTGGCAGGTTTTACTAAACAGGTGGTTAGTTAGTCTGAGCTTTCAGTTGGTTGTAGGAACAATCGTCTCCAGTCAGTCAGCGTATCCTAAAGAGAGAGCAGTGTACTAAAAAGGCCAGACTAAAAGTTTGGTTCACACCAGGTACAAAGTTTCAACCTGTTAGTTTTTTAGAGGGGAGTGAGATAAGCTACAAACATGGAACTGTGTTAATCTATACTTATCTAGATGATCTCCTTCTAACATATTTTTTCTTTATTTTGATCTATTGTTTATGTGTGTTATTCCCTGTGGAAAGAAACTGGTGCAGAACTTTGCTCTGTTGCACAAAGAAAACACTTGGTGAATCTGGCTCTAGAGAGAAGGACGAAACCTGAGACTTGGGGGTAGAATGGGTGTAGAGGGGGGGTAGAGAGCAGTTAGAGGGGGGAGGGGGGGGGGGGTATTTTATCTCAGCCTCATGGCAAAATGTGTAAAATAGCATGAAATTAGCTATAAAAATTCACATTTTTCTCTATGCCTCATAGGGGGGCCGGGGGGCCTTGCTTGGACCTTGCGGGGGGGGGGGGTCCTGCGAAACGCCACTGATTAGAAGTGAACTCTCACACAATAATGACTGAATACAAAACTTTTGAATTGACCTCAATTGTATCCACACAATCAATGCTGTTCCCAACACAGTCCCGTTCAACTGTCCAACCCTCAGCACAGAAAGCTCATCATGTTCTAAATATTAAGTTAAATCATCTCTAAGGAACTTCAAACCAAGGCTGGAATTCAAACAAACCTACATCGCACTGCAATTGACTTTTAAAGGACATTTCCCAGACTTTAGCAGAGATCACATTCGCTGTCAATGACACCGACATCGTCTGAAGCATAAATTACCTTTAAAAGTAAAGTACAGTGCGATGTCGGTGCATTGTGTTTTGTTGATTTGAATTTGTCCCACATTTTTTTACATGGTGAGTTTTCCCTTTGGTTGGCAGTGGCTATTAAATGAAGTTAGTACTAGTAGTGGCTTCTGAAACAAATCTGAACCATGGATGACGGTCTATCGGCCCATGGACTGCTTTCAGGACAAGTTAAAAAATACAGGTAAAGGTCAAAAACCGATATCCCTTAAAGCGGCAATCAGCAGTTGAAACAATAACAAAGCCAACACCCCGCCCCTGGTTCTGTAAAAAGCTGAGGGATGGGGCTGGAGAAATGTAATCACGCTGAAATTCATAGACAGCTATGGATGCAAGGACAGACCATCCATGATATCAACATTATAGTTTTAACCATGTTTTGAGGCTATATAGTGTTTTATTTACATTTACTTTGTTTACAAACAAGCTTCTGATGGGGTACAACAGTTGAACTAAGCTCATAAGGCATTTATATGTTAAATTCTTCAAGAATCAATGGGTATATATAATTTAATTTATAAGTTCATAAATGGATGTAGCAACTGCAGATTACCCCTTTAATGGTTGACTGACCTCCAGCCCTATCCCTCAGCTGTTTACCAAAAGAAGTGGCAGGGTGCCTGCTTTGTTGTTGTTTGAATCCCAGACTGACTGACCTTAGAGAGGGGCAAGACGAGGAAGGCTCCGCCCCCGCTGGACTCCACAATGACGGCCAGGAACTTTGGGTTGACGGCACAGAACGAGCTGTCCCACGTCACCTTGGAAACGCGTATGTCATCGTAGCCCTGCTCCGTCTTCCCAGCCTGACCGAAGACGTGCCGGAACTTACTCTGTCTTACGATGCTGCGACTCATCGCTACGGAGACAAGGAAGGGAGGGGGTATAGATGGAGAGAGAGATGGAAAGAGGAAGAGTGAGAGGGGCGACGAGGAGGGGGGTGTGGGGGGTAAGAGAGATGGAAAGAGGAAGAGTGAAGGAGGGAAAAGTGAGTGAATGAGGAAGTGACAGTTACAGATATGCAATGTCAATCAATCAAACATTTATCAATCATTAAATAAATCATGAAATACTTATTGACCAAGAGAGGTAATATCAATCCAACTTGAATCATGTGAATCATGGGACTGATCTCACCTCTTCCATTGACAACCTATGCCTCTTGGCATTCTGCTAAACACACACAATGTTATACTAGGATGGACGTGTCAAAAGTCAAGTTGAGTTGTTATGTGTCTGATGTACTGTTGTCATGTTGTTGTCCTGGGCAACGGGCCAGAACAATGTAAGCCGTGAAAACACAGGAGACACATTCTAGAACTCTGATGATCCATCAGTACAGATATAAATAGTGCGATTGTCCCACACAAACACCCACACATGCACGCATGCACTCACATATACACACACGCACACACACAAACACAGCAGATGAAGATATGGGATCAGACCACAAGAGAAATGAATGAAGCATTAAGACAAGATATAAACGCCAGCTGCAGTAGTCTGTATGTAACTTAATACTAGATATAATTAAGTATGTAGGACATATGTATATCTATAATAAACAGAATATTTTCTGTATATAAGGAAATGAAGGGGATGTATACATGGACACACACATACAGAAGAAAGGTTATAGACTGGCACTAAAACCCATATCCAAAATTACCCATCTGTCCCTGCAGACAGGAGCCCAGGAGAATTAGGACCTGAGCAATCTCTCTGAAAGGTGAAATGAAATACTGTAGTAAAACAACTCTCAGTTCAGAGAAGAAAGTCAAGTTATGTTTCTCTGTAGTACCTCCTGGCTGTGGGGACTTTTGGAAATTGAGACCTTTTTGGAGACCGAAACATTGGCAAATAAACGCACAGAGCAGCATAGAATGCAGTGTGCAGTCTCTTTTCACCTGATGATACTGGACTACTGGGGATGAACAAACCAGTCCTGTCAATCATGAGTCCTTGGTGTAATAATGGTTCTGATATTGACTCAATCAACCACAGTTTCCAGGAACAACTGCCCTTCAACTAAGCTCTTACTATCAGGTAGATGCCAAAAAAGTAGTCCAAGACTTGAATCCATTGAAAGTACCTGTAAATCCAGAACTACAGAATTAGGCTTAATCTGTTTCCAAGAAAACAGCTAGATATGTGCTCACCCAAGTGCTTTATGATTTTGCCACAGCATTCAGAAAGTATTCAGACCTGTTGACTTTTTCCACATTTTGTTACTTTACAGCCTTATTCTAAAATTAAATTGTTCTGCCTGTGTCTGTCTCACTGTCTGTATGTGTCTCTCTAGCTCTCTCTCTCCTGTCTGTCTGTCTGTCTGTCTGTCTCAATGTATGTCTGTCTGTCTTTCTTTCTGTCTGTGTCTCTGTCTGTCTGTAGTTGTGATAGGCCTCAGCTCTTATTTTCTCTGCTCTGTTCTGGCATGGCTCTCCAGACAGAGCAGAAGAATGACACGGTCACTTTCCTAATATAGACATGCCAAACCGTCCGTTCCCACCCCCAGCCCTAACCCCTACCCCTCTTGGGCTCTGGGGAGAGGGCCTAACCGTCCCAAATTGTACAATGAAACAGATCTCCCTGATCTGTCAATGACAAGAATATTGGCGAATAAACACAAATACACATATGTACGCACATATACATACAATCCTTATGCGCGTACGCGCAAGCACGCACACATCTGGAAACCTACCACAGTAGCCTAATAGTGTTACCCCTATAAGGAAAGAAGGGGGGGCACTCCCCCCCTCCCTCTGGCCCTACACAACGTGCTCCATTTGGTTCAGCAGTCACAACTTAAAGCTCGACACTGTCCGCGAAGAAAAAGAATGGTCACAATGTCACAATCAATGACTTTCCCAGCATTACGCACACACTGGCAATGCGGTAAAAGAAGCTGTCGCAGCATTCAACTGCGGCGTCGACGGTTATTAAGGATAGTAAAACACGGCTGCTTTAGGTCAATTGAGGCAACTCACTCAGCTCGGTATTTGTTGTGTATCTCCACCGGTCGTTCGCCCTCGGAATTCTCCTATCCCCCTTCCCTTGGTAGTTTTCTGTTCTCGGTAACGCTCCGTGCTTATTGGAGTGTTTTTTTCTGGTTCTCTGTGGTCCAGTTTTGTACACTTGGTGCGGACTTCGCGGAGGGCGCGAGGTACAACTATGACGCGGCGAGAGGAGCGAGAAGGGAGGGGGTCTGAAATGGGGGACAGAGAGAGAAGGGAGGTGATAGGGAAAAGGGATCAAAGCGGTCCCGTCTATTTTCGAAAGGCCCTGTCTGGCTATCTCTCGCACGCCGGTGACAGAGCTATAGGTTGAGCTGCGACCACGCGCCGGAGTCAGGTGGTCACTGGCCAGGCTGTGCCACACAAGCGCGTGAAGATAGAGGGAGATAGCGGCGTACATTAAAACTTAGACGACCTGCCATGATTGTGAACTATAGTCTTCTTATAAACTGTCAGATAGGATATGGCCATGAATTAATTATTTAGCCTATTAAAATATATATATTTTCCAAATGTATAGCCCATATGGGCCAATACACTTTGCTTTCCAAGACTGCTGTTTCTAAACTATCCAGGGTGAGACCGGATAACAGGCCGACATAAATTCCGTGGGCTACTAGGTCAGTCAGTGGCACAACGGACAACTGTCACTCCGTTACAAACTATCATCTGTCCTCCTTCGGTTTGACAGCTGCGCGCAGCTCCAGACCAGTGCTGAAATGAGATGTACTGCTTGCACCCAGACCTAGTGCTGAAATGAGATGTACTGCATGCACCCAGACCTAGTGCTGAAACGAGATGTACTGCATGCACCCAGACCTACTACCAGTAGAGGGCGACAAACGCAGCACTGGCCAGTTCCTCTAATTAAGCTAAAGGAATAGTTTACACAAATTAGTAGGCATAGTGAAGTCTATGGGCCAATAAAGACTGTAATCCACGATTTGTTCACCTCTTCAGTTCACTTTATAGGTCTTAAAAAATACAATAAAAATGTACAGACAACATGACAACAGGTCACACAACAGACAAGAAGAACTAAGCAGAGAACACTAGGAAGTAGTAATAATAATAATAATAATAATATGCCATTTAGCAGACGCTTTTATCCAAAGCGACTTACAGTCATGCGTGCATACATTTTTTTTGTGTATGGGTGGTCCCGGGGATCGAACCCACTACCTTGGCGTTACAAGCGCCATACTCTACCAGTTGAGCTACAGAGGATACCAATTAACGCCTGCCTTTATGGCTATAGGCCAATAAGAATGACAGTGATATCAACATATGATTATTCATGTTTACTTATCAATACGACTTCGACTCATCTGCCCTGGGCTCTTTCTGTAAATTCTGGGCTACCCAAGAGGAAACGCTGGCGTTACAGAGGCAAGAGAGGGGGGATCATGGCGAGATTAAGGCAAAGGGAAAACCGGCCACCTCTTCCCTCCATTCTACTGGCAAAGATGGATGACCTCCCATCGCGGATTTGCTACCAACAGGACTCTCAAATGCAATATTCTTTGCTTTTCTGAAACATGGCTCTCGGACAAGATACCCCCCATGGCTATCCAACTCGATGGATTCTCCATTCACCATGCGGACAGGACAGTGGAGTCAGGGAAATAGAGAGGGGGAGGGGTTTGCCTCTTCATCAACAACAACTGGTGTGCTGACTCGAGCGCAGTGGAAGTGTCGACCGATTGTTCACCCATCTAGGAATACCTGATGGTCAAATGTTGACCATTCTACCTCCTGAGGGAGTTTTCAGCTGTTATCGTGACTATTGTATACTACGGTTACGGCTGAGGACAGGAACAAGTACAAGAAGTCCTGCTATGACCTCCACAGAGTCATCAAACGAGCAAAAAGACAATATAGGAATAAGGTGGAATCATATTACACAGGCTCCGACGCACGCCGCATGTGGCAGGGGCTACAGTCCATTAGGGATTACAAAGGAAGACCCAACCGTGATCTGCCCAACAATGCCGCTCTACCAGACGAACTCAATGCATTTTTTGCATGCTTCGACAATAACAACATCGTGCCGGGTGTGAGGGCCGCCACAGACTGAGAGGATTGGGTGATCTCGCTCTCCGAGGCCAATGTGAGTAAGGTCTTTAATCAGTTCAACACCTGTAAGGCCGCGGGGCCCGACGGTATTCCAGGGCGCGTTCTTAGAGCATGCGCAGAACAGCTGGCAGGCGTATTCACTGTCCTTTTCAACCTCTCCTTGTCCCAGTCTGTAATCCCCACAGGTTTTAAGATGACCACCATCATTCCTGTTCCCATGAACTCTGAGGCTTCAGCCACAATGACTACCGCCCTGTAGCACTCACATATGTAATCATGAAGTACTTTGAGAGACTGGTTATGGCACACATCAACTCCATCATCCCTAGACCCACTCCAATTTGCATACTGCCCCAACAGATCCACAGACGACGCAATCTCAATTGCACTCCACACTGCCCTCACCCACCTAGATAACTGGAATACCTATGTGAGAATGCTGTTCAGCGTTCAACACCAATGTCCCCGCCAAACTCGTCACCAAGCTTAGGACCCTGGGACTGAACACCTTCCTCTGCAACTGGATCCTGGACTTCCTGACGGGCCGACCCCAGGTGGTGAGGGTAGGCAACATCACCTCCGCTACACTGGCCCTCAACACTGGGGCCTCACAGGGGTGTGTGCTTAGTCCCCTCCTGTACTCCCTGTTCACCCACGACTGCATGGCCACGCACGACTTCAACACCATCATCAAGTTTGCTGACGACACAACGGTCCACACACACGCAGTCATGAAGAAGGTTGAAAAAGTGGTTGAAAAGGTTTGGCATACAGCTGTACCATTGAGAGCATCTTGACTGGCTGCATCACTGATTGTTTTGGCAACAGCACCGCCCTCGATCACATGGCGCTGCAGAGGGTGGTGAAGACAGCCCAGTACATCACTGGGGCCGAGCTCCCTGCCATCCAGGACCACTATATCAGGCGATGTGAAAGGAAGGCCCGAGAAATCATTAAAGACTCCAGGATGACCGTTCTCTCTGCTTCCGCACGGCAAGCGGTACCAGTGCATCAAGTCTGACACCAACAGGCTCCTGAACAGCTTATATCCCCAAGCCATAAGACTGCTAAATACCTAACTAAATAGCTAACAAAATGGCTACACAGACTGAGTTGACTGAGTTTTATTTTTGCACTGTCTCTATGCACACTCACAGGGCCCTACAGACATTCCAATACACACACACACACACACACACTCACTCCATCATTTTCTCACACACACATAATATACAGATATACTGACTCTACACACATGCACACCCACTCACATACAATCATCATATACACTGCTGCGACTCTGTTTATCAGATACAGTATTCATACCCCTTGACTTTTTCTACATTTTGTTACGTTACAGCCTTATTCTAAAATGGATCAAATAAAAACAATACCCCATAATGACAAAGCGAAAACAGTTTTTTTTTTTTTTAAATACCTTATTTACATTAGTATTCAGACCCTTTGCTATGAGACTCGAAATTGAGCTCAGGTGCATCCTGTTTCCATTGACCATCCTTGAGATGGTTCTACCACTTGATTGGAGTCCACCTGTGGTAAATTGAATTGATTGGACATGATTTGGAAAGTCACACACCTGTCTAAATAAGGTTCCACAGTTGACAGTGCATGTCAGAGCAAAAACCAAGCCATGACGTCAAAGAAATTGTCCGTAGAGCTCCGAGACAGGATTGTGTCAAGGCCAGTGGCGGTTTTACACGGAGGCCGGGGGAGGCCCGTGCCTCCCTGGAAATGTCCCTGGCCACCCCTGTGGCCCCCCCGTGCTGACCAAATAAAAAATTATGAATTTATAACTATTTTACACGCGAGCGCCAAAAGCGGAACTAATGCAACGCTCTACACGGCAACGTTCTACACGGGTAAATTAGAGTGGCGCACCCGAAGGTCGAAGGTAAGCAAAACGATTTAATATCATAGGTGACTTGTTGTTCTTGCACATAGCCTACATGTTCCTTTTGTTCCTCACACATAAATCAAATCAAGTTTTTAAATGTCTGGTCTCGATTTGTTTAGAAATGTAATCATATCTAAGCAAACTCATCGAAGCAGAAGCAAATATCCAAATGTTAGTAGGCTATCCTTGCTAGGTCTACACAATGTTGTGATGTTAACCACGTAACTTCATCCGTCTTGGCTGTTGCATCGCGATAACAAATACATTTTTAGTAAAGTAATCAACAGGTTATCTGCCAGTGTTAAGTAGGGAGGGATGGTTAGGTAACAAAATGTAATGCATGCCCCTACGTTTTTTCTTCTTCTAATAGTTATCATGAAACGAGGAAGGGACATAAAGTCATTTTTTGCCCCAGCAAACAAAAAAGTTAGATAGAGTTTATTATTTTATTCTTTTGAATTATCTCTGCCAAACATCTATGTACTACAAATCTTCAAGCTCCACAGATGTTTTATGGCATCCACTAAACCTCTTTAGATATTTGTAAATTATACAGTGTGATACCTTTCAACGAAAGTTTATTTTATTTTTTACCAACTATGATTTTTCCTTTTGAAAACAAGCAAAGCAAGAAAAAAAAGAAACAAAATCACTCCAATCATTGCACACTTGTGTCGTTCAGACTTTGCAGGTCCAGCTTTGACATGATGATCTAACTAACACTAATATTGTAACTAATATTGTAACTGAAATATGTATGATCCTATGATGAGCGATTGCTTACTTCCCTTTCACTCTTAAAAAATTACTGAAAAAAAATGTGTATAAAAAGGTATATGTAGTATATGTTTGTTTAGTGAGCATTCATGCTGTCATTTTTTCCTAATGTGAACTATGGTGGAAATGTGCTGTCCTAAATGGACTTTCCCATATATGTTGTAAAGCCTTTTTTTGTACACCTGCTCATCAACTGACAGTGAAGTACACAAAGACACAGACACACACACACACACACACACAGACACCTGTAATATTCTTGTTTTCATGTTGTTGCTGATATCCATCAGTGTTGTTCATATTGCTACATTGTGTTGACATGATTGTTGCTTTTAAACTAATGTTAACTTAATGTTTATTGTCTGCATCCTATTGGACTACTGGATGTTAATGTGTAACACGTTTCCCTGTTTATGTGCTTTAGCAATACTGTATGTCAATATGGTCATGCTAGTAAAGCCTCTTTGAATTGAATTTCTTTTCTGATTTGGTTTATTTTACCTAAATGGATACAGGGTAGTGTGTTTTGTTTATAAATCACTCAAAGTTTTCTTTCTTAAAACAAAATGTGGAATCAACTGTCCACAGTAGTGGGGCTTCCATAAATAGGAAATGGCACATTGTTGTACCCTTTGTTGTATCCTGGAGTTTTGTTCACATTGAATATGAACCCTGTATTTGTACCCTGTACTTTTTTTATTTTTCATTTTTATGGCACTATCTCTCTTGCATCTGCACTCTTGTACAACATACGTGTTATAATAAATGTCATATGATTTTAAAGTAAAATAAAGTTTATAATCTTTGAATATCATGTGTTGCCAGTTTTTTTATGTGTGCCCCCCTGATTAAACACTGGCCCCTCCTTGGCCCCCCTAGTAAAATGTGTCTAGAACCGCCACTGGTCAAGGCACAGATCTGGGGAAGGGTACCAAAAAATGTCTGTAGCATTGAAGGTCCCCAAGAACACAGTGGCCTCCATCATTCTTAAATGGAAGAAGTTTGGAACCACCAAGACTCTTCCTAGAGCTGGCCGACAAGCCAAACAGAGCAATCGGGGGAGAAGGGCCTTGGTCAGGGAGGTGACCAAGAACCCAATGGTCACTCTGACAGAGCTCCAGAGTTCCTCTGTGGAGATGGGAGAACCTTCCAGAAGGACAACCATCTCTGTAGCACTCCGCCAATCAGGCCTTCATGGTAGAGTGGCCAGACGGAAGCCACTCCTCAGTAAAAGGCACATGACAGCCCGCTTGGAGTTTGCCAAAAGGCACCTAAAGGACTCTCAGACCATGAGAAACAAGATTATCTGGTCTGATGAAACAAAGATCGAACTCTTTGGCCTGAATGCCAAGCATCTCGTCTGGAAGAACCTGGCACCATCCCTACGGTGAAGCATGGTGGTGGCTGCATCATGCTGTGGGGATGTTTAACAGTGGCAGGGACTGGGAGACTAGTCAGGATCGAGGGAAAGATGAACGGAGCAAAGTACAGAGAAATCCTTGATGAAAACCTGCTCCAGAGTGCTCAGGACCTCAGACTGGGGCGAAGGTTCACCTTCCAACAGGACAACGACCCTAAGCACAAAGCCAAGACAATGCAGGAGTGGCTTCGGGATAAGTCTCTGAATGTCCTTGAGTGGCCCAGCCAGAGCCCGGACTTGAACCCGATCGAACATCTCTGGAGAGACCTGAAAATAGCTGTGCAGCGACGCTCCCCATCCAACCTGACAGAGCTTGAGAGGATCTGCAGAGAACAATGGGAGAAACTCCCCAAATACAGGTGTGCCAAGCTTGTAGCGTCATACCCAAGAAGACTCTAGGCTGTAATCGCTAAAAAAGGTGCTTCAACAAAGTACTGAGTAAAGGGTCTGAATACTTGTTATTTCATTTTATTTTTTATAAATTAGCAAAAATGTCTAAAAACCTGTTTTTGCTTTGTCATTATGGGGTATTGTGTGTAGATTGATGAGGAAAACAATTGTTTAAGTCAATTTTACAATAAGGCTGTAACGTAACAAAATGTGGAAAAAGTGAAGGGGTCTGAATACTTTCCGAATGCACTGTATTATAATATAATAGTTTGTTTTTATACTGATCAAAAATATATAAATAACAGCTCTATTGTTTCATATTTTGAAAAAAAAAAAAAAGTCAGACTTATAAAGCATAAAACCTATTTCTGCAATGTAGTGAGCTCTGGTTTTGGCCCACTATATTGGGAAAAACTGTTTAATGCCTCATGTTTTGTTAAGATAGTACTTTATTAATCCCCCAAAGGGGACATTTAATTGCACCAACCAATACATACAACACCACTAAATACACAGTAAAAACACAACAAGGACACAGACACTAAAATCAAAACATAATGAATGAAAATCGAAAACGACCTTTTCCCGTTAGCCTCATAGCAGAAGATAGAACGGATCTGCAGAAACGTTCCGTTTTGCTCCTTGCTCAGAAAACCTTCATCTCAAAAAACTATTGTGGTTATTATTTGGCGGGTTTTTAAACGTCCAATTATGTTCTAGATTTGATAAAAATTAACGTCGTTTCCTAAATAGAATTAGAATATGAGCCCCTTTAAACTGTAAATATCAGCTAAATATAATATAAATGTATATAATAAAGTAACTTTAATAAGCTTTAATTGGTGCTTTTTTATGTTACAAATGCAGCAAAGTATCATTTCCAAATTTGTTCCAATCAGTCGATATGTGCTTCCAAAGGGCACCTGAGCTGTCAGCCAGACCCCACCCAGTGCTCCTGTCCTTGGTTTCCCCTTAACAACAAACACCAACCTCATCAACAAAAAAAAAAACAGCACTACACCAATGGACACCACCACCCAATGGGCACCGATGTCATTTCAACATCTAGTTTTAATTTACATTTGGTTGAGTTGTCAACTAATGTGAATTCACCGTGAACTCAACAAAAAATATCACCATGTTATTGGATTTAGGTTAAAAGTTGGGTGGGAAAAGAAGAACGTCCCATACGTTGATGACTTCTTACGAATCCAATCAGTTTTCCACATTGATTCAACATCATCACATTTATTTATTTCTTGAAACAACGTTGATTCAACCCATTTTTTCACAGTGGGACATTTGAGTACAATGATAAACAGACAAACATTTACATTTTAGTCATTTAGCAGACGCTCTTATCCAGAGCGACTTACAGTTAGTGAGTGCATACATTTTCATACTGCCCCCCCCCGTGGGAATCGAACCCACAACCCTGGCGTTGCAAGCGCCATGCTCTACCAACTGAGCTACACGGGGCCTGCCTAACTTGTTGTGCCACAGCATCAGAAGTTTGTCTCCTATGAAGTGATCTGTGTCTTTATACAATACAACAAGGGAGTACCTTGACACCTTTCACTGCTGTTACCTGTTGCTTTGGCACTTTAGCATGATGTCTGTTTATAGTGGCTATATTTGGTTTCATTGTGTGAAAGTACTTTGAGATGACAATATGGTCATTTATCAGACACTTTCAAAGTAACTTACAGTTAACACATTTATTTATTGACATTCATAGAAATTGAATTGACTTGGATGCTAACACAAGTAATGTACATATAAAATGTGTGTACACTTTTGTGCCATGTTGCTAGGTGGGGAATTTAGATGATATTGATACTCTCGTCTGTTTGGCTGAGAAAAAAATAAATACTATATACTCTATATTACATATATTATATATACATCTTATCATATAGTGCCCCAATGTCTTTGATATTAGATAGATCGGTTTGGTCAACCTTTGAAAGCCAAAGTAACGTTAGCGACCTCGTAAATAAATGCATAAATGTGTTAGCAGAAGTTGTTTTACTCAGAATCTCCCCCCTCAGTTTGACACTCGCTCGCGCAACACAGAGGCCTATTGTGGGAATTCCAGCTTACTATGACGTGTGCCATTTATTAGAATGTACGATGGTGACATCACTACATCAATAACTCTCAGGGACGAGCACTTGATCGGTGTTATATAAAGCAGTCACAGCTTTATATATTTAAGGAATACATGGGATAGGATAAAGTCATCCTTCTACCCCCCCCAAAAAAAAAAAAAACATTGTAAAGTGGTTATCCCACTGGCTATAAGGTGAATGCACCAATTTGTAAGTCGCTCTGGATAAGAGCGTCTGCTAAATGACGTAAATGTAAATGTACCACCCTGACAAGGGATTCCAGAAAGCAGGGGCTTTCTACTGTCTAAATCAGGGGTGTCAAACGTACGGATCAGGCCCGCAAACGGGTTTAATCCGGCCCGCGAGATGATTTTGAAAAAAAAAAAAAAATAAAAAAATATACAACTTTTTTTTTTTTTAAGTATAAAAATGCGCTGCAATTTTTCAATAGAATAAACTGCTGTTCCAATTGCGTCCACTGGATGGCGCAATAGCAATTGTGTTAAGCAAGCAAACTGTTTATACCGGGGCAGAGCAAGTAGGTCAAGCACGTGCAGCCAATGAGCTACTTTGTTTTGCCCGCGATATTTATTACGGCTTCTACTTTTAACATTATGTGCTTTGGCACCCTCATTGCCCCAATATGTCTCTGTCAAAAAAGAGAAAAGTGGACGCAGAGTGCAGAGTGTTCCAAGAAAAATGGTCATCCTATTTAATCACGGAATTGAATGGGAAAGCTGTATGTTTGGTGTGTTCAGAGCATGTTGCAGTGCTGAAAGAATATAACCTTCGTCGCCACTATGTGAGTCTTCATGCCGACAAATATGACAACTTTCAAGGACAGCGGAGATGAGAGAAGGTGAATGAACTGTTGGCGGGTCTGAAGAAACAGCAGTCTGTGTTTACTCACAGCCGAGACATCAGTGACGCTGCAGTGTAAGCTAGCTACCTCATTGCTAATGAAATCGCAGTGGCTTCAAAACCATTTAGTGAGGGTGAATTTGTAAAAACATGCATGATGAAGGCAGCGGAGATTGTGTGCCCTGAAAAGCGGCAGGCTTTTGCAAATATCAGCCTGACAAGAAACAGAGTTGCAGACAGGATTTCCGATCTTTCAGTGGATTTGGACAGCCAGTTGAAGCAAAAAGTAAAGTCATTTATTGCGTTTTCGGTTGCAATTGATGAAAGCACGGACATTACAGATGTTGCACAACTGGCCATTTTTTCATCCGCGGAGTTGATGACACATTGACCGTCACCGAGGAGTTCGTGGAGTTGGTGCCGATGACAGATACAACGACAGCAGCTGATATTTTTACCGCACTCGTCGGCGCGCTGGACAGGGTCGGAGTGGACTGGTCCCGCGCTGTCAGCCTGGCTACAGATGGTGCGCCCTCAATGATCGGGAAAAGCAGGCGTTGTGACAAAGTTCAGAGAGAAAGTGCAATCTGCAAATGGAGGATGTGATTTTTTGACTTTTCACTGTATTTTGCACCAGGAGGCTTTGTGTTGCAAGTCATTAAAGATGGATAACGTCATGAAGGTGGTCATCCAAACTGTTAATTTCATCCGATCCAGAAGCCTGAATCACCGTCAGTTTGACAGCCTTCTCAGAGAGAAAGACCACACTGAGGTAAGATGGTTAAGCCGAGGTGCTGTGCTGAGGCGTTTCTTTGATATACGAGAAGAAATTGAACAGTTCATGGAAGAAAAGGGCAAACCAGTGTTAGAATTTCATTCCGCAGAATGGATGCCGGACCTTGCATTTATGGTGGATGTTACAGAGCACCTGGATAACTTGAACAAACAGCTGCAAGGGCGCAACAAAGTTGTCACGCAGTATTATGACAGCATACGTTCTTTCAAGTTGAAGCTGTTATTGTGGGAGACGCAACTTGCCGGTGGTGATGCAGCTCACTTCCCCTGTCTGAAAAATGTGTGCGCGACCCAACATGTTGCAGACATGAAGCGGTTCAAAGATAAAATAACTGGACTGTTACGGGAGTTTGAGCAACGCTTTCAGATTTATGTTTATATGTTTTTATGTTGATGTGCTATTGTTTTTAATTGATTTTATTTTATTTGTATATTTAACCTATTCTTGACTCTGTGGTTCTTGCACTTGTTTGGGGAACAGGATTTCATTATTTTTATCTACATTTCTGCCTGAGAAATGACACCCTGATATAGTTCTGTGATATACTTCTGTGAATCACTGAGGCATTGTGTGTTTGTGTGTTCTTTGTCCTCAGAACTTTCAAATAACTTGAGGTGTTTTATGATTAATAGTGATGTTGTGCTTTTGGACACTGTCCTCAGGCTCCAGCTTTATGTTTATATGTTTTTATGTTGATGTGCTATTGTTTTTAATTTATTTTATTTGTATATTTAACCTATTCTTGACTCTGTGGTTCTTGCACTTGTTTGGGGAACAGGATTTCATTATTTTTATCTACATTTCTGCCTGAGAAATGACACCCTGATATAGTTCTGTGATCTGTGAAACAGTTCTGTTAATCACTGAGGCATTGTGTGTTTGTGTGTTCTTTTTCTTTAGAATTTTCAAATAAACTTGACGTGTTTTATGATTAATAGTGATGTTGTGCTTGTACTATTTTGGACACACTGTCCTCAGGCTCCAGCTTTATGTTGTATGTTGATCGTATTAAAACAAAGAAAACAATCTGAAGTTGTTGTTTTTAAGTTATATATACCATGATTTTTTCGGTCCGGCCCACTTGGGAATAGATTTTCCTCCATGTGGCCCCTGAGCTAAAATGAGTTTGACACCCCTGGTCTAAATGATCGCTTTTGCTATACTGTATAAACCCCATGTGGTTGTGGTTCCATGGCAGGTTGGCAAGCTCTGTTCAGTTCAGATTCAGGTTTATTTAACATCATTGTGTACCTAAGCAATTCAGCACAACAGGGTGTGGTATATGGCCAATATACCACAGCTAAGGGCTGGATACAGCCCTTAGCCGTGGTATATTGGCCATATACCACAAACCCTGAGGTGCCTTATTGCTATTATAAACTGGTTACTAATGTAATTAGAACAGTAAAAATAAATGTTTTGTCATACCCATGGTATACGGTCTGATATCACGGCTGTCATCCAATCAGCATTCAGGGCTCGAACCACACAGTTTATCAAAAATATACATAAGATGTATGATGTCATCTTACATTTATTTAACCTTAAATTACCCAAATGTTAGAATATTTAATAATCATCAACCTAATACCTATTCCCTAAGGTAGCATCTCATTTAGAAGGAAAACAAAACTGAATGAGAGCATTCATCATCATCACAATCCTTATCACAGACATCAATTCAACGTTGATTCAACCAGTGTGTGTCCAGTGGGATGTAAAACCTTGCTCCAGAAATACATTTTGACACAGCACACAAAGCAACAAAGTGAGAACAGCTAATTTATAAGGAAAATAATCTGACGAAGAGCAACCATTTCTTATAATCATCATCAGTCCCAATGATTAATAAAAAACCTCCAACACTGCCCCAGAAATTCCTTTTGAGGCAGCATACAAAGCATAGCCATGAGAAACATTCTCCACACTGCACGTAAAGGGAAGGCTCCTGTTCTTAGAGGGAGAGAGCTGGTGAACCTTTAGTCATTGAAAACAAGACAGTTGGAGCAGCTATGAGGCTTCTCCCTCACTATGCACCTTTTTAAAATGTTGCACCTACGATCTACTTTGAATGAAACTCTCACTTTCCAGAGTCAAAGCGCTGGAACATTGAAAGGTTTTATGGCTCAGTCACACCGTGACTATTAACGGTTAAAGCAGCGTATGGTCGTCTTATGACTTACTGTCACCATGGTGGGTTATAGTGACCATCTGCTGGGTGCCTGGCGAATGATGGCTGTTTGCACCGATCTGGCGAATGATGGCTGTTTGCACCGATCTGGCGAATGATGGCTGTTTGCACCGATCTGGCGAATGATGGCTGTTTGCACCGATCTGGCGAATGATGGCTGTTTGCACCGATTCAACATGTAGAATCGTTGGGTAAATAAACAAAAAATGACTGACAATGTTCTGGTCAGAAGCAGTTGGCCCGTCCATCATTCTGGTGTATTTTCCTTTTTAAAATGGTGCTGCAATGATGTTGCTTTATGCCGCCTGACTGAGAGAAACCCCTCCCACACTTGGCGCAGTGGAAAGGTTTCTCTCCAGTGTGAACCCGCATGTGTTTTTTCATATCCGATGAAAAGGCACTTTTTTTTCCACACTGGGGGCATTCGTAAGGTTTTTCTCCAGTGTGAACTCTCTGGTGCCTTGTTAAATCTCCAGTTGAAGAGAAGCTTTTCCCGCAGTCTGAGCAGTAGTGAGGTTTCTCGGAACAGTGCAAACGTTGGTAATGCTCCTTCATGTGATCTACCCGTGAAAACACTTTGCTACACACAGAGCACACACTAGCAGGCGGAGGCGGAGGAGAGTGTACACTGTGAATAAGCTGGTGAGCTTTAAGGTGTTGGGGGTGGGAAAAACTCTTATCACACTCTGAGCATTGGTAAGGTTTCTCTCCAGTATGCACCCGCTGGTGTTGTTTCATGTTGCCTAAATGTGAGAAACCCTTGCCACACAGGCAGACGTAAGGCTTCTCTCCTGTATGTATTCTTTCATGCAATTTCAGGTTTCCAGAATTAGAGAAGCATTTTCCGCATTGTATGCAATAATAGGGTTTCACTACTATGCTTCCAGATGACGTAAAGTCTTTACCACTGCTTTGACTGTGGCAAGGTTTCTCCAAAATACCACAAGGTTTTTTCAAACTATGAACTCTATTGTGAGATGTTAGGTGGTGTTTCAAGGAAAATCCCTTTCCACACAAAGAGCATATGTGTGGTTTCTCTCCTGTATGAATTGTCTTATGTGTTTTCAGATATTGTGGTCTCGAGAAACTCTTCCCACACTTATCACAGACATGAGGCTTCTCTCCTGTATGAATTGTGGAATGTAATTTCAGGTTTGATAGTTGTGAGAATCGTTTTCCACACTGGGAGCAGTCATATGGTTTCTCTGGTTTAGTCTGGTTAAGGTCTGGCTTCCCTGCTGCAGAACAACTCTTCCCGCTGTCAGAGGTGGCGGTTGGGCTCTCTCCTGCTGAAGACAAAGAGTGTTTAGTTAAACAGAGAGACTTAATAAAACCTCCATATCTATCAGTCTATCAGAAATCCCTCCACCGTTCCTTGACTACACCCCCCCCCCCAACATACCTGAAACAATTGGATATCAAATATTTGAGGAAATGATATGAGAAACTAGTCCTCCAGTACATCTAAAATGATTGTAGTCCATCCACATTGGAGATACATACAGTAGTTATATTAATACATTGACTACATGTGCCTTCAGAAAGTATTCACACCCTTTAATTTTTCTACATTTTGTTGTGTTACAGCCTGAATTTAAAATAGATTAAATTGAAGAAAAATGTCACAGGCCTACAAACAATACCCCATAATATCGAAGTGGAATTATGTTTTTAGACAATTGTACAAATTAATTAAAACAGACGCTGTAAATGTCTTGAGTAAATAAGTATTCAACCCCTTTGTTATGGCAAGCCGAAATAACTTCAGGAATGCACATTTGTTTAACAAGTCACATAATACGTTGCATTTACTCACTCTGTGTGCAATAATAGTGTTTAACATGATTTTTGAATGAGTACCTCATCTCTGTAACCCAGATTTACAGATAATTGTAAGGTCCCTCAGTCTAGCAGTGCATTTCAAACAGATTAAACCAAAGACCATGGAGGTTTTCCAATGCCTTGCAAAGAATAGCACCTATTGGTAGATAGGTTAGTTTTTCAGGATAAAAAATTAACGGAATGGAGCTAAACACAGGCAACATCCTAGAGGAAAACCTAGTTCAGTCTACTTTCCACCAGATACTGGGAGATGAATTCCCCTTTTAGCATGACAATAACCTAAAACACAAGTCCAAATCTATACTGGAGTTGCTTACCAAGAAGACAGTGACTGTTCCTGAATGTTAGATTTAAGTAGATAAGTCAAAACTATGGTAAGACTTGAAAAATGGCTATCTAGCAATGATCAACAACCAATTTGACAGAGCTTGAAGAATTTTGAAAAGAATAATGGGCAAATGTAAAAATGGAAAGCTCTTAGAGACTTACCCAGAAAGACTCACAGCTGTAATCGCTGCCATTCTAACATCTATTCTGTGATTCTAACATGTATTGACTCAGGGGTGTGAATACTTACAGTGGGGAGAACAAGTATTTGATACACTGCCGATTTTCCTACTTACAAAGCATGTATAGGTCTGTAATTTTTATCATAGGTACACTTCAACTGTGAGAGACGGAATCGAAAACAAAAATCCAGAAAATCACATTGTATGATTTTTAAGTAATTAATTTGCATTTTATTGCATGACATAAGTATTTGATCACCTACCAACCAGTAAGAATTCCGGCTCTCACAGACCTGTTATTTTTTCTTTAAGAAGCCCTCCTGTTCTCCACTCATTACCTGTATTAACTGCACCTGTTTGAACTCGTTACCTGTATAAAAGACACCTGTCCACACACTCAATCAAACAGACTCCAACCTCTCCACAATGGCCAAGACCAGAGAGCTGTGTAAGGACATCAGGGATAAAATTGTAGACCTGCACAAGGCTGGGATGGGCTACAGGACAATAGGCAAGCAGCTTGGTGAGAAGGCAACAACTATTGGCGCAATTATTAGAAAATGGAAGAAGTTCAAGATGACGGTCAATCACCCTCGGTCTGGGGCTCCATGCAAGATCTCACCTCGTGGGGCATCAATGATCATGAGGAAGGTGAGGGATCAGCCCAGAACTACACGGCAGGACCTGGTCAATGACCTGAAGAGAGCTGGGACCACAGTCTCAAAGAAAACCATTAGTAACACACTACGCCGTCATGGATTAAAATCCTGCAGCGCACGCAAGGTCCCCCTGCTCAAGCCAGCGCATGTCCAGGCCCGTCTGAAGTTTGCCAATGACCATCTGGATGATCCAGAGGAGGAATGGGAGAAGGTCATGTGGTCTAATGAGACAAAAATATAGCTTTTTGGTCTAAACTCCACTCGCCGTGTTTGGAGGAAGAAGAAGGATGAGTACAACCCCAAGAACACCATCCCAACCGTGAAGCATGGCGGTGGAAACATCATTCTTTGGGGATGCTTTTCTGCAAAGGGGACAGGACGACTGCACCGTATTGAGGGGAGGATGGATGGGGCCATGTATCGCGAGATCTTGGCCAACAACCTCCATCCCTCAGTAAGAGCATTGAAGATGGGTCGTGGCTGGGTCTTCCAGCATGACAACGACCCAAACACACAGCCAGGGCAACTAAGGAGTGGCTCCGTAAGAAGCATCTCAAGGTCCTGGAGTGGCCTAGCCAGTCTCCAGACCTGAACCCAATAGAAAATCTTTGGAGGAGCTGAAAGTCTGTATTGCCCAGCGACAGCCCCGAAACCTGAAGGATCTGGAGAAGGTCTGTATGGAGGAGTGGGCCAAAATCCCTGCTGCAGTGTGTGCAAACCTGGTCAAGACCTACAGGAAATGTATGATCTCTGTAATTGCAAACAAAAGTTTCTGTACCAAATATTAAGTTCTGCTTTTCTGATGTATCAAATACTTATGTCATGCAATAAAATGCAAAGTAATTACTTAAAAATCATACAATGTGATTTTCTGGATTTTTGTTTTAGATTCCGTCTCTCACAGTTGAAGTGTACCTATGATAAAAATTACAGACTTCTACATGCTTTGTAAGTAGGAAAACCTGCAAAATCGGCAGTGTATCAAATACTTGTTCTCCCCACTGTATGTAAATGAGACATCTGTATTTAATTTCCAAAACTAATCTAAAAATTCTAAAAACAGGTTAGTGTGTGTATGTTGGTGAGAGAAAAAAATAATATTTAATCCATTTTGAATTCAGGCTGTAACACAACAGAATGTAAAATAAGTAAAGGGGTGTGAATACTTTCTGAAGGCACACTGTACTGTATGTGGGCTTGATTAAACACAAACAATATGCATGTTCAGTTCAGTGAAGATATAGAAAAGGTCCACACTAATTAAGAGGGAGTATACAGTGTGCCACAGAGTACAATAATGACTACCACCACACATCCTCTATAGCAGACGTAGTGGTATACAGTATATTATACACACTCATCACGTGACTCGTAATAAGACTAAGCAATTAGCCTATAATTTTTTTTTTTTATCTGACTCTATAAAGATAATTAAAATATACAAACAAGCATTAGGTCATGAGTTGATGTTGACTAGCAAGAATTGGTCTGAGAATCGTCCATATCAAAAGGCAGATATTTAATTAACATTGTACAATGAATGGATTCACATACAAAGCATAAAGCTTAAGTTACAAGCATTACAAGGCATACTTCTAGGCATATAGCTCCTAAGGTTAACTTACAAGACAAAGCATGAACAAAGAAATGCCTAGAAGCCTAGGAAATGAGAATTGATCAACCTTCCTCCATGGACTGGATACAGGATAAGAGAGAACAAAGGCTTTTCATTCCATTTATAACATCTGAAGGTGTAACCTTTCAACCCAAAACCATCCACCATTGACTAATCAAACGATACCGAGTCCCAATCTCCACAGGGTGTCACAGCATCGAACAAAAACGTCACAAAATGTTGAGTTCACAGAGATCATGCATCAGAGTTGTCCTCAGTGAACAAGTGTCAGAATCACATACCAAACATGGATACTATGGCATTATTCTATCACAATAGTCAGTCATCTGGATACTGTAACATAGAGATACATTTTGGCCCCTCAGAGGGGGAAGGGCTGACTAGTCCTTGGGCGTTGTCCTTTGCTTTCCTTGTGTTCCTGTACCAGTTGCCATGAAACTCCAGGTAACAGAGAGCACATCAATTAGGGCCGAGCCGACACAGGCAGGGTCAGAGGAAGGACCAAAGATTTGCCAAACACTCCATCCACCCTAGCCATAGACTATTCTCTCTGCTACCGCATGGCAGGCGGTACCAGTGTACCATGTCTAGAACCAACGGGACCCTGAACAGCTTCTACCCTCAAGCCATAAAACTGCTAAACAAGACTTCTAAATAGTTAATCAAATGGCTACCTGCATTCACGCTTTTTTGCACTAACTCTATGCATACCCACTAGACTCTAGCCACACACTCACAAACCCTTACACTGACACCCCAACACACACACACACACACCATCACAGGAGGTTAATGGCACTTGAATTGGGAAGAACGGGCTTGTGGTAATGACTGGAGCGGAATCAGTGGAACGGTATCAAATACGTCAAACACATGGTTTCCAGGTGTTTGATGCCATTCCATCTGCTCCGTTCCGGACATTATTATCCACTGCACTACATTGGCCCACACACACACACACAATAGGTGCACACATGCAAACCGACGTCATTCACACTCACCACATACAGCTGCTGCTACTGTTTACTTTAACCCTACTACATGTACATATTTACCTCAATTACCTCGTACCCCTGCATATGGGTATCGACTAGGTACTCCCTGTATATAACCATGTTATTTTTACTCGTTATTCGTATTCACTGTGTATTTATTATTTGTGTCACTTTAAAAAAAGAATATATATATATATATATATTTTTTTTCTTAATCTTTAACTCTGCATTGTTAGAAAATTACCCATAAGTAAGCATTTCCGTTAGTCCACACCCATTTTGTTACCAAGCATTTCGCTACACCCGCAATAACACCTGCTAAATATGTGATGTGACCAATCAAATTTTTATTTTATTTTACCTTTATTTAACCAGGTAAGCCAGTTGAGAACAAGTTCTCATTTACAACTGTGACCTGGCCAAGATAAAGCAAAGCAGTGCGATAAAAACAACAACACCACAGAGTTACATATGGGGTAAAACAAAACAAAGTCAAAAATACAACAGAAAATATATATATACAGTGTGTGCAAATGTAGCAAGTTATGGAGGTAAGGCAATAAATAGGCTATAGTGCAAAATAATTACAATTAGTATTTACACTGGAATGATAGATGTGCAAGAGATGATGTGCAAATAGAGATACTGGGGTGCAAATGAGCAAAATAAATAACAATATAGGGATGAGGTAGTTGGGTGGGCAAATTTCAGATGGGCTGTGTACAGGTGCAGTGATTGGTAAGGTGCTCTGATAACTGATGTTTAAAGTTAGTGAGGGAGATAAGAGTCTCCAGCTTCAGAGATTTTTGCAATTCGTTCCAGTCATTGGCAGCAGAGAACTGGAAGGAATGGCGGCCAAAGGAGGTGTTGGCTTTGGGGATGACCAGTGAGATATACCTGCTGGAGCGCATACTACAGGTGGGTGTTGCTATGGTGACCAATGAGCTAAGATAAGGCGGGGATTTGCCTAGCAGTGATTTATAGATGGCCTGGAGCCAGTGGGTTTGGCGACGAACATGTAGTGAGGACCAGCCAACAAGAGCGTACAGGTCACAGTGGTGGGTAGTGTATGGGGCTTTGGAGACAAAACGGATGGCACTGTGATAGACTACATCCAATTTGCTGAGTAGAGTGTTGGAGGCTATTTTGACAATGACATCGCCGAAGTCAAGGATCGGTAGGATAGTCAGTTTTACGATGGCATGTTTGGCAGCATGAGTGAAGGAGGCTTTGTTGCGAAATAGGAAGCCGATTCTAGATTTAACTTTGGATTGGAGATTCTTAATGTGAGTCTGGAGTTTACAGTCTAACCAGACACCTAGGTATTTGTAGTTGTCCACATACTCTAGGTCAGACCCGTCGAGAGTAGTGATTCTAGTCGGGTGGGCGGGTGCCAGCAGCGTTCGATTGAAGAGCATGCATTTAGTTTTACTAGTGTTTAAGAGCAGTTGGAGGCTACTGAAGGAGTGTTGTATGGCATTGAAGCTCGTTTGGAGGTTTGTTAACACAGTGTCCAATGAAGGGCCAGATGTATACAAAATAATGTCGTCTGCATAGAGGTGGATCTGAGAGTCACCAGCAGCAAGAGCGACATCATTGATATACACAGAGAAAAGAGTCGGCCCAAGAATTGAACCCTGTGGCACCCCCATAGAGACTGCCATAGGTCCAGACAACAGGCCCTCCGATTTGACACATTGAACTCTATCAGAGAAGTAGTTGGTGAACCAGGCGAGGCAGTCATTTGAGAAACCAAGGCTATTTAGTCTGCCAATAAGAATGCGGTGGTTGACAGAGTCGAAAGCCTTGGCCAGGTCGATGAAGACGGCTGCACAGTACTGTCTATTATCGATCGCGGTTATAATATCGTTTAGGACCTTGAGCGTGGCTGAAGTGCACCCATGACCAGCTCGGAAACCGGATTGCATAGCGGAGAAGGTACGGTGGGATTCGAAATGGTCGGTGATCTGTTTGTTAACTTAGCCTTCAAAAACGTTCGAAAGGCAGGGCAGGATGGATATAGGTCTGTAACAGTTTGGATCTAGAGTGTCACCCCCTTTGAAGAGGGGGATGACCGCGGCAGCTTTCCAATCTCTGGAGATCTCAGACGTTACGAAAGAGAGGTTGAACAGGCTAGTAATAGGGGTTGCGACAATTTTGGCTGCTAGTTTTAGAAAGAAAGGGTCCAGATTGTCTAGCCCAGATGATTTGTAGGGGTCCAGATTTTGCAGCTCTTTCAGAACATCAGCTGTCTGAATTTGTGTGAAGGAGAAGCAGGGGGGGCATGGGCAAGTTGCAGCGGAGGGTGCAGAGCTGGTGGCCGGGGTAGTGGTAGCCAGGTGGAAAGCATGGCCAGTCGTAGCAAAATGCTTGATGAAATTCTCGATTATTGTAGATTTATCGGTGGTGATAGTGTTTCCTAGCCTCAGTGCAGTGGGCAGCTGGGAGGAAGTGCTCTTATTCTCCATGGACTTTACAGTGTCCCAAAACTTTTTTGGAGTTAGTGCTACAGGATGCAAATTTCTGTTTGAAAAAGTTAGCTTTTGCTTTCCTAACTGCTTGTGTATATTGGTTCCTAACTTCCCTGAAAAGTTGCATATCGCGGGGGCTATTTGATGCTAATGCAGTACGCCACAGGATGTTTTTGTGCTGGTCAAGGGCAGTCAAGTCTGAGGAGAACCAGGGGCTATATCTGTTCTTAGTTCTGTATTTTTTGAATGGGGCATGTTTATTTAAGATTCAGAGGAAATTACTTTTAAAGAACAACCAGGCATCCTCTACTGACGGAATGTGATCTATATCCATCTAGGATACCTGGGCTAGGTCAATTAGGAAGGCCTGCTCGCTAAAGTGTTTTAGGGAGCGTTTGACAGTGATGAGGGGTGGTCGTTTGACCGCGGACCCGTTACGGACGCAGGCAATAAGGCAGTGATCGCTGAGATCCTGGTTGAAGACAGCGGAAGTGTATTTAGAGGGTAAGTTAGTCAGGATGATATCTATGAGGGTACCCATGTTTACGGATTTATGGTTGTACCTGGTAGGTTCGTTGATAATTTGTGTGAGATTGAGGGCATCTAGTTTGGATTGTAGGATGGCCGGGGTGTTAAGCATATCCCAATTTAGGTCACCAAGCAGTACGAACTCTGAGGATAAATGGGGGGCAATCAATTCACATATGGTGTCCAGGGCACAGCTGGGGGCTGAGGGGGGTCTGTAGCAAACGGCAACAGTGAGAGACTAGAATAAGGATACGGCTAAAGGCTTTAAGAACTGGTCTTCTAGTGCGTTGGGTACAGAGAATAAAGGGGGCAGATTTCCGGGCGTTGTAGAAAAGATTCAGGGCATTATGTACAGAAAAGGATATGGAAGGATATTAGTACAGTTGAGGTAAACCTAAGCGTTGGGTAACAATGAAAGAGAGAGCATCACTGGAGGCACCGATTGAGCCGGTCTCCGCGTGTATGGGGGTGGAACAAAGGAACTATTTGAGGCAGTTTGAGAGGGACTTGGGGTTCTACAATGAAACTGTATAATAAGAACTAACTGGAACAGCAATAGGCAAGGCATATTGACATGGGAGAGAGGCATAAAGCAATCACAGGTTATTAGAGAGAGCTAAGACAACAACTGGTAATGGCGATAAAGTTTGGGCTGAGGCTAAACAGAATAAACAGGACAGGGTACCGTGTATAGGAACAGTCCAGCAGGCATCAGCTGTGCAGCTGAGTGATCATAAGGTCCTGGCTCGAGGCTAGCTCAAGGCTAACTGGTGCTTGCTAAGGGGCAATGGTAATTAGCCAACAACAGGTTGCAGCTAGCTGGTTGGGATGATCCGGCGCTAGGGTCCAGTGATTCCGGCAGAAAATCCGATATGCTCTGGGTCGATAGCACGCTGTGCAGACTGGCCGACGAATTGTCCAGGCTAGAACTAGAGCTGGCTGGTGGGTAGTGTGGGGATCTATTTTCTTATAACTAGATGTGATGCCTAGCTTAGAAAGAATACATTAATGATTAAACATAATAGGTTTGTGCTGTACTGATATAGATTGTTTAACATAACAAGCTGTGATTAATGTGAGGAACTGTTAGGGGGTAGGCTGAGACAGACTTGTGACTCACACACACACACACACACTGCCTCTTTGTTAAACTGCTCAAGGACATGTGTACTGCTACAATGAAGAAGAACAAACTATGTCTGAGGTTGCTGACTCGAGACAAGTTGTAAAGATAACAACTAATGCCCGGCAACAGTGAAGCGCCAAGGGACTGGGACCAGCCTGAGCGCCAACGATAGGTTGGGTAAGTTTAAACCACACCCAGCCTCTATTCTGACAGGCCCAGCAGGGAGCGGGAACTATCTCTGTCAGAGTATTTAAAGAAGAACTTATAACAATAGCTCAGTTCTCTGTCTGCCCTGCGTGGTTTTTCAGTGGGCCCGTATATACGAACATCATATTTACCATTCAAGTGTTTGCATTAATTAAAATACTAGTATATCTTAAAAGACGTGTGTTCACCTCTTTTGTTCCAATACCAGATTTGAATTGACGCAATTTGACAATTGGTGACCCCGACGTGATCTGGTAGAGGGACTTTGCTGGGAATTGTCCGGCTGATTGGACATCGCTGTCGTTGGACGGTGTGTTTCACAAAGAGTCCGGACAACTAAAAACAGGTAAGCAGACACCTATTGTTATATAACTAAAGTTCTGCACATTGGCTTTATCCAAATTAATTTTGTGAAACACCTGTTTGACGTAAGTGAACTAAATTATGAATTATTATACGAATTATTATGAGTAGATAAGCACCATATTGTGACATGCAAACCTGTGGTGAATGTGATGTTAAACCATGGTACCATAGAGTATTGTTCTACCGGCGAGGTCCGTAACTACGAGGGTACGGCTAGGTTCGGCTGAGTATTTTGTAGATAGGGGGAGGCGAGGTTGGAAGGAGTAATAGTAAATTGGGAATATAAAAAAGGTAAAAATAATGAATAACGAGTATGACTAAACTGAAACGTTTGAACTGATATAACTGAACTGTAACGTTTGATGTTTGACATAGCATAATACTGGTTAAATAATTAAGTTGAAGCAATTTGGTTTATTATTTAATTTAACGTTTGATGTTTGACATAGCATAATACTGGTTTTAAATAATTAGACTGAAATAATTTGGTTTATCGTTGAAATATAAATATGCACCGACTTTAACTAATTAGGTGGGAATAATTTGATTTAAATAAATAGATAGACGTACTTTAAATAATTAAATAACGGACGAATATTACAAATTAAAACGAAAAACATGACTACCAGTGGAGAAGCGGAAAGAATATTGAAGGTTCTAAAATCCACACTTGAAACTAATGGAGGAAAGGACGGGAAGGAATGGAGCAGGCGAGGAGAGAAACTCTATAAGGAATGGATAGAAGATGGTTGTATACTATCCCCCGATGGAGTGCCTGAAGGAGGCGAACCAGGGAGAATACTGGAAACGTTGAAGCGGAAAACCCAGAAAACAGAGGGGGAATGGAAGAAAGAAGGAGAACCCAGAAGGGGTAAAATCAAGGAAGCAATGGAAAAAGCAAGGCTGAAGGAAAGAATAGGACTGGCAATGTTGGGAAAACTTAAGAAAATGTGGGAAGAAAAACAGAACAATAAGGAGAAGCAGGACAAGGAGGAAGGATCCAGGTTTCCTACGGAACCGCCACCAAGATTATACCCAGAACTGCCTACGTCTCCACCCCCATACGAGGCACCAAAGCTAATGGCTCCAACACTGGATATTGTGGGGAAAGTCGAATATCATAAGCGACCAGAAGAGGAAGAAGGAGAAAAATGGGTGAGAGCTTGCGATCTGGGCGATCGGAGACAGGAGGTAGGGGCACTGCTAGAAGCAGCAAGAGCTATACGAGACGGGGTTGAGAACATGTCCAGATTACAGGAAGAAGAAAGTCGTATGAGCCTGACGGGTGACGGCGACAGGGGAAGCCTGATGCTTGATGGGGGTTTGACCCAAACAGAACTGAAGAATCAGTAAAGGGAGGACAGAGAGAGAGAAGAAAGAAATAAGGAAGTGAAAATATTGGAAGAGGAAGTAAGAAGAGGCGCGAAACAGCTGAAGGAAATGGAGAGAACCATACGAGACTTGAGCAAGGAAAGGAAACAAGGAAGTAGAGCAAACTCCCTTCCTAGAGGGCACTATATAGATATGGGAGAAGAGCATGAAGAAGCAGTGAGAGAGCGAGAGAGAGTAGGAGGGGGCCAGTACCCACTGATAGCCTTACCTAATCTATTGGCGGGGAATGAAAGGGGCCCCAGCAACCTTAGATGTATACAGTAATAATAATATGCCATTTAGCAGACAGGCCATGAACACAGAGGACGTACCCAGAGCGGTAGAAGGAATGACCCACCCCAAAACAGGAATAGTAAGGTTTGGGCTGCCATTAGAGGGCAATGGGTTTCAGGGGGTGCCCAGAGGACACTTTTGCCATGGGCCGATCACGGAGAGTATGTTGGGAAAATAACTGAATTGTGTAGCCTCAGAGAGACATGCAATCCATCATGAGCAGAATAACAGACAGGACAGAGCCAAGAAAGAGCAGAAAGGAGCAGAGTACCTAATGGCCACTCTTGGGGAAATAGCGGGTAAAGGCAGGGAAAAGTGAAGGCTACAGCAGGGGAGGTCGATGCTTCAACTGTAACAAAGGAGGGCATTTCGCCAGAGAGTGTGAGGCCCCATGCAGATACTGTGGTAAGACAGGCCATAACTATTTTCAAAGCAGACCCAGGGGAGGAGGAAAGAAAGAAAAGAGAGAAGCCTAACAGATGTCTATTTCCCAGCTTTGAGCGTGAGGAAGATAAGGCATGACTAGTCCTTGAGGGAGAAAGAGTAGAACCCTTTGATCCAAATTGTGAGGTGTTTGAATTGGCTACTATTGACATAGCACTTCAACAGGAACAATAGAAGGGGAGACAGATTTTCCTAGGGGGTCGATCAAATAATTGATAATGGATCATTTGAGATGAGATCACATGTAGCAGATTTAGGGTAATCAATTAAATAATCATTGTATACTCGAGGAATTTTGAGTGGTTTTATGGATTAGTTATGAGGAATTAGATTGATACAAACAATTATTGATGGGTTAGGACTGGGAATATCTGTATCATGTTTTGTGTGTACTACCATCTTTAGATTACTGATGGTAATTGAAGGTTAACAAAATGTATAACCAGGAGAAAGAGATTAGCTTATCTCATTGGAATGTTGCCCAGGGCTAGGGGGAGCAGTAGTGAAGTTAGGCAGTATTTAGGTCATAAAAGTGAGCTACCAAATTAAGTGGGGCCTGGCTATTTGTGGTTTTTGTTTTTCAAATTGGGTTTTTCAAATAAAAAACAACACACCTAATATGATGGTTATAAAGGGTTGTTATGTTAAATTTAGGGGGTTTGTGTTAGGTTTGAAAGATTTAAGTATGGACCTGTCATGTCCAACCATCAGTCTTCAGGTCAAGCCCGGGAGAGCCGGGGTAGAACAGAGTTTGAACTAAACATGAGTGTTTTTACAAGATAAGGGATTGATTGATTGGATTACTATTGATTCTGAACTGAATGAAAGTCGAATTTAGCCGCCATAAAAGACAAAGGAAGTGGGAGGAGCAATAAAGAAGCAAGGGACAGTCAAATAAAAATAAATAAGGGATGGCAATTGGATGATAAATTACCAATATTACCTAAGTGATTGTTTAGGTAGGTGGTAATATTGACACATGGGCAAAACATGTGTCAAAAGGGGGATGGTAGGAGATGGTAGGATTAAATAATAAATATATACGAAGGAGAGGACAAAATACTTTTAAAATTTTTTTTTGGGATACAGTCTAGAAAGAGAATGCAGTCAGAAATAGAAATTGAGAGCTGAACATGTGTGAAGATAGTTTATTAACCACACCCGTATGTCAGAGGTTTTGTGCCCCACAGGTGAACTAAAGGAGAAGGTGACCCACTATCTAACCAGGTGACTGGTGAGCATCCAGTCCCTAAAGACGAAAAACTGGAAGCAGGCCTGTTGGGAAGGGCCCTATCAGGTTATATTGGTCACTGCCTTTGCCATTAGAATAGCAGAAAGAGCAACCTGGGTCCACGTTACCCACTGCAAAAAGGTAAGAACACATGCAGAGTTAGAGAGAAGAACTTGACCAATAGGGTCTGGGGATCACCTCTGTTAACGAAGATCTCCTACCCCGACCTATCATCACTGTAGTGTGTTCTCAGGGTGTGAGTATGGGGTAGTACCAAGCAGAAAGACTGAGGACAGGAGAGGGTTGGCGGTTTTTGGGAATATGGATAACTTGAGTTGCATCATAGTCTCGGCAATGGTCTTGATATGTCAAGATCCACCACCAATTGTGCTATGCCCTTACCATTGTTAAGAAGTAAAAGAGAAGAGAAGCGACCCGACATACTGACTGTCAAGGACGAGTGGCCTACAAAATGGGAGTCAGAGAAGGGCAGACTGTCAGATTCAAAATAAGGGTTAGGGACGTAGCCAACGGGTGCGGTACATGTCAATAAGCAACTTGGGATTATAAAATCCTATTATATTCGTGTTCGGCCCTCACGGCGGATTGTTCCTAGACTCAGGTGTTTAAAAACACTTGGGGATGGGGATATGAGACCGAGGGGGACTGAACATCCAGATGGTGGGGGTAAAGAGAAACAAAGACATCACCAATTATCAATTGGAGATAGTAGTAATGTGACGGACTTAAGTTCGGAAGCACAGGAGAGAATTAACCTTACAGCCCCTGTAACCGATGTGTGGTGGGCGTGTGCCAGGAAAGGCAGTGTAAGGCAGAGAATTCCAAAAGGGTGGCTAGATACGTGCGCCCTGGTTCTATTGGTTCAGCTAGTTAGAATTAGTCACCAGGAACCAAGGATTAAACGGATGTAGGAGGAGTTTTAACAAGAAGGAGAATAGCCCTATTTAGATGGATGTGATACCAAGGGGGGTACCGGATGGATACCGAGCTATGAAACAATTAGGGGAAGGGTTTACTACCACGTTCTTTTGATGGGTGACAAACAAAATTGTGGATTGGATTAATTATATCTATTACGACCAACAACGATTTATTGGCTAGACTAGGGATGCAACAAAAGGGATCTTTGAACAATTATCCGCCATTTCACTCTTATGACTTAGTAAAAAGAGGTTGGCTCTAGATCAGGCAGAAAGGGGTGGTGTCTATAGAATGGTAAGCCATTGTTGTATGTTTATCCCTAACAATACCAGTCCTGACGGGAGTCTCTCTAAAGCCCTAGTTGGTTTAGATAAACTATCAGCTGAAATGAAGAGCATGGCTGGAATGGAGGGAAACGGACTGTTCTCCTGGTTGGGGGAGTGGTTTGGTAAGTATGCTGCACTGGTGGTTACTGGATTTCTGACCCTAGTAGTTGTGTTTCTAATATTAATGTGCTGTGCTGCCTGTGTAATTCCTTGCTTGAGAAAGTCTGTTACAGATGTCGTGCATACGGCTGGTATGATGCCCCTCCTAGGGGCTCAAGAAGGAGATGCAGACACTGAGATGAAGCTGACTGAGGATGACCCTTGGTTTGCTATTGGTGAGGTGGTGGAGTGACACCCTAGTGGGTGTCTAAAGGGGGAATCAAAATTCCCTGTTTATGTTTTATAAATCCATTTTAACTATTGTGTTTGTCTTTCCTTATGTGAAGGTTTGAAGTTCCTGGGTGGCTGGTAGCCAAGCTAATACAAGTTAGGTGTAGATGGAAGGACTGAAGGCCTTTTTATTATCATTATTGCCTATTAACAAAAGTGTGATTCTTTTTTGTTTGTATTGTATTTTAATGAGTGACACCCTAGTGGGTGTCAAAAGGGGGATTGTGGAGATCTATTTTCTTATAACTAGATGTGATGCCTAGCTTAGAAAGAATACATTAATGATTAAACATAATAGGTTTGTGCTGTACTCATATAGATTTTTTAACATAACAAGCTGTGATTAATGTGAGGAACTGTTAGGGGGTAGGCTGAGACAGACTTGACTCACACACACTGCCTCTTTGTTAAACTGCTCAAGGACATGTGTACTGCTACAATGAAGAAGAACAAACTATGTCTGAGGTTGCTGACTCGAGACAAGTTGTAAAGATAACAACTAATGCCCGGCAACAGTGAAGCGCCAAGGGGCTGGGACCAGCCTGAGCGCCAACGATAGGTTGGGTAAGTTTAAACCACACCCAGCCTCTATTCTGACAGGCCCAGCAGGGAGCGGGAACTATCTCTGTCAGAGTATTTAAAGAAGAACTTATAACAATAGCTCAGTTCTCTGTCTGCCCTGCGTGGTTTTTCAGTGGGCCCGTTGTGGGAAATTATTCTCTTATATTTTAGATGTGCTGTTAGCTTAATAAGAAAGCATTAATGATTAAACATAATATGTTTGTGCTGTACTGATATAGATTGTTTAACATAACAAGCTGTGATTAATGTGAGGAACTGTTAGGGGGTAGGGTGAGATAAGGCTTGTGACTCACTCACACAAACACTGCCTCTTTGTTGAACTGCCCAAGGACATATGTACAAAGA
This sequence comes from Coregonus lavaretus, assembly GCF_964263955.1. Taxonomy (NCBI): domain Eukaryota; kingdom Metazoa; phylum Chordata; class Actinopteri; order Salmoniformes; family Salmonidae; genus Coregonus; species Coregonus lavaretus. The sequence goes on along the minus strand of NC_140011.1, from coordinate 40,835,758 downwards.
GTACAGTTAGAGTGGGAAAGTACTGAAATCTCAGGAACAGGAAACTGTGTCTATGGGTGCCGACTATTGAGACAAGCTGCAGAAAACTACTAACGCCTGACAACAGTGGAGCGCCAAGGGGCTGGGACCAGCCTGAGCGCCAACGATAGGTTGGGTAAGTTTAAACCACGCCTAGCCTCTATCCTGACAGGCCCAGCAGAGAGCAGGAACTATCTCTGTCAGGGTATTTAAAGAAGAACTTATAACAAAAGCTCAGTTCTCTGTCTGCCCTGCGTGGTATTTCAGTGAGCCCGTATACGAACTCTCATACTTACCATTTAAACATTTGCATTAATAAATACTAGACTAACTTGGATACTGTGTAATGACCTCTTTTGTTCCAATACCAGATTTGAATTGACGCAACTTGACACCGTATATACGAACATCATATTTACCATTCAAGTGTTTGCATTAATTAAAATACTAGTGTATCTTAAAAGACGTGTGTTCACCTCTTTTGTTCCTTATACCAGATTCGAATTGACGCAATTTGACAGTAGTGCAGGCCACGGACAATGGTGAAGAGGCTAACGGTGGCTAATAGCAAGTAGCCATTCGGTTGCAGCTAGACTAATTTCAACTTAAGGATCTTGATAAAAGTTATAAAGAAATAATAGAATCCTTTCCACGTTAGGTGAGGCGGGTTGCAGGAAAGTATATTTAGTTAAAGAATGAAAAGTAAAATTGAGAAATATATACAAAATATACAAAAAAAAACTAGAAACTGGCTATTTACACAAGGACACAGAAGAAGAAAAAACACGACCGCACTGCTACGCCATCTTGGTATATGAAATGTGATGTGACAAATAACATTTGATTTGCAACACATGCAGATGTGTGATATGACTGACTGTCCAGTACAGTAGATACATTTGTGTATTACTGCTGTCAAAGTTGCGTCAATTCAAATCTGGTATTAGGAACAAAAGAGGTCAACACGACTTCTAAGATATACTAGTTATTTTAATTAATGCAAAAACCTTCAATGGTAAATATGATGTTTCGTATATATATATACGGGCTCTTTGAAATACCTCGCAGGGCACTCCAGAGAACTAATCCATTGTTCTAGGATCTTGCTCAAATACTCTGACAGAGAGAGTTTCCCACCTCTCTGCTGGCCAATCAGAGGAGACTTGAGCGTGGTTTAGACTTACTCAGCCAATCCGTTGATGCACCCCTGTTGCCAGGCATATGTCCATATCATAACAACCTGTCATAGTGAGAAGAGCCAGCTCCCTTAGACACCATTCCTACGTCCAAGGAAGGTTCACAGATCACAAAGAACCAGCATATTCCAGTATCTGGAGACAAAATCCTTATCTAATTTTACCCCCTAAAACAGCTCTTCACATCAATCACAGCTTGCCAGGTGTCACAACCTACATTAGCACAGTCCAGAATGCATTCTTTCTAAGTTAGTCATCCCATCAATTATAAAAAATAATAAATCTCACACTGCATTACACCTAAATGATAATTTTAAAACTTACCAGGCAGAGGAGACTCCGACATTTCCTCTTCTTCTTTCAGAACTCCAGAATAGTCTACATCTACGTCTACATCTACGTCATTTAGCAGACGCTCTTATCCAGAGCGACTTATGTCGTAGTAAATATATAATGTTGTAGCTTGGTCTGACTAAAATCTTGTGCATGACCCATCTTGTGTTGGGCCTCTGTATTTAATACAATGCACAAAGACTTCTATCTTGTCGGCCTTATCAGCAGGTGGCTATGGACAACACCCACGCCATAGGTCTCTCAGTTCTCCCAACTCACGAGTTATTGCTCTGAGGGCATACACACACATACACACACACGCACACACACACACACACACATCATCATTGTTAAGCACACACACACACAAAAAACCCCTTCTCTTAGGCTGAACATCTGAAGACAGAGAACCCGACTCAGAGCCAATGCAATGGAGGTGACCTCGACCAACTCATCAGGACCAATCAGAAGATCAGAACTACTAGAATCAACCTACTTTATTTTATTGTATAAAATGTCAGCACACAATGTTTAGGGGCTCGCTCTCAGATATCTCCCTACGAGGTTGACGAACGGGTCCGTGCACGCTATTTACAGATATCTTTACCTCTGAATAAACTGCCTCATATTATACAATTATCCACCTTGTCCGAAAGTCTCTACTTGGTCTCCGTTCTCCAGTAAACTTGTGATCATCAACACTTACAGGAGCAATTAGGGTTAAGTGCCTTGCTTAAGGGCACATCGACAGATTTTTCACCTAGTCGGCTCGGGGATTAGAACCAGCAACCTTTCGGTTACTGGCACAACGCTCTTAACCACTAAGCTACCTGCCGCCCTAGATAGAATGTTCAGATTATATCAGTTAATCAATACAGGACAAGGAAGGAATCATCCTGGATGTCACCATTACACACAATACCTAACCTAATCGGCACTTACTTTGGAATACGGAAGTAAAATCTCCATGATCCACTTCTTCTTCTTCTTCTTCTTCTTCGCTCAGCTCCAGCGTCTGACTAAGGTCCTCCATCTTTACTCTACAGTTTGTAGGTTTTGGTCGGCGTGGCGGGAAAGAGGCACAGCATTTGTTGTTTTCCTGGAGTCAAATACAGACAAATTCCACCTATATGTTAGGCCATCATCATCCTTGCAAAAACTGTCAGACGAACATTGCGTAAAAGTGAATGGTTGACATTTAAAGTTAAAACAAGAAAAGGGCAACAAAATGACGTAGGAAAAAAAAAGAAAAAAAGAGAGCCTACAGTCAAAATAAGTTTACATGCACGATAATAAAACACCGGAGACATGTTCTAAATTGATGCTGTACCCACTGTGAATATTAAAACCTACCCTAACCAGAAACCGTGGATAGATTGCAGCATTCGCTCAAAACTGAAAGGGCGACCCACCTCAGAGCACGCGCAGACCAGCTGGCTTTGTTTCCCTATCTCTGCTACACAATGGGCGTGGAGTAGCCTAGGCGTCAAATGTCGGGCGGGGTTTATACGTGTAAATATTCGGGTTGGAATGGTGAAAATATTCACCCTCCTTCCTCCTGGTCTACATTGTTACATTGTACATAGGCTTATGACGTTTCCCAGAAATGCGTGGCCTCAGGATCTTCATTAAGCCTCAGTGGTCAGATGACTTCCAAATGATTTTTTAAATTTAACCTTTATTTAACCAGGTAAGCCAGTTGAGAACAAGTTCTCATTTACAACTGCGACCTGGCCAAGATAAAGCAAAGCAGTGCGAAATTAGTTCTGTGCCATCCATAACTTTTGTATGAATGTGTTATTCAATGCGTTTCTATGGGCTAATAGCAGTAAGGCCAAATTCAATGTTTCATCAAAAAAAAAAAAAAAAATTGCTAATGATCCATATGTGACCATCTTTTAAAAATTCAATTTGTAGGCTTAGTAGACCAGAAGCCTACACTCTGAAGTGTGTATAATGTTAAAGAACTTAATCATTCCTCTTCTAAATATGTGTCCTGTAGGGCTCAGTCGGTAGAGCATGGCGATTGCAACGCCAAAGGTCGTGGGTTTCATTCCCGCTGGGGCCACCCATACGTAAAATCTATGCACACATGACTAAAAGTGGCTTTGGTTAAAAGCGTCTGCTAAATGTTATATAGTGTAGATCCTTGCTATACGAGCCATGTTACAATTGTAACTACATTTACATTTTAGTCATTTAGCAGAGCGACTTACAGTTTAGTGAGTGCATACATACTTTTTTAAATATATATATATATTATTTTTTTCATACTGGCCCCCCATGGGAATCGAACCCACAACCCTGGCATTGCAAACACCATGCTCTACCAACTGAGCTACATCCCTGCCGGCCATTCCCTCCCCTACCCTGGACGACGCTGGGCCAATTGTGTGCCGCCCCATGGGTCTCCCGGTCGCGGCCAGGATCTCTAGTGGCACAGTTAGCACTGCGATGCAGTGCCTTAGACACTACTTGGTTTAGTCTGATAACTGTTGTCTGTTAAACTGTAGTTTTTGAACTACCACTCGGGAGGTTAAGTGGGATAACCCTATTTGCGCGATGCGTAGGGTGCCTAACGGTCAAATACTGAAAGGTTGCTGGATCGAATCCCCGAGCCGACTGGGTGAAAAATCTGTCGATGTGCGCTTGAGCACACTTCACCATAATTGCTCCTGGAAGTCGCTCTGGATATGAGCGTCTACTAAATGTAGGGTGTTTGCTTTTCACGCCGAAGACCCGGGTTCACTTCCCTCTTCGCTACAATATTAGACCTATTGTAACGTAGAAGCAGGTTCAGTAAGTGAGTTTAATAACAACGACGACCGATACAAACCAAGAACCGCGTCTGGCATAGAAACAAACAACAGTAACTGATGACTGTTCTTCAGTGGGGTTTATCGGCGGTTGGCATCAAACGTTATGGTGCATTACCGCCACCTACCGTACTGGAGTGTGGGCCAGAGACAGGGATAAACTAAATCCTACCTGCCAACCCAGTTTCTCTTAAAAAAGACAAAATATGTAATACTATATCTAATGACGTTCTACTCAATATACTCTTTAAAACTAATTTCCTGTATCCCCTCCTCCCTCATACTTAATCTCATCTTCTCTCTTTCCCTCTGATACTGCCCACACTGTAGCAATACATGCTCCACAGTCTATTTCCAGACAATCACATTTTCCTGATTGATGCTTTCCTATCACGCTTAGTGTCTTATTCAACTGGCTGTGTCCCACCCTTAATCTTGTAAATATAGCCTCCTCTCTTCTGTCCCTTCCTGCCGTCCTCCCCTCCCCGACTTTCCTCTGTACTTTAAATAAATGCCTTCCCTTAATATTTATATTCCACTGCTCCTGCCATCTCTGCACCATCACTGTATATATATATATATCAGTCTTTTTGCCTCTGCCTTGCTCATTGACACTTCAACATCAACATCCCCACTACTAAGTGCTTATTTAACCTGTTCATCTACTGCCTCGTTCCCCTCCACCCCCACATGGGCTGGAACCCAAGTAAATCTTATCTGAATACCCATCTGTTTAATCCTGCCATGGGTTTGTAGCACTTCATAAAGCAGGTCTTGTCTGCTACGTGAGCTAAAGGACTGGAGACTCATTAACACTGCGCATGGGTCCGAGTAAATAACTATTCTGTCTGGCTTAGCTGTCTCCACCCACTGCAAGGCCAACAGTATGGCCATCAGCTCCACCGTATATACAGCCAGATGATCTGTAATACGTTTCCTAACTTCCACCCCACATTCCTGCACTACAAATGCTGACCCAGTACATCCTGTCCTTGGATCATTTGAACCATCTGTGTAAATGGCCACAAAATCCTGATACACAGTTTCAAGACGTCTCTTAAATGAATCAGCTGGATCAACACCCTCCCTATCTTTCTGTAATCTCTCCAACATTTCTAGCTCAACTACTGGAGGCGGGAGTAGCCATGGTGGATTTACAGGAATAACTACCGTTGGACTAAACTCCCTTCCATACAGTCCCATCTCCTTCGCCTGGGTATTACCCATCCACCCAAAGCTTGTGTTCTGTCTTCGCTCATGTTCCCAGCATGCCTGTAAAATCCCTTTCGCAGGATGAGACACCCCATGTCCCTGTAGGTTGACCCAATAATTGCCAGCTGCTGTCTCCTAATCTGCAACGGCATATCCCCCATCTCCACCTGTAATGCAGCCACTGGGGACGTCCCAAACGCCCCACTACATATTCTGAGTCCTTGCCCCTGTATGACATCTAGCCTTTCCAGTGAGGTCCGGGCTGCCGAACCACATGCTATACTGCCATAGTCTATTACAGATCGGATCAATGCAACATACATGGTCTTCAATGAGGAACCCCCAGCCCCCCACTCCTTCCCCGTCAGACAGTGCATCACATTTAGCACCTTCTTACACTTTCCCACCACTCTCTCAATGTGTTCTGCCCAGGTCAGACTAGTATCAAAGTATACCCCAAGTAACCTGAAGGCCCCCACCCTCTCCAGGTTTCTCCCATATAACCTCAAGCATAACTGCTGACTGACAACAAAAGAGTGCTATATTAAGGGTAAGTAATCAAGGGAGTAATGAAGTCCAGCTGTGACTGATGAGACGCAGGTGCGTAATGATGGTTGCCAGGTGTGAGTAAAGATGGGTTGCCACTGAGCGACAGTTCATATAAGGTAATCAGTAAATTGAAATAAATTCATTAGGCCCTAATCTATGGATTTCACATGACTGGGCAGGGGAGCAGCCATAGGCCCACCCACTGGGGAGCCAGGCCCAGCCAATCAGAATGTGTATTTCCCCACAAAAGGACTTTATTACAGACAGAAATACTCCTCAGTTTCATTAGCTGTCCGGGTGGCTGGTCTCAGACGATCCAGCAGGTGAAGAAGCCGGATGTGAAGGTCCTGGGCTGGTGTGGTTACACATGGTCTGTGGTTGTGAGGCCGGTTGGACATACTGCCAAATTCTCTAAAATGACATTGGTAGAGAAATGAACATTCAATTCTCTGGCAACAGCTCTGGTGGACATTCCTGCAGTCAGCATGCCAACATGCTCCCTCAAAACTTGAGACATCTGTGGCATTGTGTTGTGTGACAAAACTGCACATTTTAGAGTGGCCTTTTATTGTCTCCAGCACAAGGTGCACCTGTGCAATGATCCTGCTGTTTAATCAGCTTCTTGATATGCCACACTTGTCAGGTGGATGGATTATCTTGGAGAAACGGTCACTAACAGGGATGCAAACAAATTTGTGGACAACATTTGAGTGAATTAAGCTTTTTGTGCATATGGAACATTTCTGGCATCTTTTATTTCAGCTCATGAAACATGGAACCAACACTTTACATGTTGTGTTTATATTTTTGGTTCAGTATATATGAATAACATACTTTGTATAATGTTTGACAATAAGTCAAGTCAACAAAACACATTGGACATTGTTTGCAACAAAGTCTAGTTTTAGCAACAGATGGCATCTACATCGCTACACCCGCAATAACATCTATGTGTGTCAGACGAATAAAATAAAATTGATTTTGCCTGCCAATGACTTCCACATAGAACCCTTTCTGCGTTTGCAAACATTTCTGCACAAAGGCGATGTGATGCAGAAACCCTTCCCTGCTGTTGTACTCAAATGGTGAGCAAAAGTGTTAGTGTTTCACAATGTTTTCTGAATATTACAGACTGGCAGCCACAGAAAAATGTACAAAGCCCAATGTCAGAGGCATGTAATAGCACACTTGAAAATCATTACGTTCCCTCAGACAATCATCCGTGTCGCTATTCACAAAACATGGGGGAGTTCTCAGTCAGCCAGCAAGAAAAGCCTCCATTTACATGTCACTTATGAAGAATTTCACACTACTTTTGGATTGTAATTTGGATTTTAAGGCTCATATGATTGTCCTGCTTAATATAATCAAATGTTTTTATGAAGCCCTTTTTACATCAGCAGATGTCACAAAGTGCTTAGACAGAAACCCAGCCTAAAACCCCAAAGAGCAAGCAATGCAGATGTCATCTTCACCAATCAACTGCATTATACTTTTAAAAAAAACTTCAACTTCAACCAGTAAAATAGCTCCCTGTCTTTGGTCAGTTAGGATCACCACTTTATTTTAAGAATGTGAAATGTCAGAATAATAGTAGAGAGAATGATTTATTTCAGCTTTTATTTATTTCATTACATTCCCAGTGTGTCAGAAGTTTACATACACTCAATTAGTATTTGGTAGCATTGCCTTTAAATTGTTTAACTTGGGTCAAACGTTTTGGGTAGCCTTCCACAAGCTTCTCACATTAAGTTGTGTTAATTTTGGCCCATTCCTCCTGACAGAGCTGGTGTAACTGAGTCAGGTTTGGAAGTATGCTTGGGGTCATTGTCCATTTGGAAGACCCATTTGCGACCAAGCTTTAACTTCCTGACTGATGTCTTGAGATGTAGCTTCAATATATCCACATAATTTTCCTTCCTCATGATGCCATCTATTTTGTGAAGTGCACCAGGCCCTCCTGCAGCAAAGCACCCCCACAGCATGATGCTGCCACCCCGGTGCTTCACGGTTGGGATGGTGTTCTTCGGCTTGCAAGCCACACCCTTTTTCCTCCAAACATAATGATGGTCATTATGGCCAAACAGTTCTATTTTTGATTCATCAGACCAGAGGACATTTCTCCAAAAAGTACGATCTTTGTCCCCATGTGCAGTTGCAAACCGTAGTCTGGCTTTTTTATGGCGGTTTTGGAGCAGTGGCTTCTTCCTTGCTGAGCGGCCTTTCAGGTTATGTCGATATAGGACTTGTTTTACTGTGGATATAGATACTTTTGTACCTGTTTCCTCCAGCATCTTCACAAGGTACTTTTCACACCAAAGTACGTTCATCTCTAGGAGACAGAACGCGTCTCCTTCCTGAGCGGTATGACGGCTGCGTGGTCCCATGGTGTTTATACTTGCATACTATTGTTTGTACAGATGAACGTGGTACCTTCAGGCATTTGGAAATTGCTCCCAAGGATGAACCAGACTTGTAGAGGTCTACACATTTTTTTCTGAGGTCTTGGCTGATTTCTTTTGATTTTCCCATGATGTCATGCAAAAAGGCACTGAGTTTGAAGGTAGGCCTTGAAATACATCCACAGGTACACCTCCAATTGACTCAAATTATGTCAATTAGCCTATCAGAAGCTTCTAAAGCCATGACATCATTTTCTGGAATTTTCCAAGCTGTTTAAAGACACAGTCAAGTTAGTGTATGTAAACTTCTGACCCACTGGAATTGTGATACAGTGAATTATAAGTGAAATAATATGTCTGTAAACAATTGTTGGAAAAATTACTTGTGTCATGCACAAAGTAGATGTTCTAACCGACTTGCCAAAACTATAGGTTGTTAACAAGAAATGTGTGGAGTGGTTGAAAAACAAGTTTTAATGACTCCAACCTAAGTGTATGTAAACTTCCGACTTCAACTGTATGTAATCAAAACAAGCACATAAATCACAAAGGCTTTATCATGAATAAAAGTCATGTTAACTGACTGATATTATCTCATTGAACATCCTATGCCTGTGTTAACCTCAAATCTTATTTTCGGTGTTTATCCCAAAACCCCATTAATTTCCCCCATAGGAATGGCTGAACGAACCAGATGTAACACAGCTAGAGGCAATCCTTTAGCAAAGCTAAAATAAATAAACTTTAGACATTATATTGAAAGAATAGTTTACATTGTGGTTGTTGTGGAAAATAACCACTATACTTTATTACAAATCAGTCTTCCAGAGTGTTTGTGGGATCAAGAATGACTTTATTATAATGTCAACAAAGTCAGGCCAATCTGCAGATTTCGCCCCGTCTCTCTCTCTCCCTCCTACCTATATACAGTGGGGGAAAAAAGTATTTAGTCAGCCACCAATTGTGCAAGTTCTCCCACTTAAAAAGATGAGAGAGGCCTGTAATTTTCATCATAGGTACATGTCAACTATGACAGACAAATTGAGATTTTTTTTCTCCAGAAAATCACATTGTAGGATTTTTAATGAATTTATTTGCAAATTATGGTGGAAAATAAGTATTTGGTCACCTACAAACAAGCAAGATTTCTGGCTCTCACAGACCTATAACTTCTTCTTTAAGAGGCTCCTCTGTCCTCCACTCGTTACCTGTATTAATGGCACCTGTTTGAACTTGTTATCAGTATAAAAGACACCTGTCCACAACCTCAAACAGTCACACTCCAAACTCCACTATGGCCAAGATCAAAGAGCTGTCAAAGGACACCAGAAACAAAATTGTAGACCTGCACCAGGCTGGGAAGACTGAATCTGCAATAGGTAAGCAGCTTGGTTTGAAGAAATCAACTGTGGGAGCAATTATTAGGAAATGGAAGACATACAAGACCTCTGATAATCTCCCTCGATCTGGGGCTCCACGCAAGATCTCACCCTGTGGGGTCAAAATGATCACAAGAACGGTGAGCAAAAATCCCAGAACCACACAGGGGGACCTAGTGAATGACCTGCAGAGAGCTGGGACCAAAGTAACAAAGCCTACCATCAGTAACACACTACGCCGCCAGGGACTCAAATCCTGCAGTGCCAGACGTGTCCCCCTGCTTAAGCCAGTACATGTCCAGGCCCGTCTGAAGTTTGCTAGAGTGCATTTGGATGATGCAGAAGAGGATTGGGAGAATGTCATATGGTCAGATGAAACCAAAATATAACTTTTTGGTAAAAACTCAATTCGTCGTGTTTGGAGGACAAAGAATGCTGAGTTGCATCCAAAGAACACCATACCTACTGTGAAGCATGGGGGTGGAAACATCATGCTTTGGGGCTGTTTTTCTGCAAAGGGACCAGGGCGACTGATCAGTGTAAAGGAAAGAATGAATGGGGCCATGTATCGTGAGATTTTGAGTGAAAACCTCCTTCCATCAGCAAGGGCATTGAAGATGAAACGTGGCTGGGTCTTTCAGCATGACAATGATCCCAAACACACCGCCCGGGCAATTTCAAGGTCCTGGAGTGGCCTAGCCAGTCTCCAGATCTCAACCCCATAGAAAATCTTTGGAGGGAGTTGAAAGTCTGTTTTGCCCAGCGACAGCCCCAAAACATCACTGCTCTAGAGGAGATCTGCATGGAGGAATGGGCCAAAATACCAGCAACAGTGTGTGAAAACCTTGTGAAGACTTACAGAAAACGTTTGACCTGTGTCATTGCCAACAAAGGGTATATAACAAAGTATTGAGAAACTTTTGTTATTGACCAAATACTTATTTTCCACCATAATTTGCAAATAAATTCATTAAAAATCCTACAATATGATTTTCTGATTTTTTTTCTTAATTTTGTCTGTCATAGTTGACGTGTACCTATGATGAAAATTACAGGCCTCTCATCTTTTTAAGTGGGAGAACTTGCACAATTAGTGGCTGACTAAATACTTTTTTTCCCCACTGTAGTTTCCTTTCTTCCACCCTAGGTTCAAATCCCTCCCTCCTTAGTTTCCCGCTCTTTATCACTCCACACCCACTTCCTTTGTCCCTGAGGACGGCTGAACTATTACTCCAACCAATCACTGCTCCCCTGTCTTGCACACACACTCATGTTTAGTTTAAACATGACAAGGCCCTAAATTCTTGACACACACCTCACCCCATCATGTTGTAATCAATCAAGAGGAGACCAAGGTCTAGCCCAAACCATTCAACCATGGTGCCGCTCTCTTCACAATGTTTGAAGAGAGAGACAAAAGGCAGCCATGGATTTAAGTAAGAGCAAGCACTTTGACCCTAGGGCAGTTTTCCTCTCTACTCCCCCACCCCACACAGTGAAATGCCCCAATAAAAATTCCTAGCCCAGTAACAAACAAACAATTCTAACTCAATGTTCGTGATTAACCCAGTTCTATCTTCTAATTTATTAAAGAATATACATCATGGTCTCTGTATAGCGGTTGGTTTTATAAACTAAAAATGTTCTCTTTAAAAGGGCCCAAGACTCAATCATCTGCAATGGAATAAACAACCTTTCTTATCTAAAGCCGAGTGCAAAAATACTGCCATCCACTGGTGAATTATGAGAACTACACTGATAATCTAAGAGTAGAGATCCAGGTTTAAGGCGGGGGGGGGGGGGGGTCATAATAGTTCGTAGGCCAAACCGGACGCTACAGATGATTTTGTGAGAAGACCGATTTTTGGGATGTCTCATGGTCTGACAAACACCGCTCTAGCTCTGTCACCTTTCACCGCAGATGCGACATAGGCGGATGCGGTGGATTGAGACGCATCCAATGCAAAAAAAAAACCCAGATATCTCTAGTTTAAATTGATGGATTTCTATGGGGATTTTTTTATTATGTTAATTAGATATCGGGCGCGGATATCGACTTAAGACCTTCGCTTGAAAAACTAGAAAAAAAGTGGCAATAGTACTGTTTGTCCATTTTGAAACGAATTAATCCAAAATAACTCAAGAAATGTCATTAATTTTGGCGTTTTTGCCGAGGAGATCTTAGTTGCGCAATTTGACACCTAACTAAGATCTTTGGTGCAGTATTTCTCAATGAAAAAACGTGCACGAAAATGAGTCATCTCTCGTTGAATGACAACTAATAAATTATTGAAGAATCCCTACTGTTGACAATCACCAACGATGGGGCGTAGACTTTGGCTCCAAACTGCAGCTTGCCTCTTGAAAAAAAAAAAATGGTGTGCCTGAACAGCCAAAAAAAACGTCACCGAAGTCCAAAACGAACAAAAACGTCACCAAATGTCGTCATAAGTACAGTATATGCACGAACTCTTCTGAACTGGGAAGCATGAGGACACACAACAGCAACTCATTATTTGTAATACTTGATCTGCTGATAAACTGCTTGATGAAATAATGAAGTAATAGTGATACAAATGATATACACATATCACAGACCTTAGGGGTCCCATTGCACCGGATAACAGCAAGTAAAGACCTGAACAGTGAAAATCACGTTTTTCATCAAAATGGATGAAACCTGTTCATAGTAGTTTGACCCAAGTATGAAAAATGACTGTAGCTGGTACATTGACAAAGTTGATCATAAAGTTACTCATCCCCTCCCCCTATGTCAAACGCTTGGATTCAGGAGGCAGGCATTACTTCCGGCATTATGCAACGTCACGTAATGCCGGGCATTTTATACACCAATGGTAGCCTCTTATGATCTTAACTCATTTAAATCACATGTGCGCATCATACGGCTTTGTTTACCAACCGTAAGATAGCTCAAGCAGAACGTGGCAGAACGATACCAATACCGCTGTCCTGCGATTTCAAGAAATGGTATTTTGCTGTGTAGTTCCGTGCCCTGTGCTATCTCTCAGTAAAGAGGAGAAGAAAAACTAAAAAGCTTCCAGCAGGAGGTCGCTGCTCTTTGTTGGTGATTTGACTGACACATATCACATGATTTGATACCATTGAAGTATGAAAGAACTGGAGACAGCGTCCAAGATGGCTGACCATTGTCTTCTGAGTAATCTACTCACGTTCGCATACACCGTTTCGTGGTTGCTGCCATCTTGGGGCGGCAGGTAGCTTAGTGGGTAAGAGCGTTGTGCCAGTAACCGAAAGGTCGCTGGTTCTAATCCCCGAGCCGACTAGGTGAAAAATCTGTCGATGTGCCCTTAAGCAAGGCACTTAACCCTAATTGCTCCTGTAAGTCGCTCTGGATAAGAGCGTCTGCTAAATGACTAAAATGTAAATGTAAATGTATCTTGTTAGTTCCGGTTTTACTGGGACTACTCCGCCGGCGCAAACAGCAATGTCATCACGAGCATGAGTGCATGACGTGGATCTTAGTGGCCCGACTAGTGGGGGAAATCTGCAGACACCGCAGTGACCACAACCACTAGGTAATTTTGTGTATTCAGTTGTATGCTCTTTCCCACCTGGACAAAAGGAACACCTACATGAGAATGCTGTTAATTGACTACAGCTCAGCATTCAACACCATAGTGCCCTCTAAACTCATCCCTAAGCTAATGACCCTGGGACTGAACACCTCCCTCTTTAACTGGATCCTGGACCCCAGGTGGTGAGGGTAGGCAACAACACACCCGCCACGCTGACCCTCAACACAGGTTCCCTCAGGGGTGCATGCTTAGTCCCCTCCTGTACTCCCCGTTCACCCACAACTGCGTGGCCGCGCAGGACTCCAACACCATTATTAAGTTTGCCGACGGCACGACGGTGGTAGGCCTGATCACTGACGACGATGAGACAGCCTATAGGGAGGAGGTCAGAGACCTGGCAGTGTGGTGCCAGGACAACAACCTCTCCCTCAACGTCAGCAAGACAAAAGAGCTGATCGTGGACTACAGGAAACGGAGGGCGAAGCACGTCCCCATTCACATCGATGGGGCTGTAGTAGAGCGGGTCGTGAGCTTCTAGTTCCTCGGTGTCCACATCACTAAGGACCTATTATGGTCCAAACACACCAACACAGTCGTGAAGAGGGCACGACAATGCCTCTTCCTACTCAGGAGGCTGAAAAGATTTGGCATGGGCTCTCAGATCCTCAAGTTCCACAGCTGCACCATTGAGAGGATCTTGACTGGCTGCATCACCCCCTGGTATGGCAACTGCTTGGCGTACGACCGTAAGGTGCTACAGAGGGTAGTGCGTAGGACCCAGTACATCACTGGGGCCGAGCTCCCTGCCATTCAGGACCTCTATACTGCATTGATCCCCTTTCTCTTGCACTGGCTCTTTGCACACTCCCTGGACTCTACACACACACACTACACTGACACTCCAACACACACACACACACACACACACACACACACACACACACACACACACACACACACACACACACACACACACACACACACACACACACACACACACACACACACACACACACACACACACACACACACGCTGCTGCTGCTACTCTGTTTATCATCTATCCTGATTGCCTAGTCACTTTTACCCCTACCTACATGTATATATTACCTCAATTACCTCACTGCGCCACTTGGGAGACCAGGTGCAAAGAATTCCCCCAGCACCTTGACCTATAATATTCTGAACGAGCAGGTCCTGGTCAAGAGCGTGTGAGTGATTTCCAATGTCACAGCATGAATCTAAAATGTTAATAACCTCGGCTGTGAGTGATTGAAAAAAAAGAATGACCTCTAAGACAATTACTTTAATAATTCAGTGGATGTTTTGTTTACAAAGTTGATGACTAAAGTGTATTATATATTTTTTTTTCTTATTGGACTTTTCTATGAGTAGGGAAGTCGAATGAATGGACTGCTGCACAGTCACTATGGGGAGCGCTTTCTAGAGTGCCCGGTTAAATTGTGCGTAAGAGCATTTTTTAAATCTCTAAATGGTTAAACTACTGAGAAATATTTGTTATTTAACAAATCTGTTAGCGTGCTTAATTTACTATCATCCT
The DNA here is from genome assembly GCF_964263955.1 of Coregonus lavaretus. Taxonomy (NCBI): domain Eukaryota; kingdom Metazoa; phylum Chordata; class Actinopteri; order Salmoniformes; family Salmonidae; genus Coregonus; species Coregonus lavaretus. The sequence continues at coordinate 40,820,737 of NC_140011.1, read as the reverse complement.
AAATTAATATACTGAATTATTATCTAATTAATGTATATTACGCTACTTTCCATGATGTGGACAGTATGTGTTTTGACCACATCGAATTGGGGGGGAATTAAACATCCTTTTTACCTCAGAGTGGTGATGTTAGTATAAAAGTGTATAGTCAACACGATGATACGAGATCAATGGCTTAAAACAGATCAATATCTTTGATTTTGTACTGTTGATTGCAGGGCGCAGGACTTAGAACGCAGCTATTTTTTTATTTCTCAAATGGCACGGATAATTTGGGGCGGTCTCCCTATAAAATTCGCTGGCCAATACACCAATACACTGATTTGACAGTCAAACTATCACTTCAATAGCAGCCAACCGTTGTCACTGTTGATATCCTATGGCAGGTCGTCATTCATTGAAATTAACTAACAGAATAAGTGGTTTTTTCCCTTTTCCATGATGGCAGCCTCCCGAAATCTGCCACTCCACAATATACACTACCAGTCAAAAGTTTGGACACACCTACTCATTCAAGGGTTTTTCTTTATTTTTACTATTTTCTACATTGTAGAATAATAGTGAAGACATCTAAACTATGAAATAACACATTTGGAATCATGTAGTGGGCGGCAGGTAGCTTAGTGGTTAATAATTTTGTGCCAGTAATCAAAAGGTCGCTGGTTCTAATCCCCGAGCCGACTAGGTGAAAAATCTGTCGATGTGTCCTTGAGCAAGACACTTAAACCTAATTACTCCTGTAAGTCGCTATGGATAAGAGCGTCTGCTAAATGACTAAAATGTAAATGTAGTAACCAAAAAAAGTATATATATTTTATATTTGAGATTCTTCAAATAGCCACCCTTTGCCTTGATGACAGCTTTGCACACTCTTGGCATTCTCTCAACCAGCTTCATGAGGTAGTCACCTGGAATGCATTTCAATTAACAGGTGTGCCTTCTTAAGTTAATTTGTGGAATTTATTTCCTTCTTAATGCGTATGAGCCAAATCAGTAGTGTTATGACAGAAGATAGCCTATTTGGTAAAAGACCAAGTCCAAATTATGCAAGAACAGCTCAAATAAGCAAAGAAAAATGACAGTCCATCATTACTTTAAGACATGAAGGTCAGTCAATACGGAACATTTCAAGAACTTTGAACGTTTTTTCAAGTGCAGTCGCAAAAACCATCAAGCGCTATGATGAAACTGGCTCTCATGAGGACCACCACAGGAATGGACGACCCAGAGTTACCTCTGCTGCAGAGGATAAGTTCATTAGAGTTACCAGCCTCAGAAATTGCAGCCCAAATAATACTTCACAGAGTTCAAGTCACAGACACATCTCAACATCAACTGTTCAGAGGGGACTGTGTGAATCAGGCTTCCATGGTCGAATTGCTGCAAAGAAACCACTACTAAAGGACACCAATAATAAGAAGAGACCTGCTTGGGCCAAGAAACACGAGCAATGGACATTAGACTGTTGGAAATTAGTCCTTTGGTCTGGAGACCAAATTGGAGATTTTTGGTTCCAACCGCTGTGTCTTTGTGAGACGCGGTGTGGGTGAACGGATTATCTCCGCATGTGTAGTTCCCACCATAAAGCATGGAGGAGGAGGTTTTATGGTGTGGGGGTGCTTTGCTGGTGACACGGTCTGTGATTTATTTAGAATTCAAGGCACACTTAACCAGCATGGCTACCACAGCATTCTGCAGTGATACACCGTCCCATCTGGTTTGGGCTTAGTGGGACTATCATTTGTTTTTCAACAGGACAATGACCCAACACACCTCCAGGCTGTGTAAGGGCTATTTTACCAAGAAGGAGAGTGATGGAGTGCTGCATCAGATGACCTGGCCTCCACAATCCCCCGACCTCAACCCAATTGAGATGGTTTGGGATGAGTCAGACGGCAGAGTGAAGGAAAAGCAGGCAACAAGTGCTCAGAATACAGTTGAAGTCGGAAGTTTACATACACTTAGGTTGTAGTCATTCAAACTCGTTTTTCAACCCCTCCACAAATTTCTTGTGAAGAAACTATAGTTTTGGCAAGTCGGTTAGGACCTCTACTTTGTGCATGGGCCAAAATTCACCCAACTTATTGTGGGAAGGCTTGTGGAAGGCTACCTGAAACGTTTGACCAAAGTTAAACAATTTAAAGGCAATGCTACCCAATACTAATTGAGTGTATGTAAACTTCTGACCCACTGGGAATGTGATGAAAGAAATAAAAGCTGAAATAAATCATTCTCTCTACTATTATTCTGACATTTCACATTCTTAAAATAAAGTGGTGATCCTAACTGACCTAAGACAGGGAATTTTTACTATGATTAAATGTCAGGAATTGTGAAAAACTGAGTTTAAATGTATTTGGCTAAGGTGTATGTAAACTTCCGACTTCAACTGTATGTGGGAATTCCTTCAAGACTGTTGGAAAAAGCATTCCAGGCAACGCTGGTTGAGAGAATGCCAAGAGCGTGCAAAGCTGTCATCAAGGCAAAGGGTGGTTATTTGAAGAATCTCAAATATAAAATATATTTGGATTTGTTTAACACTTTTTTGGTTACTAATTTACATGAATAGTAAAAATAAAGAAAAACCCTTTGAATTAGTAGTTGTGTTCAAACTTTTGACTAGTACTGTAGATATAAGCCTTCTACAAGTTCTCATCTAACCAACCATGTATAGGTTATTCCAAGTTTCTTGTGGCCTTTGAATAGTGTTAGTTTAAACAGTGCTAGACCCTGAACATTTGCCCCCTGTTCTATAGATTTCAGTGTGATATCAATGGAAGTGATTAACAAACAAAAAAGTGTTGTATTACACTTAACGTGTTGGCAACCAACTTTAATCAAAATACAACCCTTGCTAGCTGTCTTCTACAAATTGTCCTCTAACCAGTGAGGTACACGTGTTCGTTTTAACAGGACGTGCAACCTCATGTCACTCTCGCAGCAATTGATTTCAAAGTGATAATTGATAGATGTGATTGACAAAACTGTGTTGCGTTTCTCTTTCTGTTTTGGTGACCCCCGTATCAAATTGCAACATTCCAAAATGTAGCTGACTCTGTTCTGCAGGTTGTCCTCTAACCAGTAATGTAAAAATATCTCCAGTTTCCATGTGTTTTTTGAGTTGTGGTAGTTTCAACAGCGCATATCCACCCCCACAGAAATATATATACCAGAAATCACCAAAACAGGGTTGCCCTGCCTACTATGGGGCGTCTATGGAAATTGTCTTTCTAGGCCGTACTTCAGCAAAACTGCAGTACCGAAAATGCCCTCTGAGCACAGTTGACAGTGTGCTTCCAGACTAGAAGCCTGTTCCGGTCTGAAGGCACGGTTTCCACTGCTCCTACAGTCTTGCTTCGGTACTGCAGTTTAACTGACGCCTGGCCCAGAAAATACCATTTCCATCGACCGCCACATAGAGAAGTCAGATTTGAACATTCCTAATAAGATAGTTGTCATCTTTGTGCACAAAACATCCAAGGAATCATTGAAATAATTGTTGCTGAGGCCGGCTTTATTTCCATCGCTCACAGCAGAAGATATAAAAATATATAAAATGTTGACTCGATGACGTCGTTCTGGCTCATCCTGTGCTAGTGCACATGTAAAAGATGGATCAATTATATTTGGCAAGATAGCCGAGTGACCGCTCTAACAATGGGAATACATGTCCTCAATGATTGAAGGCAGACGAGATCAGGTGGGACCATTCTAGCCAATGAGAGGGCAGATACGCATGTGAACAACAGGCACAACTAATACACCTTTCAAGCCAATGGTTTTTTCTGCTAACTTTAACATCCAGACAACTTTTTTTTCACCTTTTCTTTATATCTGAAAGGTGTTGCCGGTATCAAAGCCTAAACTTTTATTTTTTGCGAACTGACCTAGTCATGATTGTGGTAAAGTTTGGTGTTCGCCAAAAGGCATGTGGGAGACTCCCCAAACATATGGAAGAAGGTACTCTGGTCAGATGAGACTAAAATTGAGCTTTTTGCCATCAAGGAAAACGTTATGTCTGGCGCAAACCCAACACCTCTCATCACCCCGAGAACACCATCCCCTGTTTCATCGGCAGAGACTGGGAAACTGGTCAGAATTGAAGGAATGATGGATGGTGCTAAATACAGGGAAATTATTGAGGGAAACCTGTTTCAGTCTTCCAGAGATTTGAGACTGGGACGGAGGTTCACCTTCCAGCAGGACAATGACCCTAAGCATACTGCTAAAGCAACACTCGAGTGGTTTAAGGGGAAACATTTGAATGTCCTAGTCAAAGCCCAGACCTCAATCCAATTGAGAATCTGTGGTATGACTTAAAGATTGCTGTACACCATCCAACTTCAACGAGCTGGAGCAATTTTGCCTTGAAGAATGGGAAAAAATCCCAGTGGCTAGATGTGCCAAGCTTATAGAGACATACCCCAAGAGACTTGCAGCTGTAATTGCTGCAAAAGGTGGCAAAGGTGAATAGTTACGCACGTTCAAGTTTTCAGTTTTTTGGTCTTATTTCTTGTTTGTTTCACAAAAAAAATTATTTTGCATCTTCAAAGTGGTAGGCATGTTGTGTAAATCAAATGATACAACCTCCCCCCAAAAATCCATTTTAATTCCAGGTTGTAAGGCAACAAAATAGGATGAAGGGGGTGAATACTTTCGCAAGCCACTGTAGCTCATCTATTCACATCAGACACATTTAGCATGCAATAATGTAGCCTAAATCAAATGCAGGCCTATAATTTTGCTCGATTGCGTATAGGCAACTCCAAACGCCTGCAGAGGTTGTGAAATATGAACACAAGACTCACATGATAGATCGCTATCATGATGAAGATACTCTCATTGTAAGACCCTACACCTGCTCCCTCAGGAGGCTGAAAATATCTGTCAAATTGGTTGTTCATTATTGCTAGACAACCATTTTCAGGTCTTACCATAGATAAGTCAAAACTAACTCGGACACTCTGGAACATTCTCTGTGTTCTTGGAAAGCAACTGGCCTTGTGTTTTAGGTTATTGTCCTGCTAAAAGTGGGATTCATATCCCAGTGTCTGGTGGAAAGCAGACCGAACCAGGTTTTCCTCTAGGATTTTGCATGTGCTTAGCTCCATTCTGTTTCCTTTTTATCCTGAAAAACTCCCCAGTCCTTAATGATTACAAGCATATGTAACAGTGTTGCTTCCGTCCCTCTCCTCGCCCCCTACCTGGGCTTGAACCAGGGACCCTCTGCACACATCGACAACAGTCACCCTCGAAGCACCGTTACCCGTCACTCCACAAAAGCCGCGGCCCTTGCAGAGCAAGGGAAACAACTACTTCAAGGTCTCAGAGCGAGTGACGTCACCGATTGATACGCTACTAGTGCGCACACCGCTAACTAGCTAGCCATTTCACACCGGTTACACATACCCATAACATGATGCAGCTACCACTATGCTTGAAAATATGGAGAGTGGTACTCAGCAATGTGTTGTATTGGATTTGCCCCAAACATAACATTTTGTTTTCAGGACAAAAAGTTGATTGCTTTGCCACATTTTTTGCAGTATTACTTTAGTGCCGTGTTGCAAACATGATGCATGTTTTGGAATATTTTTATTATGTACAGGCTTCCTTTTTTTCATTCTGTCAATTAGGTTAGTATAGTCCCTAGTGGCGCAGTGGTCTAAGGCACTGCATCGCAGTGCTAGCTGTGCCACTAGAGATCCTGGTTTGAATCCAGGCGCTGTCGTAGCCGGCCGCGACCGGGAGACCCATGGGGCGGCGCACAATTGGCCCAGCGTCGTCCGGGGTAGGGGAGGGAATGGCTGGCAGGGATGTAGCTCAGTTGGTAGAGCATGGCGTTTGCAACGCCAGGGTTGTGGGTTCGATTCCCACGGGGGGCCAGCATTAAAAAATAAATACAAAAATTACAGTGGGAAAAAACAAAAACAAAAACATGTACAGTGGGGAAAAAAAGTATTTAGTCAGCCACCAATTGTGCAAGTTCAAAAGTTTCTCAATACTTTGTTATATACCCTTTGTTGGCAATGACACAGGTCAAACGTTTTCTGTAAGTCTTCACAAGGTTTTCACACACTGTTGCTGGTATTTTGGCCCATTCCTCCATGCAGATCTCCTCTAGAGCAGTGATGTTTTGGGGCTGTTGCTGGGCAACACGGACTTTCAACTCCCTCCAAAGATTTTCTATGGGGTTGAGATCTGGAGACTGGCTAGGCCACTCCAGGACCTTGAAATGCTTCTTACGAAGGCACTCCTTCGTTGCTCGGGCGGTGTGTTTGGGATCATTGTCATGCTGAAAGACCCAGCCACATTTCATCTTCAATGCCCTTGCTGATGGAAGGAGGTTTTCACTCAAAATCTCACGATACATGGCCCCATTCATTCTTTCCTTTACACGGATCAGTCGTCCTGGTCCCTTTGCAGAAAAACAGCCCCAAAGCATGATGTTTCCACCCCCATGCTTCACAGTAGGTATGGTGTTCTTTGGATGCAACTCAGCATTCTTTGTCCTCCAAACACGACGAGTTGAGTTTTTACCAAAAAGATCTATTTTGGTTTCATCTGACCATATGCCATTCTCCCAATCCTCTTCTGGATCATCCAAATGCACTCTAGCAAACTTCAGACGGGCCTGGACATGTACTGGCTTAAGCAGGGGGACACGTCTGGCACTGCAGGATTTGAGTCCCTGGCGGCGTAGTGTGTTACTGATGGTAGGCTTTGTTACTTTGGTCCCAGCTCTCTGCAGGTCATTCACTAGGTCCCCCCGTGTGGTTCTGGGATTTTTGCTCACCGTTCTTGTGATCATTTTGACCCCACAGGGTGAGATCTTGAGTGGAGCCCCAGATCGAGGGAGATTATCAGTGGTCTTGTATGTCTTCCATTTCCTAATAATTGCTCCCACAGTTGATTTCTTCAAACCAAGCTGCTTACCTATTGCAGATTCAGTCTTCCCAGCCTGGTGCAGGTCTACAATTTTGTTTCTGGTGTCCTTTGACAGCTCTTTGGTCTTGGCCATAGTGGAGTTTGGAGTGTGACTGTTTGAGGTTGTGGACAGGTGTCTTTTATACTGATAACAAGTTCAAACAGGTGCCATTAATACAGGTAAAGAGTGGAGGACAGAGGAGCCTCTTAAAGAATAAGTTACAGGTCTGTGAGAGCCAGAAATCTTGCTTGTTTGTAGGTGACCAAATACTTATTTTCCACCATAATTTGCAAATAAATTCATTAAAAATCCTACAATGTGATTTTCTGGATTTTCTTTTCTTAATTTGTCTGTCATAGTTGACGTGTACCTATGATGAAAATTACAGGCCTCTCTCATCTTTTAAGTGGGAGAACTTGCACAATTGGTGGCTGACTAAATACTTTTTTTCCCCACTGTATGCACTCACTAACTGTAAGTTGCTCTGGATAAGAGCGTCTGCTAAATGACTAAAATGTAATGTAAATATTGTGGAGTAACTACAATGTTGTTGATCCATCCTCAATTTTGTCCTATCACAGCCATTGAACTCTGTAACTGTTTTAAAGTCACCATTGGCCTCATGGTGAAATCACTGAGCAGTTTCCTTCCTCTCCGGCAACTGAGTTAGGAAGGACACCTGTATCTTTGTAGTGACTGGGTGTATTGATACACCATCCAAAGTGTAATTATAACTTCACTATGCTCAAAGGGATGTAGCCTATAGGCTTCACAGACAAGTAACATAAGTAAACAAAACATATGCCATTCTATTCTTTTGAAAAAACATTTTTATTAGTCTTATAATGTTTCTTAGGACCTGCCTAAAATGAATTAATAATGGATTTCTTTAATGGTGTATATTCAATGGATTTATTAAAAAAAGACATCCACCCACATCGACCCACGTCTATTCGCACTGCTAAACTTACAGGCAACATACTGTAAAGTTTGTCTGTAAAAGGTATAAGTAGTTTTTCTCAAAGTTGCCACGCGCATCCACTTACATCAGTACATACACTCAGCGGCCAGTTTATTAGGAACACCCATCTAGTACTGGGTCGAACCCTTTGCCTCCAGAACTGCCTGAATACTTTGGCGCATGGCGTTCAATGGTCGCTCAATTGGTGTCAAGGGACCTAACGTGTGCCAGGAAAACATTCCCCACACCAAGTACACCACTGCCACCAGCCTGTACCGTTGACACCAGGCAGGATGGGTCCATGGAGTCATTATTTTTACGCCAAATCCTGACTCTGCCATTAGCATGACGGAACAGGGATTCGTCGGACCAGGCAAAGTTTTTCCACTCTTCAATTGTCCAGTGTTGGTAATCGCGTGTGTTCCCACTGGAGCTGTTTCTTCTTGGTTCTAGCTGATAGGAGTGGAACCTGGTGTGGTCGTCTGCTGCAATAGCCCATCCGTGACAAGGATCGACGAGTTGTGCGTTCTGAGATGCCATTCTGCACACCACTGTTGTACTAACCGTTATTTGTCTGTTTGTGGCCCGCCTGTTAGCTTGCACGATTCTTGCCATTCTCCTTCATTTTTTGTTTGTTGCACCATTCTCGGTAAACCCTAGACACAGCCGTGTGTGAAAAGCCCAGGAGGGCGGACGTTTCTAAGATAATGGATCCGGAGCGCCTGGCATCGACAATCATACCACGCTCAAAGTCGCTTAGGTTACTTGTTTTGCCCATTCTAACGTTCAATTGAGCAGTAACTAAATGCCTCGATGCCTGTCTGCCTGCTTCATATAGCAAGCCACAGCTACATGACTCACTGTTTGAGAGATGGCGGAAGTGGATGCTGAGTTCGAGTCGAGCAAAGTTGGTGAAGAATGTCCTGAATGGACAACATTAGTGTTGAAAAATCGAACAAAAAGGAAATTGTCTAAAATTGGAGTGGAGGATACGTGTATGAACAATAATTAATCGTTTCATGTTGGGATGCGTTTGTTGCGTAAGGGTGCATATGCGGGAGACCCGTTTGAGGTGTCAAATTGTGAATATATGCGCTGGTCTATCAAAGTGACCAGGAGTGGTCTTATTTTGATTAATTGTATTTCTGAAGAGCAGAGGAAGATTGCAGTGGGCCTCAAAATAATCTGGACAACAGAAGTATTGTGTTTTGAACTTCGGAGTAGAGCACCCGTCAAAGGAGTCATCTCAGGGGTGACGACGGATGTTCAGGTTGAATACCTGAAGAGAATTCCTGGTGTGGTTGGTGCCCGGCGTCTGACCAACTGGGTGAATGGAGAAAAAGAAGATAGTCTGTCGGTCCTGTTTTCTTTAAAAGAGCACCTACAGTACCTACACATGTGGCCCCAAACCACTGCAGTGTAAAAAAAAAAAAAAAAGTAGGACGGATTATACAGAAGTAAGGTGTGTAGAAGGACGACAGTGTTGCAATTGTGGTGGGGATCATGACCCCAAGTTCCTGGAGTGCCCTGTAAGGGTGAAGGAGATTGAGGTGGCAAAACTTAGAGCGGTCAATCAAATCTCCTATGTGGAGGTGATTAAAAGAGTTGAGAAAACAAGTGACACTAGTGAAGATATGGTATTAGATGCACCACAACCTGTAGTAAATGTTAGCTGCCAGTCAAAAGACTGTGATAAAAAGGTGGATTTTGTGGTGTGGGAAATTATTATCTTACATTTTAGATGTGCTGTTAGCTTAGAAAGAATCCATTAATGATTAAACATAATAGGTTTGTGCTGTACTGATATAGATTGTTTAATATAACAAGCTGTGATTAATGTGGTCCTCTGTAGCTCAGCTGGTAGAGCACGGCGCTTGTAACGCTAAGGTAGTGGGTTCGATCCCCGGGACCACCCATACACAAAAAATGTATGCACGCATGACTGTAAGTCGCTTTGGATAAAAGCGTCTGCTAAATGGCATATTATTATTATTATTATTATTTATTATTAACTGTTAGGGGGTAGGGTGAGATAAGGCTTGTGACACACACACACACTGCCTCTTTGTTAAACCGCTCAAGGACAAACTGTGTCTGGGGTTGCTGACTCGAGACAAGTTGTGGAGATAACAACTAATGCCTGGCAACAGTGAAGCGCCAAGGGGCTGGGACCAGCCTGTGCGCCAACGATAGGCTGAGTAAGTCTAAACCACACTCAGTCTCTACTCTGATAGGCCTGCTTGGAGCAGGAACTCTCTCTGTCAGAGTATTTAAAGAAGAACATAACAATGGCTCAGTTCTCTGACTGCCCTGCGTGGTTTTTCAGTGGACCCGTATATACGAACATCATATTTACCATTCAAGTGTCTGCATTAATTAAAATACTAGTCTATTTTAGAAGACGTGTATTGACCTCTTTTTGTTCCTATACCAGATTTGAATTGACGCAACTTGACAGTGGCATTCATTGCCACAGTTATAAACTCAAGTCTCAAAGAAGTCAAAGAAACTGGACATTATTGTGGCTGAGGCAGAAAGGTTTTTGGGACAGTGTAGGGTTCAGATCTGTTTTATTTTTAACAGAAACGTTGTTTGATTTAGTTAACTTAATTTTTTGTCGGTAGTTTGGTAGTTTGTTCCGTTTCTCTATTTCCATCCCACACAGTAGAGGTCTGGATGTATACCAAATTGTGCAAACGCCAATATACTATAGAAGAAGATGACTCACCGTCTGTAGGAGTGATCCATTTTCGTGAACAGTGTGGTGTATCTAATAAATTGGCCTAACCACTGAGCTTATGTAATAGCCTAAACATTACGAAACTTCCATTCAATCAAATAAGCCTCACGTAATTCGACAATCTCTCATAGACCTCCATACAACAACAAAAAAGAACTTGTCTCACGTGGACAGATTTTGGGCAGAGTAAATCCTCTCGCTTCGCCTCTTCCTCTCTGATTACCTTGAAAACAACGGTCGGACATCTTGGACGCAGTCTCCAGTTCTTGATGTTATACCTCAGTGGTCGGTTCAGTAGCTAGTGCTTTGCTAGTGCTTTGAAAACGTCATCCGAGACTCGGAGCTCCGGTATCACGAGTCCCATCACGAAGCCTTTAGCTCGACCGAACATAGCACAGACCATCAAATATATTTAGGTACTTCCTAGTGTATTTGTGTAGCTAGTTAGCAACAACAATGAGAAACTGCTGTGCGGTGAATTGTGCTAATCGAGGTGGTCAGGGCTGGAGATTCTTCACTATACCAAGAGGATCTCATCCCTTCCAAAAGAATAGAAGACGGTTGTGGCTGCAAGCCATAAAACGAGTGGATTGGGGCCCTGATGGTCTGAGGGGTGATTATAGCTTGTGTGGAGCTCATTTCATCTCTGGTAAGTGTGTTCGGGCTGGTTAGCAAATGCTAATACGTTCGCTAGTTAAAGCTAGAATCACATAATCAATAAAAATAACAAAGCGAAATCCCGCCTTTGTTTCGCTAAAAAGTTAGGGGATGGGGTTTGAGAAATGTATCCAACCACTTAAATTCACGTGTGTGTCGTGAACAACAATAGTGGATTCGGCGGTTCGCCTTTAAAATAAAAGTACCTCCCTGTTAACTGATGCAAACGGATAGAAATTGAGGAATCATCACACAATTGTACTAGATAAAACTAAACATGGGTTGGAATGTTTTTATATAAATTCAACAAAAGAGAACTAGTTAATTTGACACAAATCAAAATCTTTGAAATCGCATTGTGGATGTATTAGACTAAGTAATTGAGTTGTGGGCATACTTCTCTTGCAATGTGTACAACCTTAACCCATTTCATGGACCCAAGATCCATAGGTATCAGCCTACTCAGTGACACCCACAAATATTAGTGTAGTAGCTCTTCTTGTGGGACTTGAGTACATGCAGTGATTTTTTTTTTTACTTTTCCAGTTGAAAAGCAATATCCCAAGTAATTTATAAATACAGTAAAGTACACTCACTAAAGGGTAAATAAATGTTTTGAGCAAAATAGTTTTTTTTCAACGAGTTGGGCAGGGGTAGGCAACCCTGTTCCTGGAGTGCGGCAGGTACTGCAGGATATTGTTCTAACTAGGCACCACACCTGACCAACTGAGCTAATTGATCAGTTCAGTGATTGCCTAAATTGAACACACCTGGTGTTCCAGGTTGGGTAAATCAAAACATCAATTGCCTGCGGCACTCCAGGACCAGGGTTTCCTACCCATGGAGTAGGGCATTCAGAGGAAGGCCCAAAAAATTATCGAAGACTCCAGTCACCCAAGTCATAGACTGTTCTCTCTGCTACCGCACAGCAAGCGGTACCGGAGCGCTAAGTCTAGGACCAAAAGGCTCCTTAACAGCTTCTAGCCCCAAGCCATAAGACTGCTGAACAATTAATGGACAACCAGACTATTTACATTGACCCCCCCCCCCCCTTTTGTTTTTACACTGCTGCTACTCGCTGTTTATTATCTATGCATAGTCTCTTTACCCCTCCCTACATGTACAAATTACCTGGACTAACCTGTACCCTCACACATTGACTTGGTACCAGTACCCCCTGTATATAGCCTCGTTATTGTATTGTATTACTTTATTTTTATTTTTTTTACTTTAGTTTATTTAGTAAATATTTTCTTAACTGAACTGCATTCTTGGTTAAGGGCTTGTAAGTAAGCATTTCACAGTAAGGTCTACACCTATTGTACACTTCTCAAAAAAATAAAGGGAACACTAAAATAACACATCCTAGATCTGAATGAATGAAAATCTTATTAAATACTTTTTTCTTTACATAGTTGAATGTGCTGACAACAAAATCACACAAAAATTATCAATGGAAATCAAATGTATCAACCCATGGAGGTCTGGATTTTGAGTCACCCTCAAAATTAAAGTGGAAAACCACACTACAGGCTGATCCAACTTTGATGTAATGTCCTTAAAACAAGTCAAAATGAGGCTCAGTAGTGTGTGTGGCCTCCACGTGCCTGTATGACCTCCCTACAACGCCTGGGCATGCTCCTGATGAGGTGGCAGATGGTCTCCTGAGGGATCTCCTCCCAGACCTGGACTAAAGCATCCGCCAACTCCTGGACAGTGTGGTGCAACGTGGCGTTGGTGGATGGAGCGAGACATGATGTCCCAGATGTGCTCAATTGGATTCAGGTCTGGGGAACGGGCGGGCCAGTCCATAGCATCAATGCCTTCCTCTTGCAGGAACTGCTGACACACTCCAGCCACATGAGGTCTAGCATTGTCTTGCATTAGGAGGAACCCAGGGCCAACCGCACCAGCATATGGTCTCACAAGGGGTCTGAGGATCTCATCTCGGTACTTAATGGCAGTCAGGCTACCTCTGGCGAGCACATGGAGGGCTGTGCGGCCCCCCAAAGAAATGCCACCCCACACCATGACTGACCCACCGCCAAACCGGTCATGCTGGAGGATGTTGCAGGCAGCAGAACGTTCTCCACGGCGTCTCCAGACTCTGTCACGTATGTCACATGTGCTCAGTGTGAACCTGCTTTCATCTGTGAAGAGCACAGGGCGCCAGTGGCGAATTTGCCAATCTTGGTGTTCTCTGGCAAATGCCAAACGTCCTGCACGGTGTTGGGCTGTAAGCACAACCCCCACCTGTGGACGTCGGGCCCTCATACCACCCTCATGGAGTCTGTTTCTGACCGTTTGAGCAGACACATGCACATTTTGCAGGGCTCTGGCAGTGCTCCTCCTGCTCCTCCTTGCACAAAGGCGGAGGTAGCAGTCCTGCTGCTGGGTTGTTGCCCTCCTACGGCCTCCTCCACGTCTCCTGATGTACTGGCCTGTCTCCTGGTAGCGCCTCCATGCTCTGGACACTACGCTGACAGACACAGCAAACCTTCTTGCCACAGCTCGCATTGATGTGCCATCCTGGATGAGCTGCACTACCTGAGCCACTTGTGTGGGTTGTAGACTCTGTCTCATACTACCACTAGAGTGAAAGCACCGCCAGCATTCAAAAGTGACCAAAACATCAGCCAGGAAGCATAGGAACTGAGAAGTGGTCTGTGGTCACCACCTGCAAAACCAGTCCTTTATTGGGGGTGTCTTGCTAATTGCCTATAATTTCCACCTGTTGTCTATTCCATTTGCACAACAGCATGTGAAATTTATTGTCAATCAGTGTTGCTTCCTAAGTGGACAGTTTGATTTCACAGAAGTGTGATTGACTAAGAGAAAGCAAGACACAGAGAATATGACGTCCATCTGAGTAAAGGGTCTGAATACTTATGTAAATGTTATATTTCAGTTTTTTATTTTGAATACATTTGCAAACATTTCTAAATACCTGTTTTTGCTTTGTTATTATGGGGTAGATTGATGAGGGGGGGGGGGGGGGACGATTTAATCCATTTTAGAATAGCGCTGTAACGTAACAATGTGGAAAAAGTAAAGGGGCCTTGCTTCATCGCGCTCTAGCGACTCCTTGTGGAGGGCAGGGCGCCTGCAGGCTGACCTCAGTCGTCAGGTGAATGGTGTTTCCTCCAACACATTGGTGCGGCTGGCTTCTGGGTTAAGCGGGCAGGTGTTAAGAAGTGAGGACGCATGACTCGACCTTCGCCTCCCGAGCCCGTTGGGGAGTTGTAGCGATGAGACAAGATCGAAATTGGGGAGAAAAAAGAGGCTATAAAAATTAATAAAACACATATGGAAAAATACCTGTTTTAAAATGTCTACAAATCAATTGAACAGGTCAGGGTTCCATAGCCCCAGGCATAAACTGGATCAGCAGCACGACCAGGTGGACTGGGGACGGGGATAGCCAGGAGTCATCAGGCCAGCCAGGTGGTCCTGAGGCATAGTCCTAGGGCTCAGGTCCTCCGCTAGGGGCGAGAGATGGGAGAATTAGAGGGGGCATGGGGGGGGGGACACTGTAGCCCCGTCCGACAATACCCCCTGACAGGGCCAGCCAGGCAGGATGTAACTACATCCACCACCCACTTTGCCAAAGCACTGCCCTCACATCACCTGAGGGATAGGCTGATACCCCATTTCATGGACCCAAGATCCATAGGTAAGGCTTTACATTGCAATATGAATGTCCAATACATACAATGGACTGACTGGGAAGGTGATTTCCCACAGTTACGACGCTAATATTTGTGAATTGTTTCAGGAAACTAGGCGTATGTCGCACGTCACTACTTCACAGGAGCAGCATTTGAACATTTTATTTTTATCAAAATGCGTTGTTTGGCAGAAATGCCTTCTGGAACATGTGAACTTTCATGTGCCTTAATAACAAACTTGTATTCCATCCATAGTTATGAATAAAATTGTTAAATTACGAGCCTAGTTGGTTTAGCCATGGAAAAAGACAGGAACCTTCCCGCTAGCCATGATTGGCTGAGATAATGTATGGGCTGGACATGCCGGGACATGAGTTTGGATTGGTCTGCCATGTAACACGCCTATGTCTATAACGTGAGCTGTTCAGTATGTGTTGACAGTCCTTTATACCGCGCCGTTTTTGAAAGATATAACGTTAACCATCGAGAACTACATACGTTTTGCTACTTTTCTCAACAACATTGATACCCTGAATTTAGCAGGCGCTATCGACAGACCAGGAGGAAAAAGTGATGGGCTACTTTCTGCACACGCCACGGTCAGTGTGAACCAGAGTGACTTGACACAACGCTGGCCAAACAAGTAGCTACAAACAAAACGGAGTTAAATGGTTCCTGTTTGCCGTGAAGCTTTCATCCATGTATACGGGTAAGAGTCTAGCTACATTTCCCAGATAAAAGTTTCGAATTTAGTCAGAAAGTTGTTTTTTATTGCAAGTTAAAGCGTACTGTTAGTTAGCAAACGTTAGCTTGAAGGCTCGCTAGCTAACGTTACGTGTATGATCTGTGTAGTAATATTATTTGAATCAGAAAACCATTTGCATTGCTAGATATAGCCTAATGTTAGCTAACTAAAATTAAACCTAGTTTGTTAGCTTTAGCTACCTGCAGATTCATACTACAGCTATGACAATGTTTGTATTGGTAGTAGTATGAGTTGGGGTTATGCCGGTTCGTTGTTTAGCTAGCTTTCTAGCTACCTACCTTAAATGTAAATGTCTAAACAAAAGTCTCCACTTCAGCCGGATTATTACATGACCCATCAAATTAGCAGGTGTGTCTGGGGGTTATTACGGCCATCGATTGTATATCCTGAACATGTGTACATGTCTAGACAATAGTGATCCATCCACTTAACTAGATGTGTGTGAGGGGTGATTATAGCATTTCCTTCATTTAGACAAGTGTGTCGGGTAAGTGTCATCTAATAACGATAAAATATTTAGAACATATTTTTATCTGGACACTTTCTGTGTTTGATATTGCTACTATGCAAGTACTATCACTGTACCGTTTACACCTTCTGTATCCTGTGCATGTGACAAATACATTTAGATTTTATTGGATATAGCATGTGTTTACCACATTTTTACATTTTAGTCATTTAGCAGACGCTCTTATCCAGAGCGACTTACAGTTAGTAAATACATATATATTTTTTTCATACTGGCCACATGTGAATCCTTAAAGAGATGGGTTGGGCTAAGGCTTAAGAGGGTGTGAACGATGCTGAATGGGTGTAGACAAAGAAGAGCTCTCCAGTAGGTGCACCAAAACATTCAAGGGCCATTTTCTCAAAAGTGGGGTTACAAGTTTATCAACTTTCAAAGCAGAATTACTTTGTTCTTCAACTGTAGTGTATGTTTCTAGCTCTGAGTCTCTACTTTTATCCAATGTAAAAAAACACAATTTCAAATGTTGCTACATAAGACCGAATCGAGAAGACCGAATCGAGGTGGTCAGTCATATTTGTTTAAACTCTTTAAAATTGTAATCTGTGGGTCTCACAAAGTAGGCTGATACCCCATTTCATGGACCCAAGATCCATAGGTAAGGCTGTACATTGCAATATGAATGTCCAATACACTCAATAGACTGACTGGGAAGGTGATTTCCAAAAATGTTGAGGCTATAAAGTGTTTTTCTTTTACATTGTTTCCAAACATTGGAGTAAAACAAGCTTATATTTTGGGTTCTGATGTGGTACGACAGTTAAACTAAGCTCCTGAGGCATTTATAAGTTACTGCTATCTTCAAGAATCAGTGGGTATATATCATTCATTTATAAGTCTAAAAATGGATGTAGCAACTAAGGATTCTAGCTTTAAAGGGATAATTAACTCAATTTACAAAATAACATATTGGTTTCCATACCCTGCAATGGACAAGGTATGACAGCAATTCAATTCTTTAGTTTTGTTTACCATGCCACTGTTTCCAAATGCGAACTTTTTAGCATTTGTGGTACATCCAACGCAAGTCAATGGTACCGATTTTATTTTTTTACCTACACAATCCATTCTAGATACTTAAGGATGATTTTGACATAGTTTAGCAAGCCAAGATAAAATAACCTTCTAGTAAGTCAGATAAGCTTGCTAGCATTGTTAGCCTACTTGCCAGTCCATTTGCTAATCACAATACTTCTTTACAACCAGGAGAACCTTCTATGGACTATGACAGCCCCGATTTTGTTCCATCAATATTTCCCCAAGGCAAACAGACAAGGTATGTTTGTATTCATTACATTTCGTGTTTACCATTTTAAATGCATTTTCATAAAATTGCTAATTCTCACTTGAACTCTACTGTGGTCCCTAGAAACTCAACAAAGACAAGACACAGTAAAGTCCAGTCTAACGGCAGTGCTGTTGCCATGGAAAGTCCAGACACAGAGGTTGATGTCCTTCCTGAATGTGCTGAAGGTAGACACAGTTATATTAGTTTTCGGTTTTTAAACAACTAATTGACAGACGTCGGTTCAATTATTTTAATTTAATTTAGTTCGATTTTTTTCTTCTTCTGTGAGCTCAATACGTACATTGCACAGTTTCTTTAGAGATAAATAAGATCAAGCCTGAACTGCGCAATGTAGTAGGGAGTTGTAGTTTCCAACAGGCCAATATTCTACATAGTTTAGTGCATAAAAAGTGGTAGTTCACTACAATGACCAGAATCCATTGCGCATCTAGTCGTCCAGTCTGTTTCTTTTACAACTGCTACTACGGAATAGAGAAGAGTGCAGCTGTTGCTTCGCGAGGTATCTCTACCTGAAAATACATGATCTAAGTGATTGATAGTTGGTATTCAGCAGCATAAAAGTATGCCTTATTTACTTTGTAGAACTACAAAATTGTAATTTTGTCAGACAGCAGCTCTATAGAGAAGAGATGATGATGACTTGGAATGAAATGATAGTCATCAAATAAAACAAATGTAATATACACAACAACGAAAATATTTTATTAAAGATGAATAATGTGAATAAATTATGGTTAATAAGTGATAAGCAGTAATGGGCAGTCACTACCATCATGAGACTTTTATGAATTGTTTTATTCTGCGTTTAGTGTAGTGCATTTAATGTAAAAAAATTAAATATATATTTTTAAAAAATGAAAATCGTGATATTTTAAGAATCTAACTGAAACCGAACAAAAGCACTAATTGCTCAGCACTATAAGGCATCCATATCTTCTGTCCTTTCTGACAACGTAAAGACACACACACACACTGGGTTTCAGACAAGTTTTCTCATGGGGCAATGTAAGACTATCCTCCCACCGCAGTCCTAGTGCATTTCCCCCAAAACCCCATGGTTTCCTGGTTTGGGATGGGCAAAAAATCAGAACTCATCATGAGGCGCCACAGTGGCTTGCTGCTCTTTCTACCCACATCCATACCCACACGTGCAGTCAGAGCCGGCCCTAGCCTTTTGGGGGCCCTAGCCTTTTGGGGGCCCTAGCCTTTTGGGGGCCCTTGCCTTTTGGGGGCCCTATGCAAAATGTTGTTGCGAGCAAAACATTTTAGCGGCTCCTCTCTTGACAGCAGATACTTTGTTTTAGTTCTAGAGTTAATTTCCTGCAATTCTACACATTTTTCCATGGGGCGTAGAGACAATGTTGCAGTTTTAAAGCATGTTTGCAGCAATTCTACGGAGATAAGATTTTGCAATTTTATAACATTTCATACCATTCTACACATTTTGTCATGGGGGGGAGAGAAATGTTTGCCGTTTTTTATATGATGTGAGAGTGACTAACTAAATCAATCCCGGTTGGTAATTCGACCATCAAGTTTAGATAGCTGGCCGCTAGACCAATCTCACATGGGCTAATTGAGTGACTGTCAGTGACTGACATAACAAGAGAAAAACTGCTGATGCACAACCACATTTTCGAAATTACACCTTGTGTATTCTAACACTCAACAGTAAGTAGAGACCCGACTGAGTTCCTAAAAAAAGGAAATAAATAAAATAAACAAACTGAGCAATCAGGGGGTGAAGGGCCTTGGTCAGACCAAGAACCCGATGGTCACTCTGACAGAGCTCCAGAGTTCCTCTGGAGATGAGAGAACCTTCCAGAAGGACAACCATCTCTGCAGCACTCCACCAATCAGGCCTTTATGTTATAGTGGTGAGACGGAAGCCACTCCTCAGTAAAAGGCACATGACAGCCCACTTGGAGTTTGCCAAAAGGCACCTAAAGGACTCTCAGACCATGAGAAACAAGATTCTCTGGTCTGATGAAACCAAGATTGAACTCTTTGGCCTGAATGCTAAGCGTCACTTCTGAAAGAAACCTGGCACCATCCCTATGGTGACGCATGGTGGTGGCAATGTCATGCTGTAGGGATGTTTTTCTGTGGCAGGGACTAGGAGACTAGTCAGGATCGAAGGGAAAGATGAACGGAGCAAAGTACAGAGAGATCCTTGACGAAAACCTGCTTCAGAGCGCTCAGAACCTCAGACTGGGGCAAAGGTTCACCTTCCAACAAGACAACAACCCTAAGCACACAGCCTAGACAATCCAGGAGTGGCTTCGGGATTCGTCTCTGAATGTCCTTGAGTGGCCCAGCCAGAGGCCGTACTTGAACCTGATCAAATAACTCTGGAGAGACCCATCCAACCTGACAGAGCTTGAGAGGATCTGCAGAGAAGAATGAGAGAAACTCCCCAAATTCAGGTGTGCCAAACTTGTAGCGTCATACCCAAGAAGACTCGAGGCTGTAATCGCTGTCAAAGGTGCATCAACAAAGTACTGAGTAAAGGGTCTGAATAAATATGTAAATGTGATATGTCCGTTTTTGTTTTTGTTTATAAATTTGCAAACATTTCTAAAAACCTGTTTTTGCTTTGTGATTATGGGGTATTATGTGTAGACTGATGAGGGGGGAAAAAACAATGTAATCAATTTTAGAATAAGGCTGTAACGTAACAAAATGTGGAAAAAGTCAAGGGGTCTGAATACTTTCTAATGCACTGTACATATGAAATGAGTAAAACAGTATGTAAAAATTATTAAAGTGACCAGTGTCCCATGTCTAATTACATAGGGCAGCAGCCTGTAAGGAGCATGGTAGAATAACCAGGTGGTAGCCGGCTAGTGACAGTGACTAAAGTTTAGGGCAGGGTACTGGGTGGAGGTCGGCTAGTGATGGCTATTTAACAATCTGATGGCCTTGAGATAGAAGCTTTTCAGTCTCTCGGTCCCAGCTTTGATGCACCTGTACTGACCTCGCCTTCTGGATGATAGCGGGGTGAACAGGCCGTGGCTCGGGTGCGTGATGATATTTTTGGGTTTCCTGTGACATCGGGTGCTGTAGATGTCCTGGAGGGCAGGCAGACCACACCACCCTCTGGAGAGCCCTGCGGTTGCGGACAGTGCAGTTGCCCTACCAGGCGGTGATACAGCCCGACAGGAAGCTCTCAATGGTGCATCTGTAAAAGTTTGTGAGGGTCTTAGGGGCCAAGACACATTTCTTCAGCCTCCTGAGGTTGAAGAGGCGCTGTCACCACACTGTCTGTGTGGGTGGACCATTTCAGATTGTCAATGATATGTACACAGAGGAACTTGAAGCTTTTCACCTTTTCCACTGTGGTCCATTGATGTGGATGGGGGCGTGCTCCCTCTGCTGTCTCCTGAAGTCCACGATCAGCTCCTTCGTTTTGTTGAGGGAGAGGTTATTTTTCCAGGTACCACTCTGCCAGGTCCCTCACCACCTCCCTGTAGGCTGTCTCGTCATCAGGCCTACCACTGTTGTGTCGTCTGCAAACTTGATGATTGAGTTGGAGGCGTGCATGGCCACACAGTCATGGGTGAACAGCAAATACAGGAGGGGGCTGAGCACGCACCCTTGTGGGGCCCCTGTGTTGAAGATCAGCATAGTGGAGGTGTTTCCTACCTTCACCACCTGGGGGTGGCCCGTCAGAAAGTCCAGGACCCAGTTGCACAGGGCAGAGTTCAGACCCAGGGCCCCGAGCTAAATGATGAGCTTTGAGGCTACTATGGTGTTGAAGGCTGAGCTTTAGTCAATGAACAACATTCTTACATAGGTATTCCTCTTGTCCAGATGGGATAGGGCAGTGCGATTGCATTGTCTGTGGATCTATTGGGGCGGTATGCAAATTGCAGTGGGTCTAGGGAGTCAGGTATCTGGTAAGGTGGAGGTGATATGATCCTTAACTAGCCTCTCAAAGCACTTCATGATGACTGAAGTAAGTGCTATGGGGTGATAGTCATTAGTTCAGTTGCTTTCCTGGGTACAGGAACAATGGTGGACATCTTGAAGCAAGTGGGGACAGCAGACTCCAGCCAGCTGGTCTGTGCATGCTCTGAGGACGCGGCTAGGGATGCCGTCTGGGCCGGCAGCCTTGCGAGGGTTAACACTCTTAAATGACTTACTCATGTCGGCCACGGAGAACGAGAGCCCATAGTCCTCGGGAGCGGCCCCATCGGTGGCACTGTGTTATCCTCAAAGCGGGCGAAGAAGGTGTTTAGTTTGTGCGGCAGCAAGACGTCGGTAACCGCGACGTGGCTTGTTTTCCCTTTGTAATCTGTGATTGTTTGGAGTCCCTGCCACATATCTCGTGTCTGAGCTGCTGAATTGCGACTCCACTATCTCTTTACTGACGTTTTGCCTGTTTGTTTGCCTTATGGAGGGCATAACTGGACTGTTTGTATTCAACCATATTCCCAGTCACCTTGCCGTGGTTAAATGCGGTGGTTCGCACTTTCAGTTTTGTGCGAATGCTGCCATCAACCACGTTTTTTTTTCTTTATTTTATAGCTTGGGTAGGTTTTAATCGTCAAAGTGGGAGCAACATCCCCTATACACTTCCTCACCGTGTCAGTGTGTACGTCAATGTTATTCTCAGAGGCAACCTGGAACATATCCCAGTCCGCGTGATCAAAACAATCTTGAAGCATGGATTCCGATTGGTCAGACCAGCTTTGAATAGACCTTAGCACCAGCACTTCCTTTTTGAGTTTCTGCCTATAGGAAGGGAGGAGCAGAATGGAGTCATGATCTGATTTTCCGAAGGGAGGGCGGGGGAGGGACTTGTAGCCATCCCGGAAGGGGAACGTAACAATGGTCGAGTTTTTGAAGCGCAAGTACTACAGGCAATGTGTTGATAGAACTTCATTTCCCTCAGATTTGCTTTGTTAAAATCCCCTGCTACAATAAATGCGGCCTCAGGATATGCGGTTTCCAGTTCGCACAAAGTCCAGTGTAGTTCCTTGAGGGCCGTCGGGGTATCGGCTTGAGTGGGAATGTACACGGCTGTGTCGATAACCGAAGAGAATTCTCTTGGGAGGTAATACGGACAACATTTGGTTGAGGTATTGTAGGTCAGGTGAACAAAAGGACTTGAGTTCCTGTACGTTACCACAATCACACCATGAGTAGTTAATCATGAAACATACACCTCCCCCTTTCTTCTTCCCGGAGAGTTCTTTATTCCTATCTGCACTATGTACTGCGAACCCAGCTGGCTGTATGGACAGGGACAGTATATCCGGAGAGCCATGATTCCGTGAAGCAGAGTATGTTACAGTCCCTGATGTCTCTCTGGAAGGAGATCCTCGCCCTGAGCTTGTCTACTGTATTGTCCAGGGACTAATATAATATAATATACTCGGGATAGTTGAGTGACTGTCAGTGACTGACATAACAGCAGAAAAACTGCTGATGCACAACCGAATTTCGAAATGACACTTTGTGTATTGTACTATTTGAACCATTTTGATAGTTTAAGTAGAAATTGTGCAACAATATTGAACTTTAAAATCCTGTTATATGGAATGAATTGCCCTTTCATATAGACCACATGGAACATTTGATCAATCCGTTTTTTATATGAACAAAGACAAATTCATCATTTTGACATAACTCTCTGTGCACCCTCTGTGACTTCTAGGAAGGTTTTAACCCTCTTAACTCAAGTTTTCACCGTTGTAAAGCCCTAGTTATTTTGTTGCTTTGAAAAATACTTTTCTGAAGATTATTTATTTTATGTGATTAGTAAATTATTTAAAGGTGGAATCCCCCCCCCCCCCCCCCCCATACCACCCAGATTCTTGTTGTTTTTTCACTTTGAACAAAAACAAGGGGGTTGGTCCTATGCTGCTCTGGGCTGGCCGCCTGGGCAAGGTGTGTCTTGGCGCTAACTCCCGGCCACTCAAATGACGTTGCTAGAGAGAGAGGAAGTGGCAAGTAACTTTCTAAAGCCGCTAAAGATAAATACAGCAGATGCAGCCATCAAGCTAACTTGCTGCACTCGCCTCTCAGTTCCTGGCTTGTGTGTTGCTGTTATCACTCACCCTCGTGAGACTTCTGCTTCAGAAAATAAAGATGCTCTCAGCTCATGTTCGCAAGCAATCTTTCATAATTTCATGTCACTGTCATGTCTGTAAAACAACTAAGTTGAGCAAATAATGTTGTCACCCTGCAAAAAATGAATATTTGGCTATTTTGCCCGGTTTTGACATTGTACATGATGCATTGTCATACTCATCTTTGTGAAAGATCTTCTCTACTATAATTAGCTAGCTAATAACACAAACAAAAAAAACAAAAAACATTTTTTGTGGAATGTGACCTAGCAATAAATGTACAAAGAAATGGTAGTACGCTTATTTGCCAGTTGTGTTTATTATAATAACTTAAACATTTAGCCACAATGTGATTTTCATTTATGAACCTGTCTAGCTAGCTAGTTAGCTATAGATGCGGTGACGAGGTCAATGGAACACAGACCGTGGGGGAAAAGGACGCCTGTTCGGCACACATTCAACAAATCTGATCTAACAAAGTGGATATTCGTCAAATCTGTATTGTAACAAGCCCACAATGTAGTAACTAAAGTCTGATTTTGATATATTTGGGTGTTTTCGCTGCATAACATTTAAAGTTTTTTAGAAGTGAAATGCAAACGCCCATGCGTATAAGCTGGTATCATAGCTAGCATACAGAAATTGGTGGTGGTAGTCAGTCATTTTGAACAATAATGCAGTAGATTGGTGACGATAACATGAACATTTATTGGGGTTAGGGCTGTCCCCGACTAAAGAAAATCTTGGTCGACCGAAAGTCGTCGTCTTTCGACCAATCAATTGGTCTAAATGTTTAAACATGTATTTTTCCATATAAAGTATAAACACACCCTATGTATTTTAATAAAATCAACTATATGCATTGAGCTTGTCTGATGCTTTAAGCTTACTGTTTGATGAAGTAAGACACAAATGACTGAAGAGGGAGCCAGATCTCTAGATAACCAGAAGAAAATAAACCTAACCCAACCATTCTCCTCCCGCTTCTTCTGGCTTTCGCAGATTCTGCCATTACTCTCCTGAAGTTGCCGGTAATAGGCTACACGAGGAGTCGGCAACCTTTTCTCATGTGGATTGCCAATTTATCTTACCATTTCTACCGATCTGCGTGCCAGTTATGGTTTTCATATGCACATTTCCGTGGAACAGTTTCATTTAATTTATAATATCTTCATATCTCAAAATTATTGTCAAACAAGATTATATCCAAATGTCAATGAAAATTATACAAACCTAAAAAGTAACTTCTATTGCCAACTATGTAAAAATAGCCTACATAAAGCCAACAAATAAAAACATTGCAGCCTGCAGGTAGAGAATATCCTATAAATCACATTGGCTACGCATGGCCTGTCTGCAACGAACTTGAAACATTGTATAAAATATTCTGGGCCCTCAGTTTCCTGCGCTAGTGAGTTCAGTAAAGACACAGCTGTAGGCTATTTTTGCAAGGGATAAGAAGCAGTGCTTGCTTGACTTGGGTCCACCAAAAATGATGACTTTGGCCAGATCTAGATGATGTTTTGGCTGCGTCCACAGCATCCACAGCCTTTTGTACCATTGCTCAAAGCACTGAACCCAGAAGCTGCAGCTGCTCTGTGGCTGAAACTTTGTTGCGTCCCAGTCTTTTGTGTGTAGTGTGAAATCATGATCAAAGTTATTGATAGTAGGATACAGTAGAGAACTTGAAGGTATTTACATCAAGTACTATACAAAATGTTGACCTCCCTTTGGCCATCCTTGTTGAGCTGGGCAGGTCTTGTCTTTTGTGAAGGTTGTAGTCGATAGCAGCCAAAAGAGTTCTAGCAACACACACGGGTGGAAAGAAGGAACATCTCTTGGCTGCGTACATGAGCAGATTGTTCTGGAAGGAATCGAGCTCTGCGGTTGATCTGTGAAAATATATTTGGGATCTGTCATTACTAATTCAACACATATCAAATATGTTAAACAAATATAATTTTAAACTTTTTGCCTAAAATGTGTATTAGTGGGAATTGAGTATGTAATGAAGTAATACCCAATAAATTGAACCGATTAATTACCCAATATGACGACTTTGTACATACCGAAAATTCAGGTATTTGGTAATGTCCTTTTAGCCATCTCTTGTTCAGCACAATCTCAGTCAGGGCCAGCCAGTCTTTGGAATGAGGGTCCTCCAGACTGCTGTTTACATTGTCCCAACATCCGGCTGTGCTCGTTGACAACATCGGTCCGGATGATAAATAACATTGTGGCTGCTACAAGTTAGGTAGTCTAACTAGTCTTTGAGGAGCTGGCTTGGCTACTGCAGCTCTCTCTCGCTCTTGTCCACTCCCCTGCCATCTCACACACACTGGCCCCTCCCCCGCAGCAGCAGCAAAGCTGCTCGGTCTCTCCCGATGTGCAAAGGTAAAAACAAATAAAATAATTCAGTTTAAAATAAAAAAAATTGGGGGGGGGGGGGGAATCCCAATATTCGACTAGTGAAATTATTTCACACGCCCATCCCAAGTTTGAGCCCTGCTTTGGTAGTTTCTCCTAAAACACGACACTAGCTAAGTAAACTTTTTTTCTTTCTCAACAGAGCTGCATGGTCCTGACTGTTACCATAGTGACCAGAGCACGCCAGATCCAAAGATGAAGATGGAGGATGAAAGTCAGACGCTGGACCTTAATGTCAAAATCAAAGAAGAAGATGTGGAGGAAGAGGTGGATCATTTTATGTATCGAAGTGAGTATCAGTATTAGTATCAGATTCAGTATTAGGCCAGTTGGGATAAATAACAATACCGAGCGAGGAGTTGCTTTTTGAGGTTGGTTTCGGTTGAAAAAATTTATAATCACAGTTTTCGATTTTAAATATGAATTTGTATGAACATTGTAGTTTATTCAAATAACAAAAATAGGACAGCCCTCCGATGAATAAACGTAAATAAACATATTTTTTTATTGACGCACGAATGTTTCTGTCCTGTTTTTGATATTTTGGATTATATACGAAGATTCAGCACCCGATCTAAGTTTATGTAAGGTGGAGTCGAGCACATTGTTTCCTTTCATAATAGTTAATTACCGTGTTTTCTGCACTGAACTAGGTTGAATATTTGCCTATTGAAAACTACAACTCTCTACAGCGTGATATGATTTCTCTCTAGAGAACTACATGGAATTCAAGTAATTGATCCGATGTCGGTCAATTAGTTGTTTAATAATAAAACAATTTAAAAAACATTTTGGCTAATCGCTCAGCACTAACAAATAAGGTGTCATTCAGAAAGAGATGGTGAATAGGAAATCAATTGTATTATTCTTCATTGACGCTTGTTCTGTTTATATTCTGGAGTTCTGACAGAAGAAAAGAAAGAGGAAATGTGGGAGTGTCCTCAGCCTGGTACCTTGGGTCCGGACTGTAACCATAGTGACCAGAGCAAGCCGGATCCAAAGATGGAGTCAGTCAAGATGGAGGATGAAAGTCAGACGCTGGAGCTGACTGTTAAAATCAAAGGAGAAGAAGAGGAGGAAACATACGGCACTGAATGTGGCAAGACCTCTTTGGCAACAAGGAATCAGCTCACACCCACTGGAGAGAAGTCTTACCATTGCTCTGATTGTGGGAAGAGTTTCAGTCAAAGTTCAAACTTAAAACAGCATCAGAGAACACACACAGGGGAGAAATCTCATAGCTGTTCTGACTGTGGAAAGAGCTTCAGTCATAAGGGGAGTTTGGTATACCATCAGAGAATACATACAGGGGAGAAGCCTTTTAACTGCTCTGACTGTGGGAAATGTTTCAGTCAAAAGGGGAGTTTGTTATACCATCAGAGAATACATACAGGGGAGAAACCTTATAGCTGTTCTGACTGTGGGAAAAGTTTCACGCAAAAGGGGAGTATGGTACAACATCAGAGAACACATACAGGGGAGAAATCCTATAGCTGCTCTGACTGTGGGAAGAGTTTTACTGCATCCTCTACTCTAAAGAACCACCAGCGTAAAACACACTAGAGAGAAGCATTACCATTGCACTGACTGTGGGAAGAGCTTCAATCGAAATCAAAACTTCTCACAACATCAGAGAACACATAGTGTGTTGAATGCATTTGCTGATTGTTTTGGTTGTGTTTCAGATGATTTTGTGCCCAATAGAAATGAATGGTAAATAATGTATTGTGTCATTTTGGAGTCACCTTTTATTGTAAATAAATATAGTAGAATATGTTTCTAAACACTTCTACATTAATATGGAGGCACCATGATTATGGATAGTCCTGAATGAATCGTGAATAATGAGTTGGAGGCATAAATATCATCCCCCCCCTCCCCCAAAATGCTAACCTCCCCTGTTATTGTAATGGTAAGAGGTTATGTCTGGGGTATGATATTTGTGTGTAACTTTATGACTCCTCATTATTCACTCAACATTCAGGACTAGCCGTAATCATGGTAGCATCCACATAATGTAGAACTGTTTAGAAACATATTCTTATTTACAATACAAGAGACTCCAAAATGACACAATACATTATTTACCATTCATTTCTATTGGCCACAAAATAATCTGAAACACAACCAAAACAAACAGCAAGTGCATCCAACAACTTTGTAGAGTCACAAGCTTGATGTAATCATTGTGTGCTATGAATATGGGACCAAATACTAAACTTTTGACTACTTTAATACACATACAGTGCCTTCGGAAAGTATTCAGACCCATTGATTTTTTTCCACACTTTGTTACGTTACAGCCTAATTCTAAAAATTGAATTAAAAACTTTTAAAAATCCTCAGCAATCTACACACAATACCCTATAATGACAAAGCGAAAACACGTTTTTAGAAATTGTTGCAAATGTATTAAATCAAAAAAATGGATAACTTTAATTATGTAAGTATTCAGACCCCCCTCAGGTGCATCCTGTTTCCATTGATCATCCTTGATGTTTCTACAACTTGATTGGAGGCCACCTGCGGCAAATACAATTGATTGGACATGATTTGGAAATGCACACACCTGTCTATATAAGGTTGACAGTGCATGTCAGAGCAAAAAACCAAGCCGTGAGGTCGAAGGAATTCTCCATAGAGCTCCGAGACAGGATTGTGTCGGCACAGATCTGGGGAAGGGTACCAAAAAATGTCTGCAGCATTGAAGGTCCCCAAGAACACAGTGGCCTCCATCATTCTTAAATGGAAGAACATTGGAACCACCAAGACTATTTCTAGAGCTGGCCTGATGAAACCAAGATTGAACTTTTTGCTTGAATGCCAAGCGTCACGTCTGGAAGAAACCTGGCACCATCCCTACGGTGAAGCATGGTGGTGGCAGTATCATGCTGTGGGGATGTTTTTCAGCAGCAGGGACTGGGAGACTAGTCAGGATTGAGGAAAATATGAACGGCGCAAAGTACAGAGAGATCCTTGATGAAAACCTGCTCCAGAGCTCTCAGGACCTCAGACTGGGGCGAAGGTTCACCTTCCAACAGGACAATAACCCTAAGCACACAGCCAAGACAACGCAGGAGTGGCTTCGGGACAAGTATCTGAATGTCCTTGAGTGGCCCAGCCAGAGCCCAGACTTGAACCCGATTGAACATCTTTGGAGAGACCTTAAAATAGCTGTGCCGCAACGCTCCCCATCCAACCTGACAGAGCTGGAGAGCATCTGCACAGAAGAATGGGAGAAACTCCCCAAAGCTTGTAGTGTCATACCCAAGAAGAGTCAATGCTGTAATCACTGCCAAAGGTGCTTCAACAAAGTGCTGAGTGAAGGGTCTGAATACTTATGTAAATGTAATACCAGTTTATTTATTGAAATAAATTAGCAAAAGATTCTAAAAACCTGTTTTTGCTTCGTCATTATGGAGTATTGTGTGTAGAATAATATTTGGTTTTTACATCAATTTTAGAATAAGGTTGTAATGTAACAAAATTTGAAAAAAGTCAAGGGGTCTGAATACTTTCCGAAGGCACTGTATAAGTGAGTTTGTCACAATACTTTTGGTCCCCTAAAATGGGGGGGGGGGGGGAACATGTGCAAAAAGTGCTGTAACTTTTAAATGTTCACCCGATAAGGATGAAAATACCCTCAAATTAAAGCTGACCGTCTGCACTTTAACCTCGTAGTCATTGTATAATTTCAAATAAAGTACAAAACAAAGTTGTCACAATACATTTGGATTTCACTGTATTTTTGTATGTTTTTGACCATTTTAATTGAACATAATCTCATTAAGGTGCTTAATTGTTACCCAGAAATGATTTGATATTGAGATAGAAACGGTTGCAGTGGACCTTTTAAGACTGTGTTTGACCTTCATGGTGGTCTTTATCAATGCTGTTAAAATAAACAATAACCACGTTTCCATCCACAGTTTTTAAGCGAGGAAAGTCATACCGTATAAAACGGTGATCTTGATGCTCCTTTCCAATTAATATCGATGCTTGACAGTCATTTTATCTATAATCTAATGTACACGAGCCTACACGCAGTGGTGGAAAAAGTACCCAATTGTCATACTTGAGTAAAAATAAAGATATCTTAATAGAAAATGACTCAAGTGAAAGTCAACCAGTAAAATACTACTGGAGTAAAAGTCTTGAGTATTATTTTAAATGTAATTGATCAAATATACTTATGTAGCTAAATTAAAAGTATAAATCATTTCAAATTCCTTACAGTATATAAAGCAAACCGGATGGCACCGTTTTCTTGGATAGCCAGGGGCACTCCACTGAGACACCTTTAAACACACGCTTCGTTTGTGAGTCCGCCGAGGCAGTAGGGATGACCAGGGTTGTTCTCTTGATAAGTGCGTGAATTGGACAATTTCCTGTCCTGTTAAGCATTCAAAATGTAAAGAGTACTTTTTGGTGTCAGGGAAAATGTGAAAGTTGTCCAATATATATACAGTGGGGAGAACAAGTATTTGATACACTGCCGATTTTGCAGGTTTTCCTACTTACAAAGCATGTAGAGGTCTCATTTTTTATCATAGGTACATTTCAACTGTGAGAGACGGAATCTAAAACAAAAATCCAGAAAATCACATTGTATGATTTTTAAGTAATTAATTTGCATTTTATTACATTACATAAGTATTTGATACATCAGAAAAGCATAACTTAATATTTGGTACAGAAACCTTTGTTTGCAATTACAGAGATCATACGTTTCCTGTAGGTCTTGACCAGGTTTGCACACACTGCAGCAGGGATTTTGGCCACTCCTCCATACAGATCTTCTCCAGATCCTTCAGGTTTCGGGGCTGTCGCTGGGCAATACGGACTTTCAGCTCCCTCCAAAGATTTTCTATTGGGTTCAGGTCTGGAGACTGGCTAGGCCACTCCAGGACCTTGAGATGCTTCTTACGGAGCCACTCCTTAGTTGCCCTGGCTGTGTGTTTCGGGTCGTTGTCATGCTGGAAGACCCAGCCACGACCCATCTTCAATGCTCTTACTGAGGGAAGGAGGTTGTTGGCCAAGATCTCGCGATACATCCTCCCCTCAATATGGTGCAGTCGTCCTGTCCCCTTTGCAGAAAAGCATCCCCAAAGAATGATGTTTCCACCTCCATGCTTCACGGTTGGGATGGTGTTCTTGGGGTTGTACTCATCCTTCTTCTTCCTCCTAACACGGCGAGTGGAGTTTAGACCAAAAAGCTCTATTTTTGTCTCATCAGACCACATGACCTTCTCCCATTCCTCCTCTGGATCATCCAGATGGTCATTGGCAAACTTCAGACGGGCCTGGACATGCGCTGGCTTGAGCAGGGGGACCTTGCGTGCGCTGCAGGATTTTAATCCATGACGGCGTAGTGTGTTACTAATGGTTTTCTTTGAGACTGTGGTCCCAGTGTCGTATCGAGTAAATGCTGGCAATTATTGCTGATAAACAAAGGAGTCCGCTCATACTGAACCTTTGATCATACGTTTTATTCATATCACAAGCTTTCAGCATGAGTTACAGGAGTCAAGATCCCCCGGAGAGCAGTGTCCTCGAATTGTAATGGCTGCTCTGCTTTCCTGTGCCTCCAGCATATACTTATAAACAATGTAAAAATATGGGTTGCTCCCTCTTCTGGCCAATCACCAGTCTCCCCTGGGGCGTCACCCCATAACTGGCTACTTTTGACCTAACATAAACAACATTCCATTTCTTCATGAAAAACACTAACAAAGGCATAATCCTAATACACTACATTCCCCCCTTCGAGACGAACTAAAAGTCTCGAAACCAAACAGAATAGGATTATGACAAGTAACAATTTATCTTATTGAGTATCTTTAACATTAAACCAAAAAACATTCTTCTCTAGAGTGTATATACCTTTCTATGAAATATGAATAACTGTTTATGAAGTGTGAATACATTACTATGAAATATGAACAAATCTTTATGGAGTGTGAGAGCGAAAAACTGTCTGGCAACCTTCGTTCCAAATCCATCCATCAATCAAGACAGTAAAATTCTCTCACGGTCCCTCTGCCCCAGGCAACCACCTAGGTACTCCCGATGAATCCATAAATCTTTATAAATGCATTTGAAACTATGATGCAATTTAAACACACATGTAAGTCCCTGCAAACAAAATACTATCAAAAATGTCCACACCAAGGCTGGTCAACCCATCGGACCCTATAGTGGACCTCTCCCTGCCTAGACTCCCTGTCCCTAAGCATTCACGAAATAAACAAAAACATCTAAGTTCCCCACATGTATTCAATAACATCAAATATCATTCTACAAAGATTAATACCTAAGAATATGACACATTATGTATTACACATGCAAATATGTCTATATTTCATTGCAGACACTGGAATGTAGTCCACTACACTTCATCTCCCCCGTAGTCTCGACTTCCAATGTATTGTTGATGATGGAATCGGAATCTTTCCACACCCTCCTTGTTCCATCTCCTCCAGTCATTGTCCTTTCATATTGTCCCTTCATATTGTCCTTGTTTGAGTATTTCAATCTCCACATATTCCCCCAAATGCTTCTGGAAGAAAAGAAAAGACCAAACAGTATCTTTTGCAAAACAACACTTTCAAATTAAACATCAATATCAACTAAGAATATAAAAATTATATATAAATGATGTATGAATCAATATAAATGATAGAATAATGAAATAGGATAATGTGATTCATTCATACACTTCCCCCCTTTGATTCATAAAATCATTCTAAAATCACCCTAATATTGAAAAAAAAAAAAAAAATTAAATGATCAAATATTCAAAAAATGATATTTATCATCCAGTCCCACTTGTCCATCTTCATCCAGATCAGGAACAGTCAACAACGGCATCTGAGTGTTGTCTCCAGGCATCACTACTCCAACCTAGCTCAATATCATAGCTTTCTCAAAGGTCAGTAACACATTACAAACATCACACACAGTGCTACCAAAGCTGCCATTAAAATCAAAGACCTCATCCTGTACCTCCATGATAGTATCCTTCACTATTTCAGATGAATCTATATTGTTCTCTACTACTATCTGCTCTCCTATTTTAACCCTATCCTTACTACCATTGACAGCACTCTCTATCCGTATCATAAACCCCTGAGTCCCTCTTGCTACCCCCTTTAATTTCAGAAAGGTTGTTGTCGGTGTCATACTTCCTACATTTGTTATTGCCGTCGCATCATTAAACCCTTTTCAAAGTTACCATTAAAGTAGTTGATTTAGTTGATGTATTAACACCCTTAACTACTTCTAGTGGGAAAGTTACCGATATCCTCTGTGTATTATCTACTATTGGAGTGGCTACTATAATATACTTCTCCTGAACTCCTTTGGTGACTGTGGAAGCTTCAACAGATTTCAAATCTTCCATTATAAGCGTCACTTTACGAATTACATAGCCTTTTAACCAGTAATTCTTAACCGGAACAAATTTTAATGCTTGCACTAGATATGTACACATATATTCTCCCTGATCTTTCTCTGTAACATTACGCAAAATAAGTGAACAATCACTCATAACCCTCTTCCACTTCATATCGTTGTACAAACTATACCTCCTTTGACTAGGTGCAACAGCTTCTACATCTGGTCCTGATGACAATACTTCTTCTCCATAATTATCTCTCCATGTGGGAGGAACGTCCCCTCTCCACTCCATCTCTCAAATCTACAATGAAGATGAGCTGGATCACTCATCCTAACCCTAATAACAGTCTTTTCCTCTAAAATTGGTGCTGGAGCTATTGGTTCCCTTATAATCAAATGCGATATATTTATGGCTTGAATAACTATCAATGTTGAAAGAGTTAAATTGCTTCTCACTGTTGTTTTAATAGACTGACGTGTTAATGTCCTTATTGTTACTTCATCTAGTTTCCCCAAAGCTTTGAACTCTTTGCTTGTACTTCCATCTATCACCACTAGTGTCAAATGACGTAAATGTAACTTACATTCACTCTCTCTTCCTACTCTAAACCCTCACTTTCAAACTTTTGATTATAAAAAATACACCTACAGTTACCTTGATCTTCCTGCTGGGAATTGTAAATATAGATACTCAATCACCCTCAATCTTCTCTTATCATTCAACAACGCATACTTTCTCAATGCATCTGCTCCTAACAGATCTAAACTCCTACCATATCTATCTTCCCACTAAACTCTAAAATGTCCTTCACCACTGTTCTCTCTCTCTTACTACTAACTTTGAAACTTAGCTTACTGTCTTAGAGTTCCTTCAACCCTAGTTCTCCTAACTTTTTTTAATCTAATGTTTTCTCCTAACTTTTAAAACCCTTTTTCCACTGATTTATTCACAAAATCCCTTTACCACCAAATTTTTAGAATATGTGATCGGGAAGTCCCCACCTGCTTCTGACTTCTTCACACACAGACTTGGCAAACGACTAAACATCTTTTAGCCTAGCCTGAAATCTCTTTGTGTAGGAATGTAACCCAGAATAACAGTCACCCCTTTTAACTTTATTTTCCAGACAGATTGTCTAATAGGCAGTCTAATAGATTATTATCCTTCCTATGATATTATCTTTTTAAGCAAATATGATTCCCAAAAACCCTATTCTTTTTTTGTTTTTATCCTCTACCAGACAGTCGTCTAGTGTACATCTTATTGTACAGTTCAATTTACACCATGCATCTCTTTCCCACAATGCAATAGGTATATGTTCTAATATTAGTATGTCTATTTTAATTTCTCCTTGATTTTTATAGCAGAGCTCAATTGGTTCCTTAAGAGTAATTAGCTGTTTTACTACCTCAAATCCCTATCCTAATTAGTTAATTTTACATAGTGAGATGTTTAACCTCTTTAGGCTGAACACAGATAAAAGCTTTTCCACTATTCACCTCTCCTAGTCCTTTGTTTTTACTTCAATTGTTAGATATTTTCTTCCTAATTGGTGCTACCAGCTGACACCCCCCTTCGTATCTTCTAGGCTCCTCTAGAATCCTTGCTCTGGACCCCTGTAGGGGTTCACCTGGAGAACAGGTGATTTTGACTGGCCCCTGTATCTTCCTCTGAATTTCCCTCTGATGTTTCCTCCTGACTTATTGCACTCACAGGTAAAGTGACCAATCTGTCCACAATTATAACACTCTTCTGAAAGTTGCTGGAAGTGTAGCTTAAATCTTCCTCCTCCTTCTAAGCCTTCTCGTCCTCTTCCTCTCCAATTCTGTGTCTGTCCCGAAACTGGCTGTGGATATGGATAACTGGTACCCCCCTTGGTGGCTGGTACAATTGCGGTTGGCCTTGTTCAGTTGAAGCTGTAGCAGTGATTGTTGATTTGGTTCACTCTGATTCTTCCTAACCAAAGCCTTCTCTTCTCCACCAGTTGTATGATTGAGTTTTCTGAGAGTTTCTTGATCCTGTTCTTTCTTGCTGTTGACATATCAGGATTCTTCAAAAGCTTATATTCTAAGTTCTGTCCTCGAAATATCATCTTCCATCATCTTCTTACTATTGGCCTTTCCTTGACCTCAATGTATTCTTCTCCTCCAATTCTTGGGATTCTTTTCTCAGCAGGTTTTCTTCTGTATCTTCCCTTCTTGAGTTGTTCATCCAGTTGTGTTACTTCTTCTAAACTATTCGCTTTATCCAGGCATGATAAGCATCGGTCTATATCTCCTTCTATTTCTTCTGTGCCAGTCCTTGTAGGATAAACTCCTTTTGAATACACAGCACCTTTAGTCTCCTCTTTATCGCTGTCTTCATCTGAACTCGAATCTCTTGTATCCTTCTTCCTTCAACTTCCATCAGAGATCAAATCTCTAGTATCCTTCTTTCCTCTCTTGCCAACTTCCTTCTGATCACAGAGTCATATCCACCCATGATCTCTTCTCAATCACTCTGATCTTCATCTTCATCATCTTCTTCAAGTTCCATCTTCCTTAACCTCACTCTTCTCTTCCAGACATCTCATTTTCTTCCTTCTGGAGTTTTGAATTCATCTTTATCGTCGTTTCTGCTTGTCCTCTCTCTATTATTCGTTCATCTTCATCTCTGATGCAATAATCACCCTGCTGGAGGATCACTGGAAGCTGAGGATAAACATCCCTAAGCTCTACTTCCTTCTCGTAAGGTGGGTGTCTTTTTGCTGATTCCGTGTGTGAGAAAGGTGTACTAACTTCTGCCATTAGTTTTTCTGTCGCCTTCTCTTCCTTTAGCATTTTCCTCTATACCTTTGTTTATCTTATCGCTGGAATCTTTTATCAGTTTTTGTTTGAGAATGAAGGGCAACTTTTGTTTCATTTGCCGGATAACCTAGCAATACTTTAGTTAAAGGATTACTATTTTCAACTATATCAACCGGTGTAATGACTTTCATAGCCTTGCTGTCCTTTCTCCCCATTGTAACTACTCTTTTATATTCCTTTATTGTGACTTATTTTATTTTAGACTATATAGCCTATGGCTTCCCCCCTTTAATTATTAATATAACCTAAACAACCCCAATTTTTTTTTTATCAATCAACCAAAATATGAATATTAAAAATGCAATTAAACTTTTTATTCCAATTTTTTTTTAAATTAAAATAAAAAATCAATTAAAAAATCAATTAAAAAACCAATTTTTTATTTCTATATCCTATCTTACCAATTTATCAATTAGTGGCTACCTTACCAATCCTAAAAACAAAGCCCTCTAACCTTACAACACTACAATTCCCATAAACCCCCTTGCTCTATAAGCACCTAATTATCTTAATTTTACAGAATAATGTCAGTACTCGATTTCCAACCCAACTGCAATCAAACCCAAGTGATGCCAGAGACTGCAAAATGCAAATTGTATTCAAATGATCAGTCTGTTGCCAAGCCTCTGTGAAATTGTCATAACATCAAATATCCTGTAGGGGAAGATTTTGCAAACAGACCAGTACCAAAACCTTTTTGACTCGATCCTCCCCCTGTCACGTGATGTCACGCAGCACCTCTCTTTCTTTCTCCCTCTCTCTCCTCTCGTCTCGTCCTATCGTTCCTCTCATATGACAAAAGAGCATAGAAACAGAAAAAGAATTTAGCAGTCATGCAATCACTGAGTTATCCACATTCAATATTCCCCCACTCATATTCGCTCTAAGACTTAACTCAGGACTAAATAGCTCAATAACATTTTTATTTATTTTAATCCGTCATTTAATTTAATTTATTATAATCCGTCAACATATATCTAATTTATAAATTCACTACATCTCAACAAATAGTTTCATTTTCAAACAACAGCCGCTTTAAAACTAGAAGATTCGTGTTAAAATCTCTCCTCTTTGTTCCCTCGTCTATGTCTCTGTCTCCCCCTGCAGCCCAGTCTAACAGAAATATGACCCATTTACCCACAATCCCGTGTTGTAGTTTTAGCAACCAACGTGTTGTAGTCTAGTAAAATCCCACGCATGCGCGATACATTCAAAAATACTTTCTCAAACGCCAGCATTCTACCACAGCCTCTCTTTTTTACACGTATAGTCAAACAATAACACTTAACAGAGCTCACAATTGCATAGAACTCTGAATTCTACACACAAACATAATTTAAGAGGCTTATTCCATCGCAATGCCCCCCCTAAGGTCACCCGTTAGCATGTAGCACGCAACACAATTAGCATTTAGCATTTAGCCTTAGCCTTTATGTACAATGTGGCATGAAACACACCCCAGGTACCTTCACTGCCCTTTTTCCTTTGTTTATTTCTCTACCGTTTGTGATGCCGTGGGTTCAATGACCATCCACTGAGAGATTACCCCCAAGCAGACATCCCGTCGGATGAACGATGAGCAATAATCACAATCAGATAAATCTCATCAACCCGAGTTCTTTAGAACCCACCAAATGCACATTCTAACGCGCAAACGGATTTTCGGCCCATCAATAGATGGCCCACCCCGGGGTCTTAAATGGTGCAGTTCCCTAATGTATACGTATCTCTGCCTTGTACATCTGCCAATATCTGCCTTAATCCCTACCATCGATTGCTCTAAAATTCCAAGCCTACTCTCCCCCCTTTTGCCCTGTCTACCAGTGCAACAATTGATAATGATTAGCCAGACCCCCAGTTCTCAGCAATAACGCCACACGAGGCACATTTCGGTCCTAATGGTACATTTCTCCAGTGTACACAAATAGTATCCAAACTAACAAACTCCCAAAGCTGTGAGAAAAACTCACCCTTTTCTGGCCATGACTTCAGAACGAGTTAGCTTGGCGGCAACGAATGAAACAAAGAAGATTTGCAGACCAGCCCCACGTTGGGCGCCATTTGTCGTATCGAGTAAATGCTGGCAATTATTGCTGATAAACAAAGGAGTCCGCTCATACTGAACCTTTGATCATAAGTTTTATTCATATCACAAGCTTTCAGCATGAGTTACAGGAGTCAAGATCCCCCGGAGAGCAGTGTCCTCGAATTGTAATGGCTGCTCTGCTTTCCTGTGCCTCCAGCATATACTTATAAACAATGTAAAAATATGGGTTGCTCCCTCTGCGGTCCAATCACCTGTCTCCCCTGGGGCGTCACCCTACAACTGGCTACTTTTGACCTAACATAAACAACATTCCATTTCTTCATGAAAAACATTAACAAAGACATAATCCTAATACACTACACCAGCTCTCTTCAGGTCATTGACTACAGTGTAGTTCTGGGCTGATCCCAGAACTACTGATCCCTCACCTTCCTCATGATCATTGATGCCCCACGAGGTGAGATCTTGCATGGAGCCCCAGACCGAGGATGATTGACCATCATCTTGAACTTCTTCCATTTTCTAATAATTGCGCCAACAGTTGTTGCCTTCTCACCAAGCTGCTTACCTATTGTCCTGTAGCCCACCCCAGCCTTGTGCAGGTCTACAATTTTATCCCTGATGTCCTTACACAGCTCTCTGGTCTTTGCCATTGAGTGGAGAACAGGAGGGCTTCTTAAAGAAAAACTAACAGGTCTGTGAGAGCCGGAATTCTTACTGGTTGGTAGGTGATCAAATACTTATGTCATGCAATAAAATGCAAATTAATTACTTAAAAATCATACAATGTGATTTTCTGGATTTTTGTTTTAGATTCTGTCTCTCACAGTTGAAGTGTACCTATGATAAAAATTACAGACCTCTACATGCTTTGTAAGTAGGACAGGGTTCTTCAATTCCGGTCCTGGAGGGCCGAAACACTTCTGTTTTTTATTTCTACCTGGTAGATAATTGCACTCGCCTGGTGCCTGTATGACCTCCCTACAACGCCTGGGCATGCTCCTGATGAGGTGGCGGATGGTCTCCTGAGGGATCTCCTCCCAGACCTGGACTAAAGCATCCGCCAACTCCTGGACAGTCTGTGGTGCAATGTGGCGTTGGTGGATGGAGCGAGACATGATGTCCCAGATGTGCTCAATTGGATTCAGGTCTGGGGAACGGGCGGGCCAGTCCATAGCATCAATGCCTTCCTCTTGCAGGAACTGTTGACACACTCCAGCCACATGAGGTCTAGCATTGTCTTGCATTAGGAGGAACCCAGGGCCAACCGCACCAGCATATGGTCTCACAAGGGGTCTGAGGATCTCATCTCGGTACTTAATGGCAGTCAGGCTACCTCTGGCGAGCACATGGAGGGCTGTGCGGCCCCCCAAAGAAATGCCACCCCACACCATGACTGACCCACCGCCAAACCGGTCATGCTGGAGGATGTTGCAGGCAGCAGAACGTTCTCCACGGCGTCTCCAGACTCTGTCACGTGCTCAGTGTGAACCCGCTTGCTACCACTAGAGTGAAAGCACCGCCAGCATTCAAAAGTGACCAAAACATCAGCCAGGAAGCATAGGAACTGAGAAGTGGTCTGTGGTCACCACCTGCAGAACCACTTCTTTATTTGGGGTGTCTTGCTAATTGCCTATAATTTCCACCTGTTGTCTATTCCATTTGCACAACAGCATGTGAAATGTATTGTCAATCAGTGTTGCTTCCTAAGTGGACAGTTTGATTTCACAGAAGTGTGATTGACTTGGAGTTACATTGTGTTGTTTAAGTGTTCCCTTTATTTCTTTGAGCAGTGTATATATAATAAAGTACAGGTTCCTAAAAAAAAAAGACCTAAGTCGTACTTTAAAGTATTTTTACTTAAGTACTTTACACCACTGCCTACCCGCACAGCATCTGCGAGCTGTTGGCTAGAGAGCATATGCCAAGACCAAAGTAGATACATTTGCTATTTAACGGAACAGTTTTTGTGATGGAAACACATTGAACATTACATTTTTATTTGGTACATAACTTAAGTGAAAAAGTACATTTTGTGTGCACTGTCATCAGGCACAGACTTTTATCAGCAACAATTCCGTTTGGTGGAAACACCACTGCGGGGAAAATATAAATATTTTCTTTATGTGGATTATAGAATATTTGCATGAACATCTGTCGCCAATTGGATGGAAATTTAGCTAGTGACTCAGAGTGTAAAATATGTTAAAGATTAAAAGTGTAATCATTGATTGGGCTTGCATAGAGCTCGCCAGTTTGTATTATACTGAACAAACATATAAACACAACATGTAAAGTGTTGGTCCCATGTTTCATGAGCTGAAATAAAAGATCCCAGAAAAAGCTTATTTCTCTAAAATGTTATGCACAAATTTGTTTACATCCCTGTTAGTGAGTGTTTCTCCTTTGCCAAGATAATCCATCCACCTGACAGGTGTGGCATATCAAGAAGCTGATTAAACAGCATGATCATTACACAGGTGCACCTTGTGCTGGGAATGTGTCCTTTTGTCACACAACACAATGCCACAGATGTCTCAAGTAGAGGGAGCGTACAATTGGCATACTGACTGCAGGAATGTCCACCAGAGCTGTTGCCAGACAATTGAATGTTCATTTCTCTATCATAAAACGTTGTTTTAGAGAATTTGGCAGTACGTCCAACCAGCCTCACACCCGCAGACCATGTGTAACCACACCAGCCCAGGACCTCCACATCTGGCTTCTTCACCTGCGGGATCGTCTGAGGGGGGAATGGGGGCGCTGAGGAGTATTTATCTCTGTAATAAAGCCCTTTTGTGGGGTAAAACAAATTATGATTGGGTGGGCCTATACCCACCCATGGCTACACCCCTGCCCAGTCATGTGAAATATATTGATTAGGGCCCAATTTATTTATTTCAATAGATTTATATGAACTGTAACTCAGTAAAATCTTTGAAATTATTGCATTTATATTTTTGTTCAGCCATGCCTATGGCAAAAATGAATGGGGAAAGAATAGGGTTTTGGAATAAACGCCGACAATACGGTCTGAGGGTTAACTCCGGCTTAGGAGATCTTTAAAGTTTTGTTCTATGAGATAATAGCAGGTTTGTGCTTTTCACAAAAAGTGACAGCTAATGATTATCAAACAAAACATATACGTTCTCCTAAGCCTGTGTTTACCACAGACCTTATTTTTGGCATTTATCCAAAATTGCCATTCATTTTCTCCATAGGCTTTCTCCAACGAACCACGGCGGAGTTAATGCCTACAAAAAGATGCCATTACCATGTGTCTTTTGAATGTCTTGAGTCCATTGAAAACAAAGGCTGTGTCTGAAGACATTACTACAGTAGTTAAGTTCTCAATTCCTCTCAAAGCACACTGGAGGAGAGGATCCAAGGTCCCCTTCCCTCTGACTTCCTCCTCCAATGAGCTTCGAGAGGTATGGAGGACAGAGGAAGAACTGGGTCAACGTTTGCTACGCAGCACGGTCTGTCCTGAACGACACTTGGTGAAACTGCAGGTATGTTTGCTCCCGTTTGGACGGTGAGGCGTGGCCTGATTTAATATGGGTGTGAACATCTGACGTCTCAAAACTCACGCAGCACACCGTATGGTATCTGCCCTCACCCTAATCACAACGGTTTTCAACTGCTCGTTCCATACAGTACCATTTCTGTTGAATTCAACGTTGCTGTCGTCACTCTATACATTTCATATATACTGTAAAGAGAAGTATTTTGTCCTATTCAGAAACAGTCGGAGTTGTCATTATTTATTGGTCACAGTTTAATAAGCACATAATAAAAAAGAGGATATTTACAGATTTAAAACAAAAATCATTTTTACACTAAAATACACACAATTTTAACTCACATTAAGCATGCTCCCCAAGAGTAGGAACCATACATAAAAAAGACAACAGTAAAGTGCATCATTTGAGAAACCTCCCCATTGTTATTTCTGATCGAAAGGGAAGGGAGAACTGCACTTTTCAGTCACACACACACTTCCTATTATGTGCAAAAAAAGTGACAAACATTATTTAAAAACATAAATATCCATATGGAGATATTCTGCCCCACACAGTTCAGACTCCAAAAGATATTAAACACACACATCCTAAAATGATTTTAAAAACACACTACAGACATACAGTATGCAACAATAAACATTACACATCCTAGAAGTCACTACATACATGATGCCCACAACACCCTCTCGCCCTGAACAGATAAGCTTTGTGTTAGCTATAAATCAATATAATCCATCTAGCCTTCCAATGATCCCAGAGGCCAGCATATTGTAGACCCATCTGATTTTCTACAATCTGCCAGGGAAGGTGGAGGGGCTCGGGGAAGTGGCTGGCGTTTGACCAGCTTTCAAATAGTTCCAGAAAGAAATTAACCAGTTTTCATCATTGTGTCTCTGGCGCTCTCTCTCTCAGACACACACACTGTGAGGATCACATAGTGTGGTAGAGGGTGCTGACAGTCCATTTCTTCAGCCTGCGTAGCGGGTGTGTCCTTCCGTACTGCTGTCGTGTTGCCACGGAGATCAGGTCGGGCGTCAGCAAGGGGGCGTGGCCAGAGTCAGGACGTTTCCCCTTCTGCCAGCCCTGATTGGACGTAGGAGAACACGAGTGTTCTGATGGGGTGTGTCCACTCTCACAAGGCCCCTCCGCTCTGTTCCTGAGGGACTCCTGCCTGCTGGTGGAGACAGAAGGACACAGGGCATTGTGGAATAGCACCCTGAGTTTCTTGGAGGACTCGTCAGCTGCTGCCGAAGGAGGGAGGGCTTCCAGAGTGGGTGTCACCGGAGAGGTGGGGCTAATCTCCCAGTCACTCAGGTCATTGGCCGACAGCTCTAGGCAGCCCAGCTTAGCCAATGAGGCAGAGCGCTTCATCAGGGAGGGCGGGGTCAGCCCAGCCTGGCGAATCCGTGCCTCCACCTCCCTGGCTCTCTGCCGGTCGCCACCCCTGACCCTCTTCTGCCTCGCCTCCACACCTTCCCCACACACCTTGGCTCCGCCCCCGCTCACCTGGCGAAGGAACGCCCCCAGCTCCCGCAGAGTTTCCCACGTCTCCCTCATGATGATGTCACCGGGGGGTCCTCGACCCGGGGGACTGTCCCAGTCTGTGCCCGACTCAAACTCTGTCACCCCCTCCAGACACAGGATATCCATGGATGAGAGGGGGGCGAGGGCGGAGCGTAGGGTAGGGTGGTGAGGGGTGATGGGGGTGATGGGGGTAGGGTGGAGAGGGGTGATGGGTGGAAGGTGGAAGGTAGATACAAGGCTGCCATCAGTAATGTTGTGTTTGTGCGTTTGGCCACTGTCTTCATGTAAACCTTCTCTCCAAGCCTCCTGTCCTCCATCTTCCATAGGACTACAGCCCCCATCCTCCTCCTTTTCCTGCATAGTGCTGACCTCTGACCCCTGCAGGCAGAGTGGTGCATTCTGGGGGTTGGAGTTTGTCTCTGGGAGGGGGTGAGAGGCAGGAGGGGAGTGTTCTCTTGAGTGAGGGAAGAGAGGGGAGCGACGATGGGGGTGGGTCGGGTGGAGGGAAGGTGGAGGTGGGGAAGGGGAGTCGTGCCTCATTCGCTGCTCCAGCTGTTGGGTGACGCGGCGCACAGAGCCCAACGCCCAATCACCAGAGTGAGGGGCGGGAGGAGAGTTGGAGACTGCTTCCATCTCTTCTGCTTTGTCCTTCACTTCCTCTTTGATATCCTCCACTTCCTGCTGTGACTCTGCATCTTTGCCCTCTACTTCCTGGTTTGACTGACCCACTTCCTGGTCCTGGGAAGCAGTAGGCTCATGTTGGCTGGGAGGGCCAGGGGGAGGGATCACAGTGTGCATCAAGGACTCCAGTTCTGTGACTATGAGGTGAACAGAGACGATGTTGTTCTGAGAGACAGAAGAGAGAAAAGAACAGCAATCAGTTAAAGAAAGTAAATAGATGTAGTCTTCTTGTAAGTTGGTAGCCAAAGATAGTTTCCTTAAGATCCCCTCTAACATCACTGGGTGGCGATGTCGGAGAACACAAAACTCACAACTGAATCTATTAGGTACACCCATCTACATAGTACTGGGTCTGACGTGCCTTTGCCTCCAGAATTCTTTGGGGCATGGATTCTACAAGTCAGAAACGTGCACTACGCAGTTGCTGCAGATCGGACGGGCCCATCTTAGCTAATATTTTGGGGTTTTTTTGCCCATAGATTTTGTTGTACATTTTTAATCACTCAAATATCACATGAATACACATTAGACATGGCAAAATTTATAGAATTGCAAGAATATGAGCTTTAAAACTGCAAAACGTTCTTTGCACCCCATGAAAAAATGTGAAGAATTGCAGGAAATAAGCTTTAACCCGCAAAACTCTCTCCACCAACAAGAAGGGTGTGAACAGTTTGTGTTATGAACAGTGCTTGTGCCCATAGAGATATACGTGGCGCGTGCGCGGGATGTTACCCAATGCTGGAAGGTGGGACCTGAGTGAAAAAGTTTAGGAACCCCTGATTTAGCAGACGCTGTTATCCAGAGCGACTTACAGGAGCAATAAGGCTTAAGTTC
This sequence comes from Coregonus lavaretus, assembly GCF_964263955.1. Classification (NCBI taxonomy): domain Eukaryota; kingdom Metazoa; phylum Chordata; class Actinopteri; order Salmoniformes; family Salmonidae; genus Coregonus; species Coregonus lavaretus. The sequence goes on along the minus strand of NC_140011.1, from coordinate 40,775,820 downwards.
CTTGCTCAAGGGCACAGACAGATTTTTCTCCTAGTCGGTTCGGGGATTCGAACCAGCAACCTTTCGGTTACTGGCCCAACGCTCTTAACCACTAGGCTATCTGACATCCAGTTTTTAGCTGATAGGAGTGGAACCCATCTGTGACAAAGATCGACGAGTTGTGCATTCCGAGATGCCGTTCTGCACACCACTGTTGTACTGCACCATTATGTGTCTGTTTGTGGCCCGCCTGTTAGCTTGCATGATTCTTGCCATTCTCCTTCGACCGCTCTGCCGCTGACTTGATGTTTTTTTGTTTATCGCACCGTTCTCGGTAAACCCTAGACACTATTGTGCGTGAAAAGCCCAGGAGGCCAGCCGTTTCTGAGATACTGGATCCGGCGCCTGGCACCGACGATTATACCAGATCAAAGTCGCTTAGGTCACTCGTTTTGCCCATTCAATCGAACAGTAACTGAATGCCTCGATGCCTGTCTGCCTGCTTTATATAGCAAGCCACAGCTACGTGACTCACTGTCTCTGTAGGAGCGATACGTTTTCGTGAACGGGGTAATAAACTGTCCGTTTCTGTATTTCTGTATGAACATGCTTACTCCACTTGAAAGAGTCCAAGTTCTGTGTGGAACAGTTGTATTGCAACTACAGATAGTAAAATTTAAAATCAATGAAACACTGATTGCCTTTAGTACAGTGCAAAGACTCATGTCACAGGACTTGATCAAATTCATCATTAAAATAGTCTCACCCTCTTCCTCTCCTCGACCTCCTCCTCCTCCTCTCCCTCCTCAGTCGCCACAGCAGAGGGGTCCTCCTGCTGCTCCTGTCCTGGATCCCTGGGTATGGGCTGAGGTGTCTGTTGCAGTGCCTGATCAGAAAGGAAACGGGTCCTCCCGTCCTGAGTCAGACCCTGGAACTTCTCTCTGGCGCTGAAGAAGTTGATGTGGTCTGTGCTGAGAGCCGAGGACCCCCCCGCCCCGGCAGCAGGGTCCTGGGGGGGGGCACTGGGCTGGCTAATGATGAGTACCTCAATACTGGAGGGTTGTTGGGATGCTGAACTGTCCAAACATGCCCCAGGTAACCGCTGGTCACAGTCTAGTTTCTTGTCAGGCACTGGTGTGGACGGCTCTTGTGGTCCTGCTGTTTGTGTGCTTGTTTCCGGGGTCATCGACGATGACTCCAGCACTGATGGGGTCACCTGTGGCTGAGAGTATTTTTCCTTAGGCAAGGTGGTGGACGGCTCCTTGGCTTTCGGAGTCTTGTCTGCATCGGAGGGGGTTGGAAGGGAGAGGGGGAGGTGGTGAAGGGAGGGGGGTGGGTGAGGGCGCCCGACAGGCACTGTCTCCGCCACAGTTACCGTAGAAATGTCAGGCACCACGGTGGCCGCCCGCGGCTGGGGGAGAGGCGGGGTCGAGGGGTCCTCCTCGGAATCACACAGGCCGTTGGAGAGAGGGGGTGACGGGGAACATACAGACTCCCCCTGGGCCTGGGAACCAGTGGAGGCAGTAGTAACTGTTGCTGGTGAAGGCTTCTGGTCGCCAGTAGGAGAAGACTGGTCGCCAGTAGGAGAAGACTGGTCGCCAGTAGGAGCAGACTGGTCGCCAGTAGGAGAAGACTGGTCGCCAGTAGGAGCAGACTGGTCGCCAGTAGGAGCAGACTGGTCGCCAGTAGGAGCAGACTGGTCGCCAGTAGGAGCAGACTGGTCGCCAGTAGGAGCAGACTGGTCGCCAGTAGGAGAAGACTGGTCGCCAGTAGGAGAAGACTGGTCGCCAGTAGGAGCAGACTGGTCGCCAGTAGGAGCAGACTGGTCGCCAGTAGGAGCAGACTGGTCGCCAGTAGGAGCAGACTGGTCCCCAGTAGGAGCAGACTGGTCGCCAGTAGGAGCAGACTGGTCGCCAGTAGGAGCAGACTGGTCGCCAGTAGGAGCAGACTGGTCGCCAGTAGGAGCAGACTGGTCCCCAGTGCCTACTGACTGGTCTCCAGTTGTGGAGGTCAACAGAGCTTCAGTCCTAGTCTTCTGGTTAGTGTCCATGTTATTCTCTTGGGTAGCAGTAGTATTGGGCTGGCTACTGGACTGTACCACCTTCCCTGCACTAGAGGGGGTCCCACACTCAGAGATGGACCGCACCACCTGCCCCGTGTTGGAGGGGGTGCCCAGCGGCTGCAGCAGCTCCTGCAGTGAGGGGGTTGCGGGGCTGTTACCCTGGTTACGGGGATCGGAGCGGCCCAGGGTGTGGGGGTGTTGGGCGGTCTTACACAGCGGCTCGTGGTGCTCTGATAGGTCACTGTCTGAGTGGGAACGCCACAGCTTGTTGTGCCTCTGCTTACTGGGGGAGGGGGGGAGGAGAGAGGGGAGAGAGAGGGGGGCGAGTAGTAGAGAGAGGGGGGGGCGAGAAAGAGGGGGGAGAGGGTAGTGGAGAGAGCGATAGGGAGAAGTGGAGAGAGCGATAGGGGGAAGTGGAGAGAGAGAGAGGGGGAGGGTAGTGGAGAGCAAGAGAGATCGGGGGAGAGCGAGAGAAAGAGAGGGGGGAGAGTAGAGAGAAAGAGGGGGGAGTGGAGAGAGAGGGGGGGAGTGGAGAGAGAGGGGAGTGGAGAGAGGGAATAGTGACAGAAGAAGACAAAGAAAGAGGGAATAGAGAGAAGAGATATATATTAATTACTCATTTCTGGTAGGTTCCTCCTGTCCTTTGGGTGGTGGACCATTCTTGATACACATAAGAAACTGTTGAATGTGCAATTGCAATTCTTGACACAAACCGGTGCACCTGGCACCTACTACCATACCCCGTTCAAAGGCACTTAAATATTTTGTCTTGCCCATTCACCTTCTGAATGGCACACATACACAATCCATGTCTCAATTGTCTCAAGGCATAAAAATCCTTCTTTAACCCGTCTCCTCCCCATTCATCAAACACTAACATATCTGCTTAGAATGTCTTTACTGGGTATGTTGTGTAAGTAAGAGAGAATGCAGTCTTGGGGTGTGTGTACGTGTGTTAGCTAGTGCAGTGTGTGTGTACCTGGCCAGCAGTATGCCCTGGTATTCCTCTAGCTGTCTCATAAATGACGGGTTAGGTTTGGTGACGGCACGTCGCTCCTTAACGTAGTTGAATGCTCTCTCCAGGTCCCAGCCGTACTCCTTCATAGCGTAGGCTATCACCGTGGAGGCAGAGCGACTCACACCCATCTTACAGTGCACCAGACACTTAGCTCCCGCTTTCCTACAGGGACACAGACCGACACATTATTTAACACAGACACACACACTAGAACTGGTTAAGGGACTGATATAGGAGCACAGAGATAAGAGAGGTTAGAGAGACAGACAAAGATGGGAGAGACAGATATAGAAAGATGGCGGAGAGAAATACAGACCATCTCTAGAAAGATGAGAAAGACGTGAGTGAAAGAGAGTGAAAGAGAGTTGAGAGAAAGAGGAGAGAGTTGAGAGAAAGCGAGTTGAGAAAAAGAGAGTTGAGAGAAAGCGAGAAAGCGAGCGAGAGAGTTGAGGGAAAGCGAGCGAGAGAGTTGAGAGAAAGCGAGCGAGAGAGTTGAGAGAAAGCGAGCGAGAGAGTTGAGGGAAAGCGAGCGAGAGAGTTGAGAGAAAGCGAGCGAGAGAGTTGAGAGAAAGCGAGCGAGAGAGTTGAGGGAAAGAGAGCGAGAGAGTTGAGGGAAAGAGAGCGAGAGAGTTGAGGGAAAGAGAGCGAGAGAGTTGAGAGAAAGCGAGCGAGAGAGTTGAGAGAAAGCGAGAAAGCGAGCGAGAGAGTTGAGGGAAAGCGAGCGAGAGAGTTGAGAGAAAGCGAGCGAGAGAGTTGAGAGAAAGCGAGAAAGCGAGCGAGAGAGTTGAGGGAAAGAGAGCGAGAGAGTTGAGGGAAAGAGAGCGAGAGAGTTGAGAGAAAGCGAGAAAGCGAGCGAGAGAGTTGAGGGAAAGCGAGCGAGAGAGTTGAGAGAAAGGAAGAAAGCGAGCGAGAGAGTTGAGGGAAAGCGAGCGAGAGAGTTGAGAGAAAGCGAGCGAGAGAGTTGAGAGAAAGCGAGAAAGCGAGCGAGAGAGTTGAGGGAAAGAGAGCGAGAGAGTTGAGGGAAAGAGAGCGAGAGAGTTGAGGGAAAGAGAGTGAGAGAGTTGAGGGAAAGAGAGCGAGAGAGTTGAGGGAAAGAGAGCGAGAGAGTTGAGGGAAAGAGGGCGAGAGAGTTGAGGGAAAGAGAGCGAGAGAGTTGAGGGAAAGAGAGCGATAGAGAGAGAGCGCCTAAAGTCCACAGAGGTCAGACTCAGTCGGCCAGTCCAGTAGTGACTCACTTGGCTCTGGAGATGAACTTGTAGGTGTCGTTCCAGTAGGCCAGCAGGTCTGTAGCCTCCTCATCATACACACGGATGTTATGGTACTCAAACACACCTGGGAAGAAGTTGTCAATCTCCCTTGTCACGTTCAGAATATACTGCACACTGGGGAGGGAGGAGAGCGAGAGAGGGGGGTAGGATGGGGAGGGAGAGAGGATGGGGAGGGAGGGAAAGGGGGAAGGATACGTAGGGGAAGGAATGAAGGGAAGGGAGAAAAAGAGGGAAGGGAAAGAGAGAGATGTGGACAGGTTGTCATTATAGATGTGTAGGCAATGTAAATAGAATTGAGGTTTTGAATTTTATGAGCAGTGCAGTATGGGAGTAGTAGTTCTCCAGAACAGGCCTTACCCACTGTTCTGCAGCTCCTCCAGATTGGATGCATTCCACTCAGAGCCCTGTAGGGAAACAAAAACACTATGAGATCAGTTCCACTCCAGTCCAGCTTTTTTTCCCCCAATGTCCCTTTACACTTTTAGGTCAGGGGAAGTCGGTTTAATTGCCAACAATAATAACCAGTTACACAGTAAGTACTACAGCGTTAAGTACTACAGCGTTAAGTACTACAGCGTTAAGTACTACAGCGTTAAGTACTACAGCGTTAAGTACTACAGCGTTAAGTACTACAGCGTTAAGTACTACAGCGTTATGTACTACAGCGTTAAGTACTACAGCGTTAAGTACTACAGCGTTAAGTACTACAGCGTTAAGTACTACAGCGTTAAGTACTACAGCGTTAAGTACTACAGCGTTAAGTACTACAGCGTTAAGTACTACAGCGTTAAGTACTACAGCGTTAAGTACTACAGCGTTATGTACTACAGCGTTAAGTACTACAGCGTTAAGTACTACAGCGTTAAGTACTACAGCGTTAAGTACTACAGCGTTAAGTACTACAGCGTTATGTACTACAGCGTTAAGTACTACAGCGTTAAGTACTACAGCGTTAAGTATTAAAAGAGAAAAGACAGGGATAGAATCAGAGAAGAGAATGGCAGGCAGACAGACAGACAGACCGACCTACAGACAGATCTACCTACCAGGTAAACAGTACAGGTTCAACAGATGTGTACAGTCAGTAACCACAACCTGGTGATGCACCTGGCGCCATGTTAACCCCTCATCATACTCACTGGGACCCTCACTGACAGACAGACAGACAGACCTACCAGGTAAACATGGTCGAATATCTCAGTGGGACTGTCCATCTGGCCCAGGATCAGGATCATCTCGTTGTCTATGTACTCCTTAAACTCACACAGGTTACACACCATGTGCACCTCCAGCTCTGTGCGGATCTGGACGGAACACACGGGTTAAATGCTCATACACATGACGTGCATTTCCACCACGGGACTAACAGAGAATATATAACCTATGACAGCATGTTCTGAACACACACCTCTTTGCAGGTGACATTCTCCAGGTCTTTCTGCATCATGATCTCTCTCAGACGAGTCTTGATCAGCCGCTCCGTCCTCTCTCTCTCTGTCGGCCTGGAAACACACAGCAGGCAGTGGAAGTGTGTGAGATCACCCTCCCTCCTTGACTTCAAACGAGACGCGGACCCTTCCATCTTTCTTTCTTAACCCCTCCCACCTCCACCCTTTTTCAGGCCATAAACCAGAGGTATATAATATTGTGTGGTATATACCTGTGAATGTGTAGTGGCGTGTGCGTTGTGTAGTGGACACGACTGTGGTAAAACAGCTCAGGGAATGTAACAGTGGCTCTGTGCTAGCTTGTTACATTTCCAGCACCACCGTGAGATTTCAACAATAACTATTTCAAGGTCACTTTCAGGTCCATAGAAACAGCACTGATGTTAAAATCCTCCCTCTTAATCCACGTTCACCCAATTAGACAGTTAAACAAGAACTTGATTCATGACAGATAGTTAGCCCTGAGGACCAGAGCTTGTACATGAGCTCTTTGCAAAACGTTATGGGAAGACTCGTGGTGCTGGTTGTAGCTCAGTCAACATCTGAACAATACATGTAGCTAGGAGCTACACACGTTTTGTTTTACTGTGCATCGGTTTTTATGTGTTTATCATGGGACCTCAAGTGATTAACATTTCCAATGTAGTGATTACACATGGCAAAACACTCCCGATCTAAGGCACTGCATCTCAGTGCTAGAGGCGTCATTACAGACCCTGGTTCGATTCCAGGCTGTATCACAACCCATAGGGGCGGCGCACAATTGGCCCAGCGTCGTCCGGGTTTGGTCGGGGTAGGCCGTTATTGTAAATAAGAATTTGTTCTTAACTGACTTGCATAGTTAAATAAAGGTAAAAGAAAAAAAAAAAAAAAAAAAGAGTCCCACACGTTATGTAGTGTGTTTGTGACACTCACATGCCAGAGAACAGCACGGGAGAGTCGGCACGATGTGATTGGACGTCCTGCATGGCGTTCCACTCGTTGATGCGTGATTGGTCAGAGGAGACCCGGCTCTGGTAGTAGCTGACCCAGGTCAGGAACAGGCTGCCGGGGTAGTAGTTATGGCAACGAGCCACCTCACACGCCTTGTGGAGCGACTGCAGAGCAGACCTGGGAGAGGAGAGAGGAGAGAGGGATGGAGAGACAGCGGGTAGAAGGGGGTGAGAATGTGACATTGATGAGAAGATCAAGGTAAAATAACAAAGAAGAGGTGTATCAGACATTAAAGCTAGCATAGTGGAAACAAACCAGTAACAAATATACTCACCACATGGCCTGCACTGACACAGGCTTGAATACATGGATCCTGTTATCAGTGGACACACTGAAACCCCTGAGAGAGAGAGAGTCAAATAAGCACTCAAGAATTTACAAAAGGTCCCTTTTTCCTCAAACTCCTCTGAACCACACATCTGTGGAGATGAGCGTGTTCCTGTCAGTGTGGTGTGTATGTGAGAGAGACATTCTTACCCGTCTCCATCCAGGTGTATCAGTGAGTCGCTCCATAGGGGGAGAACCAGCCCCACCGAGCACGAGCTGGAAGAGCCACACAAAATAAGCTTGTGTTACTACACCACGTTGCTCTACGATAGTCCATGCTCAATACGATCTCTGAGTCCACACACGCACACACACCTGTCTGCAGGGCTGAAGTCCATGCCCAGCACCAGGCTCTCCTCTGTGTCCTGGCGGCCGTTAGTGGAGACCACCACCATGTAGCGAGTCCCCTGGTATAAGGTACTCTCCAACCGTACAGCCTAGAGAGAGGAGAGAGGGAAGGAGAGAAGTACAGAGAGAGTAAAGAAAAGGAAGTGTGAAGACCAGATCTTGATCATGCAGGTGTGTGTGCTCACCAGTTTGATGTTGTCCTCTGGTCGGAGGAGAGTGAACATGGTCTGCAGGTGCTGCTGGAGGTCACCTGGAGACACACACACACACTCTTAACACTGCGCTCTATGTGTACCCATGATAACCACCACCACACTGTACCATTCCTCAGTATAGCATCCTTATGGCATTTACAGTATAATTAGCATAGCTGCTCATTAGGAAATGCTAAATCAGCTAATGTCTTCTCTCTGTCACACTAATGCTTTATCACTGGCATATTTTCATTCGTCTTTCCCCTAATTGAAACGTGAATTAGGGAGTTTCTCATGGCCACAGTGCTTTGCTTGCTCTTTGCGGTCTAGGCCAGGTAACTGGTAAACACTTGGTGACAACTGCTGACGTCAAAAAGAGCTTTATCAAATACATTTGATTGATTGATCTGGACATGAAGCTACCATGCTCCGTTTCCCATAACGTCTGTACTCCGTACTGTACCTGCATGTTTGCTGCGGAGCTGAGAGAACCGGGAGGCGGAGGTAGGGGAGGAGCCATTTCCCCGGGGCAGGAAGAGGGCGGCGCCTTTCACTGTCAGGAAGCTCTCACTGATACTGGAAGAGAGCGAGAGAGAGACAGAGACAGAGACAGAGACAGAGAGAGAGAGAAGTGTAGCAGGACAAGAGGGAGCGATGGAGAGGAGGAAGAGTGTTAAAATGCATTCACAACAACCAAAACTAATTCAATCCTATTCATTATGGTAGAACCCCCCAGTCTGCTGGCCCTGAGGCAGGGCAGTGTAACTGAGGAATAACAGGGAAAAGAAGAGGTCCCATAGAGAGCGAGAGCAAACAGTCAGAGGGGAACAAAAACAGAACATCCCGTGCCCCCGACTCTTTTCCAGGTTCCAGCACACCACTACATATGGGTTGTTGTGTGATGACAAAGTGTGACCTATTAGATGGATCTGTTCCGGAGTGCCATAATGTGAGAAGATGTTCTCTTAAAACGAACGTGTGTGTGTGTGTGTGCAAGCGTGGGAAGAAACGCTAGTGGGCGTGGTGTTTGGCCGGAGCGATGTGATGGGGATGTCAGGCCCATCACTGAATACCTACAGTAACGACAAATGTTTTATTTCTTTATCTTAAAATCAGAAATATGACTTAACAGTACAGAGGACTAGGCCTACTCACTGGCTGCGTCCCAATGTTACTTTTGACCAGGGCTCATAGGGCTTTGGACAAAAGTAGTGCACTATATGGGGAATAGGGTTCCATTTGGGACAAGCACTCTGTAAAGTAATCTAGTGTACTCCCAACTCTGTCTACTTGTGGTGGGCTTTCATGTTCTCTGCTGAGAACAGCAGTTTTATCCTGCAGGCTGAAACTGGCCTCACTCAGTTCTAAAAGGCATTCATGTACTGGTCTGCAGTAGAATACAGTACTGAAGGTACAGTACTGGTCTGCAGTAGAATACAGAACTGAAGGTACAGTACTGGTCTGCAGTAGAATACAGTACTGAAGGTACAGTACTGGTCTGCAGTAGAATACAGAACTGAAGGTACAGTACTGGTCTGCAGTAGAATACAGTACTGAAGGTACAGTACTGGTCTGCAGTAGAATACAGAACTGAAGGTACAGTACTGGTCTGCAGTAGAATACAGTACTGAAGGTACAGTACTGGTCTGCAGTAGAATACAGAACTGAAGGTACAGTACTGGTCTGCAGTAGAATACAGTACTGAAGGTACAGTACTGGTCTGCAGTAGAATACAGTACTGAAGGTACAGTACTGGTCTGCAGTAGACTACAGTACTGAAGGTACAGTACTGGTCTGCAGTAGAATACAGAACTGAAGGTACAGTACTGGTCTGCAGTAGACTACAGTACTGAAGGTACAGTACTGGTCTGCAGTAGAATACAGAACTGAAGGTACAGTACTGGTCTGCAGTAGACTACAGTACTGAAGGTACAGTACTGGTCTGCAGTAGAATACAGAACTGAAGGTACAGTACTGGTCTGCAGTAGACTACAGTACTGAAGGTACAGTACTGGTCTGCAGTAGAATACAGAACTGAAGGTACAGTACTGGTCTGCAGTAGACTACAGTACTGAAGGTACAGTACTGGTCTGCAGTAGAATACAGAACTGAAGGTACAGTACTGGTCTGCAGTAGACTACAGTACTGAAGGTACAGTACTGGTCTGCAGTAGAATACAGAACTGAAGGTACAGTACTGGTCTGCAGTAGACTACAGTACTGAAGGTACAGTACTGGTCTGCAGTAGAATACAGAACTGAAGGTACAGTACTGGTCTGCAGTAGAATACAGTACTGAAGGTACAGTACTGGTCTGCAGTAAAATACAGTACTGAAGGTACAGTACTGGTCTGCAGTAGAATACAGTACTGAAGGTACAGTACTGGTCTGCAGTAGAATACAGAACTGAAGGTACAGCAGTGTTTCCCAAACTCGGTCCTGGGGTCCCCCCTGGGTTCGCGGTTTATTTTTTGCCCTTGCACTACACAGCTGATTCAAATAATCAAAGCTTGATGATGAGTTGATTATTTGAAATCAGCTGTGTGGGAAACCCTTAGCTACAGTCTGGGTCTGCAGCAGTGCAAGGGGCAGTGAAATCTGAGCTTTCAGACCAAAACACTAAATACCTCTGCCATGTTCTCTACCACACGTTACACAACACACCGTTTCTGTAGAGAAAATACACTTTTTCATACTCTGAATCTATGGAGTTTTAACCTGGGCAATACAAATGTTTTCCTTTATCGTGACAACACACCATCCTCCATAACATGGACACACACAAGAGACAGATGACG